>NW_003314264.1:1711785-1824954 GCF_000143415.4 Selaginella moellendorffii
AGTCCCTCAATATCGCTACATGATAGCTTACCGTGTCTGCCAAACACCCTCGCTATCATGCCCTTTGTGTTAGTCTCATTTCGGTCCCAAATGCTATTTATGGAAAGTGTCTAGATTTGCTCATTTGGCATATCTACGGAATGTAGAGATCGGCCTGAACACAATGGTGTTCGTCCCGTGTCCAAATTCACAATCTAGGGACATTCCATATTTAGTAAGTTTCGAGCTTGTCCCAGAGACTAACTCCTGATACTAAGGGAGGCTTGGGGTGAAAGCCCAAAGCGTGTGTTCCTCAAGGGGGGGGGGCTATGGGGGGTTCCAAATGTATAGTAGGGATAGTGGGTAGGTCGGGCATGGCCGACCAACCTGAGGCATAGTCTAGCTCCCGCTTGCGTGCCTGTCCTTGTTCTGCGTCCGGCTTGGGTCTAAGCCCAAGTTCCATTCCATGCTAGCTGGTGGAGTACCCATATCCTCACGTTAGGCCACCGGTATGCCGAAATAGCGCCAGACTCCGTTTGGCTCCGTTTTGCGTGCTGGTCTTGGCATTGGGATGCTAGTTGCTTCAGGACTGTTCCAAGTTGCTCCGGGCCCCTGTCCCTTCGCTCCTTGGGCTGTATGCTCGGGAGTTGCACCGTGGTTCGGTTCCATCACTCCTTGGCTCCATGCCTGGGAGTTTGGCACCGTTAGTTCGTTCAGTGGCCCAAGGCCCTGAACCTCGGGTTCCTATGGACACGTGGCATGGACACGTGGCATGTGACACGTGGCATCTGTCACGTGGCACAAAGAGGGTTTAGGTTCCGCTTCGTGGTGTTATCCTATGGTAAATCACCATAGGATAAAGGGTCAAAACCACGTGCGCTACATTTGGTATCAGAGAATGAGTCTCAGTGAGTACTATTCAATGAGATTGGGCAACTAGTCTTGTTGCATACGTAGAGATGAAAACGATGATCCGAGTGGGTACACGTTTTGGTGCAAAGACTTCACATTGGTTCTTTGGGATAGGTTTTGGTTACCTTTTTGTTCCATATTATGTGAGCTTGCTCTTGGGCTCATAGGGTGGACTGAGTTGTTCCATTACACGAGTTTGCGCTTGGGCTCGTGAGTGAGGCGCATTAGCAACTCGAGGTTACACTTTGAGTTGGCAGGATTAATGTTAGCCTATCGGTGGTTCCATGAGTTGTTCCATGTACCATGGGTGAAAATAAACTTTCCTTGGGTTTGCTATGAGTGGCAAATAGGCTGGTCCGTAGCTGTTTAGCACGGCACTAGTGGATCCTTCCTAGGCATGATTATAAGTGGATCAATCAAGACTATAAGGGATTAGTCTATTGGTTCAAATAGTCATGGCCGTGCTCTCTTATAAACTTTTCTTCGATTGAACTGAAGGCAGTGCGAAAGCAAGTTTGAGGTTTGGTCAAAGATGAGACCGAAAAGAGAGTCATCGGGGACGAAGGATCAAACACGTAAATCATTTTCTCTTCTTGGAGAGATGATTTGCAACGAGGTGTTAACTCATTGCTTGTGTTCACATCATGCAATCAAGAGTCCCTATCTTGACGCATGTTGGAGATGGTGGTCTTACAATGGTGAGTTGTGGGATGGATAGTGGTGAAATGCTAACCATTTTGTCTAAGCTTGCTATTGGAAGACTTGGGTTGCAATGCTCAATTCTTTTCCGGGGAACTTTGCTATTGCTCCTTGAGTAGTTTGGTGTTGGATTAGTGTTGAGTTTGGTCGGAAAGAGAGTGGCATGAGCTTGTCCGTGTTGTGAACAAAAGTTAGTGGTGTTGGGTGTCGTAAACCTCTATTGGTGGAGTGTGGCATTTATGTTGCATTTTGTCGAATCGAGTTGGCATTTGATACTCACATAAACGTTTGAAGTAATGACATAGGCATTGCTCATTGTGTTACTCAATTGATGATCAAGTCATTGTAATGCTTATATCATATCCATGTGATAAAGAGTAATGCGTTTACGAAGTTGCTTGGGTAAATGATGATCAACCCCAAAGTGGTTGATGGACAAGCTAGTCTACTTACACGAAGTAGCATTGTAGTAGCTTTGATTGGATTCTCTATAGTGGTCCATTATGCTAAGCTTAAGTTGGTACCTTGTTTCCTTAAGTTTGCCCACTAAGGTGTTGGAAAAGGGTTGTAGCATTCATTTGTTATAGCTTGTCGGTTGATCCGTTAGCACTTGGAGTAGATTGTTGGATGGAGAAGATGTGGAGTTGGGGCATTGACGTCACTAGCACTTGTGTTAGTGGAAGTGGCATTGTTATTTCAAGTGATGAGGAATTTTCCTTGGATCTTGATTTTTCCATGTCATTTTTCTTGTTAGTGTTTTGGCTTCACATTGGATCTTGAAGGTGATTGAAGAAGAGTGTTAGTGCAATATGGATATCCGAAGATGTGGTCTTCGTGATCAAGCCTTGGATGTTCATTTTGCACTTTGCGGATGTCAGTATTGGATGTCGATTATATGGGCAAAGATGTTCGATGCTTAAGCATGTTGTTGGATCATGAGAATTTGTGTTGAGGTGAGCCTATGTGAAGTTGTTGGTAGGAGGAAGTTGGTTGAGTTTTGAAAGTTTGCAATCCTGGACTGAGAGTCATTCTTTCTCTAGGATGGGAAATTTTCCACAAATTTTCTTAGACTTTTCCAATGGCTGATCTATTGATCATTTTGTCCGAAAACCATTCCGTTTTCGAAGGCCAATACAAACTAGTGAAGGGGTTAGAGTTGACTTCGGTTAACTTAGACCTTGATAGGTAGTTTGTATAATGCGGCCCGAAAGGGATGCTGACTTTTGGGGCTAAAACAATTGAGTTGGATAGAGTCTAGAGTTGATATAGAAAAGTGGCCGTTGCACTTTTCTCAGAAAGGTGACCCTTGTACCTTTCTTTTGTAGCGTGGTGCTTGGTGGCAGATTGCACCTTGCATTACGTTAGACTCTATGAGAGTAGTGAGCTCTCAGTGATCTTGACTTAGTCTTGGTGGCCCTGCACCTTGGCTGAGGATGGTGATGTCCAACCTAGTTGTTTAAGGTTGAGATGTTGGTACCTATACTATGGCTTTGTCTATAAGGAGGTTGTGTACCGATATGAGTCCATCTCATGGTCTTCACTTGAGTTTCGACTTAGTGTTGATCATGTGTAGCTAGCCTCTTCAAGGCATGCTCAGAGCTATTGACTAGACGTGTTGGTGAGCTTATTACGGTTGAGTTGGATTTGAATAGTCATTTAGTTTGTGCTTGTCTATAAACTTTTGTCTCGTACCTGGGGTATCACGTTCATATTGGGCAAGTATATAACTTAATGACAAGAGTTGGTGTTTGGGTCTTGTGAAGGCAAGTTGAGGAGTGGTTGTTAGTTGCTTTGCAACTAGTGATTACTTGTAGACTTCGTCAAGGACTTTTGACACTTGCTTTGCTCGATAATGATTTAGCGGTGATGGGCTTGCTTTACCAGATGGTGTTGCGGAGGATCGTGTCATTAGGCTGGCATGGGTTTTTCCATGTTGGCATATCAATTCCTTTGTCGATATCATTTGTTTACGTTTGGTCTATAGTGTTGGATTTCATTAAGTCTTGGATGTGGTGATTCACTCCTTGATGATGTGTTATCTGTCACTGAATTTTGCTGAAGGATTGGTCTCGGATACTAAGTATAGTATCTTCGACTTTGGTTAGCTTGGTTGCTGGAAAGCTCCGAGTGGTGATTCACTCTTGCTTTCTTCTAGCTTTGTCCTGATGTTGATGGCATTGAAGTGATGCCTTGTCATTGATATTGTTGATATTGAGACTTGAGTGAAATGAAATGTCTTTCCTTAGGATTGATATTGAGTTTCATTAGTCTTGATGAAAAGTGTTGATGATTTGGCTTTAGCTTTGTGTTGTTGGCATTCATGCATTTGCTAGTTAGCAACTGTGTTGACGTTCAAATGAACTGAGTGGCAAGTTTGAGTTAGTTGTGTTCTAAATGAGATTATTTAGTAGGGGTTGAGGTTTGAGCTTTTCCTTGAAAAGTGATTTAGTCATGGACTATGCTAACTCTACAAGTGGAAGAGTTAGTGATTGATGTTGGAATATTTTGAATCCTTATGGGATTTTAGTTGAAATATATCAATCATTGATGATTCTTCTTGTGCTTGTTACGATGTGAGCTACGTCTTGCTATAGATGGATTCATGGAGGATCGATTAGATGATCACTTGTTGAGCATAACTTCGTTATGCTTGGCTTTTGGATTGATGCAGACATGCTCTTCATTAGCTTTCGCATTATGAAGTTTAGCTTATGGATGTATTGAAGGGGATATTGTGGTTCTACCATGATTTCTTCTTTAGCATTGAAGTTAGTTCGTGCGAGACTTGTGATCATTGTTAGGCAAGACTTGGCTATAAGCTTCTTCAAACTTTTGGTCCTTTGAGTTTATTATGCTCATTGTTCCATTTGTTAGAAGTTGTTGGGGGGAAGGCATTTTTGGCTCTTTAGCTTCAATGTACAAGTTAGTATTTGCATTTAGCAATCATTGGTGATGATTGACTATCATCTAGGAAAGTTGATTATCCTTGTCGAAGGTTTTGCTTAATTATCGTTGATCTAAAAAGATTTGCCATTGTTCCGGATGGTGGATTCTTTCTTCAATGACGATTATGCATCTCTTTATTGATGGGATAATTGATGATCTTTCATGATGGTTAGTTGTTCTCTTTGATGGCTTATGGCTTTTTGCAATACCACATGTTCTTTGTGGTTTGCTCTGGATTGGTCTCTTGGGTTTGAGACATCAGTAGGATGTTGCTAACACTTGCTTGAGCAACTCTAGTTCCTTGGTATTGTTGATTGAGATCTATTCAGATTTGCTAGTGCAATAGTTGATATGAACAAGTGTTTGTTTGCTTTGCAACATTCATTTTGATCTGTTGATTATTGCTCGAGTTAGTTCTCATAGATTCGGATGTTATGGCCTTCGGGTGTAACATTCACGAGCATTGTGCTTGTTACTCAATAATACTTTGTGTTCTTTGAGTTGTGTTTTGTGAGTTGTTTGGCATACTATCTGCCATTTTCGATAGTTAAGTTTCATCATTGAGTTTCCTTGATGATCTACTTGCTATTGAATTTTGTTGGATGGTGATTCCTATGTTTACCAATTATGATGATCTTGGTGGTTCCTATCTACAATACTACTAGTTTATCGGATGATAACTTGCTTAGAATACTTTTGTGTTCTACTCTAAGATATAATCACTAGTAATTAAGCTTCTCAGATATCATTGTCTCTGACTTTGATATTGTCCATCCATTAATCTTTGAGTTTGGGCCAGTATAGGCAGACTGGCTTCGGCACTTCGTGTGCATTGTGAAATCTCTAGTCATGGGGTAGCTACTGTCGACTGGTCACATCACCCGCCTCTCTGTCGATGTTCCTTATTTTGTTGAAAGGGCGTGACCGTGTAAACAACTCTAACTGCCTGTTTACAGTAGTAGTCTATCTAAACCTTACCGACGGGTTTGGTTTCTTTGCTCAGGAGGGTTGGGGCCTCTGGCTTCTCTCTCTATGTCCCTGCGGGCAGGGCATATCACACTTTTGTAAGCTGGGTGACTTCCAGAGCAGCAGGGGTGGCTGACTCCGTTGGTCATTTCCTTGTCGGTGACGGCCAGAAGGTGTCTGAGCTAGTAGCGCATCCGCGTTAGACAAAGAGGTTGCCCCCTTAACTCATTTAAGTTGGTGCATTTCTCACATAGTGTGAGTACTGTGAACTTTTTCTGGAGTTGTTTCCTTAGACTCGAGTGTGCATCGACGAGGACGTCGATTTTCCCAAGGGGGGGAGAGTGTCGCGAATGTGACTTCGGGTATCGAAAGTTACCTGTCGGCCAGTCCTTACGGACACTCTTACCTTACTGCCACGACGGCAGGAGGTCGGTATTGCTGGACCCGTTATTAGTCTCCGCCTAAGCTAGTTGAGAAACTGGTCCTCGCGTGTGCACTTGACCAGATGGGCATAAGGATGGAATTCCTAAGTGCTATTAGTCAAGCATACTTGACTTGGTTAGAGAAACTCATTCGTTGACTTGCACTTGCTAGTGTTGGGAACCCCCGCGATATTGAGCTTGGTCCCTCAATATCGCTAAATGATAGCTTACCGTGTCTGCCAAACACCCTCGCTATCATGCCCTTTGTGTTAGTCTCATTTTGGTCCCAAATGCTATTTATGGAAAGTGTCAAGATTTGCTCATTTGGCATATCTATGGAATGTAGAGATCGGCCTGAACACAATGGTGTTCGTCCCATGTCCAAATTCGCAATCTAGGGACATTCCATATTTAGTAAGTTTCGAGCTTGTCCCAGAGACTAACTCCTGATACTAAGGGAGGCTTGGGGTGAAAGCCCAAAGCGTGTGTTCCTCAAGGGGGGGGGGGGATATGGGGGGTTCCAAATGTATAGTAGGGATAGTGGGTAGGTCGGGCATGGCCAACCAACCTGAGGCATAGTCTAGCTCCCGCTTGCGTGCCTGTCCTTGTTCTGCATCCGGCTTGGGTCTAAGCCCAAGTTCCATTCCATGCTAGCTGGTGGAGTACCCATATCCTCACGTTAGGCCACCGGTATGCCGAAATAGCGCCAGACTCCGTTTGGCTCCGTTTTGCGTGCTGGTCCTGGCATTGGGATGCTAGTTGCTTCAGGACTGTTCCAGGTTGCTCCGGGCCCCTGTCCCTTCGCTCCTTGGGCTGTATGCTCGGGAGTTGCACCGTGGTTCGGTTCCATCACTCCTTGGCTCCATGCCTGGGAGTTTGGCACCGTTCGTTCGTTCAGTGGCCCAAGGCCCTGAACCTCGGGTTCCTATGGACACGTGGCATCTGTCACGTGGCACAAAGAGGGTTTAGGTTCCGCTTCGTGGTGTTATCCTATGGTAAATCACCATAGGATAAAGGGTCAAAACCACGTGCGCTACAGCACTCTTGTTCATAAGCCCTTTCCCTTTATATTTGAACCCCCTATAGATCGTCTCTTGAGTTATTCTCTTTGGTTGTTTACAATAGTGTGGAAACATCGAATGTGCCAAGGTGTGATGCCTTGAGGTCAAGTTGGCAGGTTCATGAGAACCTCTTGTCAAAAGAATCTCAATGGAAATGAGAATGGCATAGCATAAATTGGAAGGCACATAAATAGGAACATTAATCCCAATGTGTAGGACGACAAGGTGAGCATACCCAAACTAAGGAACCACTCCCTAAGCTATTGGGTAATTTCATCCCTAAGAATACTTGTTAAGGGATGGTAGAAAGTGCAAAGCTATCTTTTTAGTCTAGAGAAGAATAATTAAAAGGAACGTGTGAGGCCAAAAGCAAGTAGTAAAGGAATAGAACTAAACTATAGGAATTGAAGGGCATAATCAAGGGTGGTATGTAAGTTGGGAGTGGAGAATTAAGTCGGTGCTCGAATGTTGTTATTAACAATTGTTATACTATAGAGAGTCTAAAATGTGGAATTATCCATATTAGACCATATGGCAATTAAAAAGCTTGCAAAAGGAAAGGCCTTAGCAAGTTAAGGGACAAAGTTCCTTCAAAATTTCTAAAGATAATTCTAAGTAACTTAGTACCTAGAAAGCCAAGTGTAAATGATTCATAGAACACACGAAATCAGAGTGGCACAATAGAAGCATGGTCTTGAAGTTTGCTATGAGGCAAAGGTATCAAGGTTGGGGAAGTAATTCCCGAGTGTTCAAAAGGATGGCTTTGAACGAAAGTCGATAGTCAAGGACTTTTATGCTTATATATGAAACCATATTATGTTAGTTGAATAACTTGCTAAACAAGATTAGCAAATCAATGGGAAAAAATACCCTATTTGAAGGGGCCAAGTGTGGAAGAGTCCATGTATAATCACAGACTTGTCAAGTGAAAGGACTTGGCAATACAAAGGAACTAAGTTCCTAAGTTATGATATATAGTGCGCTTTAAATATAAGTTGGTGCACTAGCGTGGGGAGTCACATCAGGCATTCTGGGTGATGTCGTTCATAAATGCATACATAGAATTTTGGTTTGAGTTCCAACCCTTTAGTGCTTGGGTTCGAGTCCCAACTCACTAGGGCGTGGTGATGGGTTGGAATATGAGGACACTTATTTTTTGGTGATCATGGATTCTCAGTAAAAAGACTGGTTTAGGCACGCACACTACTAAGTGAAGGATGCCCCAAAGTCATGTTACACAATTAGATTGCTTAGTGTGAAAGTTCAACATATCTAACTTGAACACTTTAGTGCAAGTGGCACTAAGGACATGGTGAATGAGATGGGGACACCTAATCTCAGTTATTATGGACCCTTGGTTGAAGGGGCTGGTTTAGGCGCACTGCCAAGTGTGGGGGATGCCCCTAGGGTCATAGTTAACAAGTTAAAGGTCTGGAAGACCTAGTACCTATTGGCAAATCTGTTTGTAAACAATTAAAGAGAACAACTTGAGAAATGATCCATAGGGTTCAAATATAGAGGGAAAGGGCCCATGAACAAGAGTGCACCCTCTTTTTTATTTGGTTAAGGGTCTTGGGATATTTAGGGTTAAGCGTCATTAGGTTTGAATAGTACTGAGCTGGGTAATCTCCCAGGAAGTCCAAACTCAGGAGCTTACATTTGGTATTAGAGTGGTTTCGAGTCCGACTTTATTGGTTGGCTAGGGGAATCACACCATATATTGATTGACATCTGGCTGGTCCAGTTTACTCCCACTGGGCTCTACCTAAGGGGTAGGGTGTCAAGAGATCTGCAGCTCTTACCTTCCGTTTACAAGGGTGTGAACTTGCAGGGAAGCGTGGTGGATTATAAGCAACCAAAGAGAACGACTTGAGAAATGATCCATGGAGTTCAAATATAAAGGGAAAGGGCCCATGAATAAGAGTGCACCCTCTTTTCCAATTGATTAAGGGTCTTGGGATATTTAGGGTTAAACGTCATAGGGTTTGAATAGTATTGGGTTGGGTGACCTCCCAGAAAGTCTAAACTCAAGAGCTTACACTATTAAGGTGTCAAAGTTAGATCACTAGGCGATCTTATGGCTAAACAAGGGTGAGGTTTTTGTAAAGTTAAGGAATAAGGTTCCTAATTCAAAGTGTTGATTTGAACTATTGATAACGGTGTGGCTTGGTCAAGATGACCAAATAGAAAGGACTCCTAAGGGAAATGAATTGTGACAATACAATGGTATTGTGAGTTCAAGAAAATAGTCTCCAAGGAAGGACCTATGGATGAGTCACAAGGTTGGTGGTGAAATTTACTAGGGGTGAACACTTTATAGACTTGGCAAAGTAGAGCATTTGCTATAGAATGGAAAAGATAAGTCGAGGAATGGAGGTAGTGATCCTATATTACTTGGTGCAATAATCAAAGGATAGGAGTAAAAGACTAGTGGCCAAAAAAGGGCAATAGGAGTCCAAATGACAAAGTTAGGCAAGGAACACTAATGTGTTGGATGCTAACGGATTGTGAGAAAGGTAATATATTTATAAAGATGGTATAAGTGACTAAATTTTCCATTTTATTTTAGTCACTTAACCACACCTCCAATCACTTGGAGGAGTCTCACTCACAACCTCCATAAGTCCTATTCCGGACTTGGGGACTTGCTAGCCCCAAGAATGGCATTTTTACTACTCAACCTTTACACTTTGTCCAAATGTTCCATGTGTCTGGTCCCATGACCGACACCTTAAGGTACCACTGACATATTAGCCCGTTATGCTCAGGCCATGCCCTTTCACCTTGGTCACACCGGTGGTCTAACCCCACTTGTATCACAATGCCGTCTCTTAAAGACTGAGCCATCTGACCATGAGTGATCATCCCAGATCCACTCCCCAACATCCTTAGGATGCCTGCAGACATGGGGAATAGCCTTCCCCAATATCCCCTTTCCAGTCCCTATCAAGTCCCTTTCTGTCCATGGCCATGTTCGCCAACATTACCTTTGGATCAAGGCTCACAAGCCTGACCACTAAGTCCCATGGTCCTTTGGGACTTCCTCACCACATGACTGTATCCTTGGTCACCACACCAGAGGACTGCTCCTCTTTCTTACCATAGTCTGGGACTTTGGGACAACATTTCAGAACACCATGGCCTTACGCAAGCCTCGTGGGTACTCTCCCCGCCTTCCATCTTTGGGTGCTCTAGCCATGGGCTTAGAGCGAGGTTCCGTTGAGCCATGCTAGGTATCCAAGTAGGTAGTGCCACCCATGCTTTGATTGGGAGTATCGACCATTCGATCTCCTGAGAGAACTAAAGCCGGCTCTTGAACACTTCACTAAGCTACCCTACTTGTCAGTCCATATTCACTCTAACCTTGGACTTCCTAGTGGTCATCCCATCACCCAACAGCTAAGTATAGCCTTCTTGGGCCAAACTGACCATTCCTAGCCAAATTGGCTCCATTAACCCCCACACTCTCCCTTTTGGAACCCCCTACAGTCCCCCCCTCGGGGGACGATTGCTTTAGGCTTTCACCCAACAGCTTGTATTAGTGTTTGGACTCGGACTCAGACTCGGACTCGGTCTCGGTCTTGGTCTCTGACTTGGACTCAGTCTTGGTCTTGGTCTCGGTCTCGGTTCCATCTGGGGTCCATCTTGGATTCCATCTCGGGTCCATCTTGGACTCCATCTTAGGTCCATTTCAAACTCCATCTCGAGTCCATCTCGGACTCCATCTTAGGTCCATCTCGGACACTTCCACATGTCATATGTTGGTCCCCTTGTGTCCCTTTTCTAGAGACTCACTTATTGCTCATTTTGTGCTTGTTCCTCGAGCACTTCGTTGGGAGTTTCACTCCCATTCTCGACTTTTCAAGTCAGAGCTTTTAGTCCAAATGTGTTATGCTCCTTTGGCTTTTGTTTTGGCCACTACCACATGGCACCCTTTCGGCTCCACTTTGGGGCTTAGGGATTTGTGTCTCACAACTCCACCATCCATAGATAAAGTTCGATGTCCTCATCGAATAATAAACTATTTTATGAAGTAATACCAATATGTATTACCCTTTCCATCCTTGGCACCTAGCCAATATTCATCAATGGTTTGACATTAAAGGCTCACCATGCCTTGTCCATCACTTAGGAGCATGGGCTCTCCAACTTAAAAAAACTCATTCGACCATTTGTGGTGGTTCTCTTCTTTTATTGGTTTAGTTCTCGCTAAATTTGTTAGAGACACCTTCTCTATCTCAATTCCACTACTCATTCTCGAGTAGTCTCAGTTCCCATTGATATAACCTTTGCATTTTGGAACTTTTAGTTTTGACTTCTCGGAATCAATTTCCTGGGTGTCTCCAACACCTTGCATTGCACATTTTGTGCAACTCCACTTCCCCATCCTAGGAAGTTCTCTACTCGAGAGCACCATCATCCTCTTTTTTATTTTGTGTCACCTTTAACACTAAGTTCTAGTTATCATAAGTGGTGCTAGGGTTGTCCACGGCTCTATCATTTGGCTACCTTACTGTTCCCTACTTTGGAGCTCTTACTTCGCCAAATTGGAGCACTTGGGAATCCATCATTGGACGCACACTTCCTTTCCCACAATCTGTTAGCATCTAACACATTAGTATTCCTTGGCTAACTTTGCCATTTGGATTCTTTCCAATGAATCCCATGGCCCAGACCTGGCCACTAGTCTTTTGCTCCTATCTGTTAATTGTTGCACCAAGCAATATAGGATCACTACCTCCATTCTCGAGGTATCATTTTGGTTCCATGGCAAAGGCTTTACTGGCTAAGTCCAGAGGGTCCTCACCCCTAGTACATCCTTTTAGCATTTTCTACTACGGGTTCCGTCCATGGCCCAACTTTGTAACCCTACTATGGGTCTTTCCTAGAGACTATTTTCTTGGACTCATTATACCATTGTTTCAGCACAATTAATTTCCCTTTAGGTGTCCTTCTCACTTGGTCATCTTGACCAAGCCACACTATTATCAATAGTTCAAATCAACACTTTGAATTAAAAATTATGTTCTTTAACGCAAACAAAAACCTTGTCTTTGTTTAGCCACAAGATCACCTAGTGATCTCATCTTGACCCTTAATAGGTCTACTAATAAAAACTAAGTCTTCCAGACCTTTTAAATTGTTGACTATGACCCTGGGGGCATCCCCCACACTTGGCAGTGCGCCCAAGTCAGCTCTTCCAGCCAAGGATCCATATCAACTGCGACTGGGTGTCCCCATCTTATTCACCACAACCTTGGTACTACTTTGCACCAAAGTGTTCAAGTTAGATATGCCGAGCTTTCATACTAGGCAATTTAACCGTGCATCACGACTTTGAAGCAACCCTGCTTGGTGGTGTGCCCAAACCAGTCTCCTCACTGAGAGTCCATGACTATCGAAAAATGAGTGTCTTTATATTCCAAACCATCACCACGCCCTAGTGATTTGGGACTCAAACCCAAGCACTAGAGGGTCGGGACTTGAACCCAACCTTTGTATATGCATTTATGGACGGCATCACATAGGATGTCTAGCGTGACTCCCCATGCCGGTGCACCAACTTATATTTAAAGCGTGCTACAAATCACAACTTAAGAACCTAGTTCCTTTGCACCGCCAAGTCCTCTCACTTGACAAGTTTGTGATCATGCATAGACTCCTCCATGCTTGGCCCTATGAGCCACCCCTTTTGAAGTTAGCACCTTCTATTAGGGGATTTATTCCCTTGACTTGCCAATCTCGCTTAGCAAGTCATTCGACCAATATAACATGGTTTCATGCATAAGCATGAAAGTCCTTGACCATCAACTTTTGTTCAAAGCCATCCCTTTGAACACTCGGGAACTACTTCCAGAACTTTGATAGCATTGCCTTATAGTAAGCTTCAAGACCATGCTTTTGCTGTGCCACTTTAATTTCATGCATTTTATGAATCATTTACACTTGGCTTTCTAGGTATTAAACTACCTAGAATTGTTTTTGGGAACTTTAAAGGAACTTTGTCCCTTAGCTTGCTAAGGCTTTCCCTTTCGCAAGCATTTTAATTGCCATATAGTCTAACATGGATAAATCCATGCTTTAGACTCTCCATGGCACCATGGTTGTTAGTAACAACATGCTCGAGCACCCACTTGATTCTCCACTCCCAACTGACATAACCATCCTTGGTTATGCTCTTCGATTCATATGGTTTAGTTCTATCCCTTTATTATTTGCTTTTGGCCTCATACATTTCCTTCGGTTATTCGCTTCCAGACTAAGAGGATAGCTTTGCACTTTTTACCATTCTTTAGCAAGTATTTTTAGAGATGAACCTACCTAATAGCCTAGAGAGTGGTTTCTCAATCCGGGTATGCTCACTTTATAATCCCACACACTGGGATTAACGTTGCTACTTATGGGCTTTTATATGCCCATCACTAACCTTGCCAAAATTCTATTTTTGGCTTTGTCTTATTTAGATAGATGATCTTCTCCCGTTTTTGCAACCTTGGACATTTGGATAGCACCTTCTATTCATCATTCGCTAGGGACTTAGTCCCTTGGGCCATATCTATTGCCCTTGCGACACTAAACACCACCTTTTAGTGTTCTAGAATGTTTGGGTGTCCCAATGATGGCTTCTTTGACAATAAGCATTCCCTTTTACGACATTAACTTATTATATCACAACATAAGGAATTTATCCCCCATAAGGGTATATTTAATTTCCATTAAGAAGTCTTGGGTAGCTACTTTCTACTAGTTTAACCAATTATTTTGCACTTTTTGCTTAGTTGCCTCATAATTGTCAAGTCCTACAACTCATTGCTAGTGCCTCCACACCTCCATCACTATCAAGGTCACCATACTCCAACCGCATGCCTTATAGCTTAATGCTTTATTTCGTTAAAGTGGGACTTTTCATTATCCCACTTATGGTGTGTGGCCACATGCCATTTTTATAACAACAATAAAAAATTGAAGTTTTAACTTTATAATTTATAAATTAAAAACTTTTCATATGATTTTGTGTTATAATATTGTGAAATATAAAAAAATAAATTAAAAAACTGATAGAAATATTAATAAATATTAATTAAGTACTAGGAAATGGCATGTGGACACATGCTAATTAATGTCCCACTTTACTGAATAAGTCCCACTTTAACGAAATAAAGCATCTTAGGTTATACCATTCCTATTTTCATTATGATTCTTTTGGGAAGGGGTTCTTGTGAACCTACTAACTTAACCTCAAGGTATCACACCTTGGCACATTCGGCCATTAATGAGATACCCACTGTTCTCATACTTGGATCTTATGATCCTCTTCATCCTTTATGGGGCACAACACACATTAGTCCAAATGCTTTTACCAATCCCTTAGGACCATTCCTTGACTCTACTTGAGTCATCTAACAGTTTTGGACTTTACTAATTCAATGACCCATAAGGTCCTATTTTTGAGGTGCTAGCTCACTAGAATACAACTTCGTGTATTCATGTCCTACTCATAAGGACCATCTTTGTAAGTGTTACTCCAACACTTGAGGGTCCAACAGAATCTCTAACAGAATAAAGGGAGAGAACCACCACAAGTGGTGTAATAAGCCTTTAAGTTAGGGAGATTATACTTCTTAAAGGATGGGTAAGGCATAGTAAGCTTTTGGTGTTGAACCATTGATAAATATTGGTTGGGTGCCAAGGATGAAAAATGGTAATCCAAGATAGGATTACTTTATCAAATGGTTTATCATTCCATAAGGACATTGAACTTTTTCTATGGGTGGTGGAGTTGTGAGACACAAAATCCCTAGGCCCCAAAGTGGAGTCCATGAAGGAGTTCAAGATGGATTCGAGATGGAGTTCGAGAAAAAGTCCAAGATAGACCCGAGATGGAGTTTGAGAAGGAGTCTAGGATGGAGTCTGAAATGGAGTCCAAGATGAACCTGATATGGAGTCTGAGATGGACCCAAGATGGAGTCCGAGATGGAGTTCGAGACAGAGTCTAAGATGAGTCTGAGACCGAGACTGAGACTGAGACAAAGTCTAAGTCTGAGTTCGAGTCCAAATACTAATACAGACTGTTGGGTGAAAACCCAAAGCAATCGTCCCCTCGAGGGGGTGGGGCTACAGGGGGTTCCAAAAGTATAACAGGGAGAGTGTAGGGGTTGGCCCCAGTGGAGCCAGTTTAGCCAGGAAAGGCTAGTGTGACATAGAAAGGCTATGCCCACGTGTTGGGTGATGATATATCCACTGAGGAGTCTAAGACTAAAGTGAATACAGACTGACAAATGGGGTAGTTTGGTGAAGTGTTCAAGAGCTAGCTCTAATCCCCTTGGGAGATCGAATGGTTGATGCTCCCAATCCAAGCGTGGGTGGCATTACCTAGTAAGTCCCAAGTCCGGAATAGAACTCATGGAGGTTGTGAGTGAGACTCCTTTAAGTGGTCGAAGATGTAGTTAAGTGACTAAAGTAAAATGGAAAATTTAGTTGTTTACATCTAAATACTAATCTACCTAGAATTGTTTTTGGGAATCTTGAAAGGACTCTATCCTTAAGCTTGCTAAGGCCTCTCCTTTTGCAAGCTTTATAATTGCCATATGGTCTAATATAGACAATTCCATACTTTAAACTTTCCATAGTATCACGGTTGCTAATAGCAATATGTTCGAGCACCTACTTGATTCTCCACTCCCAACTTGCATAACCACCATTGGTTATGCCTTGCAATTCCTATGGTTCATTTCTATCTCTTTACTACATGCTTTTCGGCATTATGCCTTCCCTTTAGTTATTCTTCTTTGGTTTAGGAGGGTAATTTTGCACTTTCTACCATGCCTTAACATGTATTCTTAAGGATGAACTTACTCAATAACTTAGGGAGTGGTTCTTCAATTTAGATATGCTCATCATGTAATCCCACACACCAGGATTAACATTGTTACACATAGGCCTCTTTATGCCCATTGCTAGCCATGCCAAAATCCCTTTTTGGTCTGTCCAATTCGGATAAATAGACTTCTCGTCTTCGCAACCTTAAACATTAGATAGCATCTCCTATCCATTATTCCCTTGGGCCTTACGTAATGCTAATTTGAAACACCACTCTCTAGTGTTTTAAAGTGTTTTGGTGTTTTAATGATGACTTTATTTGATAATGAGCATTTCCCTTTATGACATTGATTTAAGATATCTCAATATAAAAAATTTATCCCCCGGAAGGGTATACCTAACCTCTTTATACCAATAAAAAGTTTTGGGTAGTTAACTTCTACCAATCCAATAATTTATTTTGCACCTTTTATTTAGTTACCTCATAATTGTCAAGTGCTATAAGTCATTGTTAGTGCTTCCACACCTCTATCATTATTTAGGTCACTACACTCTAACCTCATGCCTTTCAACTTAGGCTATGCCATTCCCATTTTCATTAAGATTCTTTTGGCAAAGGGTTCTTATGAACCTACCAACTTGACCTCAATGCATTATACCTTGGCACATTTGGTGTCTCCACACCATCGGTTCCACGAGTTTACCTTTATAACACTTCCCATTTATGTTTAGGTCTTTGCTAAGACCAACATAATCGTTTCTCATGCCAACTATCAATTTGCACTACACTATAGTGTTTGCCTACAACTTTGAGCCAAAGTTGCTTTCTTCTGGGAACACCTTTCCTACAACTTTAATATGGCACCTTCTACCATTAATAAGACACATATTGTTCTCATACTTTGATCTTATAATCTTCCCTATCCCTCGTAGGGTACAACACACCTTTGTCTAAATGCTTCCGCCAATCTTCTAGGACCATTCCTTGGCTCTACTCGAGTCATCTAGCTTTTTTGGAAATTCGACGACTTGTAAAGTTCTAGCCTTTTAGATATTTTTTATATGTCAGTTCACTAGAATATATCTTCTTGTATTCATGTCCTACTTCCAAGGACCATCTTTGCAAGTGTTATTCCAACACATGGTTATTTTCTGTTCCTTGTGGGCTACCTTTGCCCCTTAGGACTATCCATCCATATAATAAAAATATTGACTCATCCTCTAAGTACATCCCCAACTCCTTGGGTTTGTTCTAGTATTTATAAAAGCTAACCCCAGCTACCATTTCAAAAACTCGTGTCCTCATCCGTATTTGATCTCCCACAATCACTAATTTTGGTCTCAAATTCATGAGCACTAACCTCAACTATATAAGGATAATCTTGTGACTCTTTTATTGTTTTGGAGTCTCTATCTTTCCTGTAATCCCAATTATAATTGTTTACCACAATTATATTAGTTAGTTCGCTAAGTCAAACACTCATCTGAATCACATCCTCAACTTTTTGAGGAAAACCTTATATTGTTTCTAAGATCCTGAAGTCGTTCCCAAATTGGCCCTTTGTTATCCACCACTTTGCCAGCATATTCACTTATAAACTAAGATGGAGAGTCATGCCCTTTTGACATGCTATTCCTCGAGGATAGGCCTACTTTTGGGACTTTCAATGCCAAGACAAGTGGTGATATATTTGACCACCAATAAAAGTCAAACTAAGGAATAGCTTCAATATTAAATTGTAAGTGACTAAATTTTCTATTTTAGTTTAGTCACTTAACCACACCTCCAACCACTTGGAAGAGTCTTACTCATAACCTCCATAAGTTTTATTCCAGACTTGGGGACTTGCTACCCTTGAGAATAGCATCCATACCACTCAACCATTACATTTGGTTCAAGTGCTCCACGTGTCCAAGCCCATGACCGACACCCAAAAGTACCATTGACATATCAGCCCGTTACACTAAAGTCATGCCCATTCACCTTTGTCATATTGGTGATCTAATACCACCTGCATCACAATCTTGTCTCTCAAAGACTGAGCCATCCGTCCATAAGTGATCATCGTTAGCATCCTCAAGATGCTTGTAGACATGGGGAACAGCCTTCCCCAATATCCCTTTTTTGGTCCCCACCAAGTCCTTTTCTGTCAATTGCCATGTTCGCACTGGGTCAAGACCCATAGGCCTGACTATTATGCCCCACTCACCTTTGGGAATTCTTGGAAGCCATAAATTTTTCCTTTCCAATTTGCTAGCTTACCTAGTTTATCCAACCCGGTCTTAGCCTTAATTAAGTTCCTTCACCAAGGTTCCCACCTATTGTACCAACTTCTACTTGGTTTTACTTGGTTTCAACTACTCACTGCATGAGCAATAGAGCATTAGCCATCCATCCACAGATTCCCAAATCTCTTGTAATCCCCCTCCCTGGGTTAGACTGGACTTAAGGTTCAACTACACTCCTTGTAGGCGCAAGTAGCCAAGCGCACCAAGCTACCAAATTTTTAACATCCCTTGGTAAAACAAGACTTGATCATGGAACCCTTTAAATCCTAAGCCTTGGGTGTAACACTCGCTTTAAGGCACCGAGGGGAAACACCATAGCATAACAGCTTGGTATAGGTACCTTTACTCCCCCACTTCCATCCCAAAGAGAAGGAGCCTATAAGCTCCTGAGTTTGGACTTCCTAAGAGGTCACCCAGCCCAGTACTATTCAAACCCAAGGACGCTTAACCCCAAATATCCCAAGACCCTTAACCGATTGGAAAAGGGGGTGCACTCTTGTTCATGGCCCTTTCCCTCTATATTTGAATCCCATGGATCGTCTCTCAAGTCGCTCCCTTTGGTTGCTTACAGAGCCCTTAGGAAAGGGCAAGGACTAGTGAGCCGCAAGGTACTCAAGTGGGGTACCATTCCATATGAGCCAGGAGCACCGCAATTGGTTTCTCTTTTAGGAGTGGGAGTTGCTCTTGAGCACTTCCTTGGGTGGCCCCTCCGGCACCACCCGAGTCCATGCTCACTCTCATCCAAGGCCCCTAAGACTAAGTACCTCAAGTTAATTTGGAAGCACCACTAGAGAGTTCCTTCGAGACTGGTTCCTCAACCTCACTCAACCTCACTATCCCTACTATACTTTTGGAACCCCCTGCAACCCCCCCCCCCCCCCCGGAGACACACGCTTTGGGCTTTCACCCCACGACCTGTATTAGTATTCGGACTCGGTCTCAAACTCGATCTCGGACTTGACCTCGGACTCTGTCTCGAACTCAATCCTGAACTCAATTTCGGACCCAATCTCATATCTCAGACTTGGTCTCGGACTCAATCTCGAACTCGGTCTCAGAATCAGTCTCAGACTCGATTTTGAACTCAGTTTTAGAGTCGCTCTCAGACTCAATCTTGGACTCAGTCTCATCTATTGAACTCTTTATCATTTTGGTCGTGCATTCGGGGATCCTTTAGCCTTCAACACCTCAGGGAGTTGTTCCTTACGCTTCCTTACCACATGACCGCATCCTTGATCACCACACAAAAGGATTGGTCCTCTTTCTTTCCTTAATCAAGGATTTCAGGGCAACATTTTGAAACATTGTAGCCCTGCAAAGCCTCATGGGTACTCTCCCCACCATCTACCTTTGGGTGCCCTAGCCAAGTGGCTAGAGCGACGTTTTGATGAGCCACACTAGGTATCCAAGTAGGTAGTGCCACCCACACTTGGACTGGGAGCATCAACCATTTGATCTTCTGGGGGAGCTAGAGTCAGCT
This sequence comes from Selaginella moellendorffii, assembly GCF_000143415.4. Lineage (NCBI taxonomy): Eukaryota > Viridiplantae > Streptophyta > Lycopodiopsida > Selaginellales > Selaginellaceae > Selaginella > Selaginella moellendorffii. The sequence goes on from NW_003314264.1 coordinate 1,731,360, forward strand.
CTTGAACACTTCACCAAGCTACCTCACTTGTCTGTCCGTATTCACTTTAGTGTTAGACTTCCCAATGGTTATATCATCACCCAACACATGGGTATAACCTTCCTGGGCCACATTGGCCTTTCCTGGCCAAATTAGTTCCACTAGAGTCCAACCCCTATACTCTCCCTACAACCCCCTGCCCCCTCCCCCCTCCCCCTGAGGATGATCACTTTGGGATTTCACCCAACAGCTTGTATTAGTATTCAGACTTGGACTCAGACTTGGTCTTGGTCTCAGACTCAAACTCAGTCTCAGTTCCATCTCAAACTCCATTTCGAACTCCATCTCGAGTCCATCTCAGACTTCATCTCAGACTCTATCTCATGTCCATCTTGGACTCCATCTCAAGTCCATCTTAGACTCCATCTCATATCCATCTCAGGCTCCATCTTGGACTCTGTCTTGGGTCCATCTCGGATTCCATCTTGTACTCCATTTCAAACTCCATCTTGGGTCCATCTCAGACTCCATCTCGACACTTCCATATGTCATGTGTTGGTCCTCTTGTGTCTTTATCTAGAGACTCATTTATTGCATGCTTCATGCCCATTCCTTGAGCACTTCATTGAGAGTTCCACTCCCGCTCTTGACTTTTCAAGTCAAAGCTTTTAGTCCAAACGTGTTACTCTCATTTGGCTTCCGCTTCAACCACTACCATACAAGTTCATGCATGAACTAGAGTGGAAAACCACATCCTCTTGACATGCTACTCCTTGAGGATAGGTCCAATCCTTGGACCTTCTGATGCCAATACAAATGGTGATTGTGATACATAAATCGCGAAGCCCCAAAAGTGGAGCCGAAAGGGTGCTTGTAAGCGACTAATTTTTCCATTCTACTTTAGTCACTTAACCACACCTCTGACCACTTGGAGGAGTCTCATTCACAACCTCCATAAGTCCAATTCAGGACTTGGGACTTGCTAGCCCCAAGAATGGCATCCATGCCACTCAACCCTTGCACCTGGTCCAAGTGCTCCACGTGTCCGATCCCATGACCGACACTCAAAGGTACCACCGACATAGCAGCCTGTTACGCTAAGGCCATGCCCAATCACCTTTGCCGCATTGGTAGTCCAATACCACTTGCAACACAGTCTTGTCTCTCCAAGACTGGGCCAACCATCCATGAGTGGTCATCCCAGATCCACTCCTTAGCATCCTTAGAATGCCCACCGACAAGGGGAATAGCCTTCCCCAATATCCCTTTTCTAGTCCCCACCAAGTCCCTTTCTGCCCACGGCCATGTTCACCAACACTACCACTGAATCGAGGCCCACCGGCCCGACCACTAAGTCCCACGGTCCTCTGGGACTTCCTCACCACACGACTGTGTCCTTGGTCACTACCCCAGAGGGCTACTCCTCTTCCTTTCCACAGTCTGGGCCTTTGGGACAACATTTCGGAACACCGTGGCCTTACGCGAGCCACCTGGGTACTCACCCCGCCTTTCGCCTTTAGGTGCTCTAGCCATGGGCTTAGAGCGAGGTTCCGTTAAGCCACGCCTGGTATCCAAGTAGGTAGTGCCACCCACACTTGGACTGAGAGCATCGGCTAGTCAATCTCCCGGGGGAACTAGAGCCGGCTCTTGAACACTTCACCAAGCTACCCCGCTTGTCGGTCTGTATTCACTCTAGTCTTGGACTTCCTAGTGGTCAGTTCATCACCCAACACTGGGTCTGGCCTTCCTGGGCCAAACGGCCTTTCCTGGCCAAACTAGCTCCACTGCAGTCCTCCCCCTTACTATACTTTTGGAGCTCACCAAACCCCCAGGGTTTGGGAGACGAACGCTTTGGGCTTTCACCCTCTCAGACTCGAACTCAGACTCGGACTCGGACTCGGACTCGGACTCGGACTCGAACTCGGACTCGGACTCGAACTCGAACTCGGACTCGGACTCGAACTCGGACTCGGACTCGGACTCGGACTCGGACTCGGACTCGGGCTCGGGCTCGGTCTCAGCCTTGGCCTCAGTCTCGGTCTCGGTCCCGGTCTCGGTCCCGGTCTCGGTCTCGACCTCGGACTCCATCTCGGGTCCTTCTCAGACTCCATCTCGGACTCCATCTCGGGCTCCGTCTCGGTCCATCTCGGACTCCATCTCGGACTCCATCTTGGTCCATCTCGGACTCCATCTCAGGTCCATCTCGGACTCCGTCTCGGTCCACCTCAGACTCCATCTCGGACTCCATCTCGGGTCCATCTCAGACTCCATCTCGGACTCCATCTCGGACTCCATCTCGGGTCCATCTCGGACTCCATCTCGGACTCCATCTCAGGTCCATCTCGGACTCCGTCTCGGTCCACCTCGGACTCCATATCAGACTCCATCTCAGACTCCACTTCGGACTCCATATCGGACTCCACTTCGGGTCCATCTCGGACTCCAACTAGGGTCCATCTCAGACTCCATCTCGGACACTTCCATGTGTCATGTGTTGGTCCTTTTTGGGTCTCTTTTTGGAGCCTTGCTTATTGCTCGCTTTGTGCTTGCTTCTTGAGCACTTTGTTGGGAGTTCCACTCCCGCTCTCAACCTTCCAAGTCAGAGCTTTTAGTCCAAACGTGTTACACTCGTTTGGGCTTTCGCTTCGGCCACTACCACGTGGCACCCTTTCCGGCTCCACTTTGGGGCCTAGGGATTTTGTGTCTCACAACTTCACCACCCATAGACGAAGTTCGATGTCCTCATCGAACGGTAAACCATTTTATAAAGTAACACCCGCATGTGTTACCATTTCCATCCTTGGCACCTAGCCAATATTTGTCAATGGTTTGACGTTGAAGGCTCACCATGCCTTCTCCATATTCGTCAATGGTTTGACACCAAAGGCTCACCATGCCTTGCCCATCCTCTAAGGAGGATAGTCTCTCCAACTTAGAGACTCACTTGACCACCTAGGGTGGGTTGCTCCTTTTTATTGGTTTAGTTCTCGCTAAATCTGTTAGAGACACCTTCTCTAACTCAATTCCACTATTCATTCTTGAGTAGTCACAGATTCCATTGATCTACCTTTGCACTTTGGAACGTTTACTTTTGACTTCTTGAAGTCAATTTCCTAGGTGTCTCCGACACCTTGCCTTGCACATTTTGTGCAACTCCACTTCCCCTCTTAGGAAGTTCTCTACTCGAGGGCACCCTCATCCTCTTTTCTATTTTTGTGCCACCATTGGCATTACGTTCCATTTATCATTATTTGTGCTAAGGCTGTCCACGGCCCTATCTTTTGGCTCCTTAGTTGCTCCCTCACTTGGAGCCTTTCCTTTGCCAAATTGGAGCACTTGGGAATCTGTCCTTGGAAGTCCACTTTTTTTTCCGCAATCCGTTAGTATCAAACACATTAGTGTTCCTTGGCTAACTTTGCCACTTCGATTCTTTCCAATGGATTCCACGGCCCTATCTTGGGCACTTGTTTTTTGCTCCTATCCTCGGATTATTGCACCAAGCAACATAGGATCATTACCTCCCTCCTGGAGGTATTCTTTTGGTTCCATAACAAAGGATCTGCTTTGCCCAGACTAGGGTGTTCACCCCTAGTAAGTCTCCCCAACTGTTCTAGGCTCTCTTCCTAGCTTAACCTTGTGACCCACCCATGGGCCTGTTTCTGGAGACTATTTTCTTGAACTCATAATACCATTGTATTGTAGTAGTTCATTTCCCTTAGGTGTCCTTCCCACTTAGTCACCTTGACCAAGCCACACCTTTATCAATAGTTCAAATCAACACTTTGAACTAGGAATCATATTCCTTAACCCAAACAAATACCTTGTCCTTGTTTAGCCATAAGATCATCTAGTGATCTCATCTTGACCCCTTAATAGGTCTACCAATAGGAATTAGGTCTTCCAGACCTTACTAAGTTGTTGACTATGACCCCGAGGGCATCCCCCACACTTGGCGGTGCTCCCAAGCTAGCCCTTTCGGCCAAGGATCCATAGCAACTGAGACTGGGTGTCCCCATCTCATTCACCACGTCCTTGGTGCCTTTTGCACCAAAGTGTTCAAGTTAGATATGCCGAGCTTTCACTCTAAACAATCTAACCGTGCATCACGACTCCGGGGCATCCCCCGCTTGGCGGTGTGCCCAAGCCAATCTCCTCATTGAGAGTCCATGACCACCGAAACATGACTGTCCTCATATTCCAATCCATCACCACGCCCTAGCGATTTGGGACTCAAACCCAAGCACTAGAGGGTCGGGACTCGAACCCAACCTCCGTATATACATTTACGGACGGCATCACCCTAGATGCCTGGCGTGACTCCCCACCCCGGTGCACCAACTTATACTTAAAGCGCGCTATAGATCACAGCTTAGGAACCTAGTTCCTCCACACTGCCAAGTCCTCTCACTTGACAAGTCTGTGATCATGCATGGACTCTTCCATGCTTGGCCCCGTGGCCCACCCCTTTTGAAGTTATCACCTTCAACTAGGGTATTTGTTCCCCTGACTTGCCAATCTCACTTGGCAAGTCTTCCGACCACTGTAACATGGTTCCTGCACAAGCGTGAAAGCCCTTGATCATCGACTTTCGTTCAAAGCCATCCCTTTGAACACTCGGGAACTATTTCCCTAACCTTGATAGCCTTGCCTCATGGCAAGCTTCAAGACCACGTTTCTGCTGCGCCACTCTGATTTCACGCTTTCCTTGAACCATTTACGCTTGGCCTTTCTAGGTACTAAGCTACCTAGAATCATCTTTGGGAATCTTGAAGGAACTCTGTCCCTTAGCTTGCTAAGGCTTCCCTTTTCGCAAGCTTTCTAGTTGCCATATAGTCTAATATGGACTATTCCATATTTTAGACTCTCCATGGCATCACGGTTGCTAGCAACAACACCCTCGAGCCCCCACTTGATTCTCCATTCCCAATTGGCATAACCACCCTTGGTTATGCCCTTCAATTCCTTTGGTTTGGTTCTATCCCTTTACTACTTGTTTTTGGCTTCACACCTTTCCTTCGGTCATTCTCCTCCAGACTAGGAGGATAGCTTTGCACTTTCTATCATGCCTTAGCAAGTATTCTTAGGGATGAACCTACCCAATATCTTAGGGAGTGGTTTCTCAATCCAGGTATGCTCACCTTATAATCCCCACACATCGGGATTAATGTTGTTGTTTATGGGCATTTACATGCCCATCACTAGCCTTGCCAAAATTCAATCTTTGGCTTTGTCCAATTTGGGTAGACAGTCTTCTCCCGTCTCCGCAACCTTGAACATTTGGATAGCACCTTCTATCCATCATTCGCTAAGGACTTAGTCCCTTGGGCCTTATCTATTGCCCTCACGACATCAAACACCACCTCCCGGTGTTCTAGAGTGTTTTGGTGTCCTAAATGATGGCCTATTTGACAATGAGCATTCCCTTTTATGACATTGACTTACTATATCGCAACATAAGCAATTTATCCCTCGTAAAGGTATATCTAACTTCTTTATGCCATTAAGAAGTCTTGGGTAGCTACCTTCTACTAGTTTGACCAATTATCTTGCACCTTTTGCTTAGTTGCCTCATAGTTGTCAAGTCCTACAACTCATTGTTGGTGCTTCCACACCTTCATCATTGTTTTGGTCACCACACTCTACCACATACCTTCCAGCTTAGGCTATGCCATCCCCATTTCCGTTGGGATTCCCTTTTGGCAAGGGGTTCTTATAAACCCATTAACATAACCTCAAGGTATCACACCTTGGCACATTTGGTGTCTCCACACCATTGGCCCCACGAGCCTATCCTTATAACACTACTTATTAGTGTCTAGGTCTTTGCCAAGACCAATATAGTTGTGCCTTATGCTAACTATTCGTTAGCACCGCACCATAATGTTTGTCCCTAACTCTGGGCCAAAGTTGCTTTCTTCTGGGAACATCTTTCCCACAACTTTAGTATGGCACATTCTGCCATCAATGAGATATCTTCTGTTCTCATACTTGGATCTTATGATCCTCCCCATACCTCATGGGGCAGCATACACCTTAGTCTAAATGCTTCAACCAATCCCTTAGGACCATTCCTTGACCCTACTTGAGTCATCCAGCATTTTTGGACTTCGCTAAACCAACGACCCATAAGGTCCTATTTTTGAGGTGCCAGCTCACTCGAATACAACTTCATGTATTCATGTCCTACTCATAAGGACCATCTTGCAAGTGTTACTCCAACACTTCATTATTTCCTGTTCTCTATGGGCTGCCTTTTGCCCCTTAGGACTATCCATCCCCATGATGAGAATGCTGTCTCATTCTTTGAGCACACCCCCAACTCCTTAGGTTCGTTCCAGCATTTATAAAAGGTAGCCCCAGCTACCATTTCGAGGGCTCGCCTTCATCCATACTTGACTTCTCATGGTCATCAATTCCGGTCTTAAATTCATGAGCACCAGCCTCAACTATGTGCGGATTATCTTGTGACTCCTTTATTATTTTGGAGTCTGCATCTTTCCTGTGATCCCAACTATAGTTGTTTACCACAACTATATCAGCCAGTTTGCTAAGTCAAACACTCATCTGGATCACATCCTCAACTCTCTGAGGAAACCCTTATATTGTTCCCAAGATCCCAAAGTCGTTCCCTTATTGGCCCCTTTTCTATCCACCACATCACGCCCAAGTTCACTCATGAACTTGAGTGGAGAGCCATGTCCTCTCGACATGCTACTCCTCCAGAATAGGCCCACTCCTAGGACCTTTCGATGCCAATATCAATGGTGATATACTTGAGCACTAATAAAAGTTGGACTAAGGAACAACTCCGATACCAAGTTGTAAGCGACTAATTTTTCCATTCTACTTTAGTCACTTAACCACACCTCCGACCACTTGGAGGAGTCTCATTCACAACCTCCATAAGTCCAATTCAGGACTTGGGACTTGCTAGCCCTAAGAATGGCATCCATGCCACTCAACCCTTGCACCTGGTCCAAGTGCTCCACATGTCCGATCCCATGACCGACACTCAAAGGTACCACCGACATAGTAGCCTGTTACGCTAAGGCCATGCCCAATCACCTTTGCCGCATTGGTAGTCCAATACCACTTGCAACACAGTCTTGTCTCTCCAAGACTGGGCCAACCATCCATGAGTGGTCATCCCAGATCCACTCCTTAGCATCCTTAGAATGCCCACCGACAAGGGGAATAGCCTTCCCCAATATCCCTTTTCTGGTCCCCACCAAGTCCCTTTCTGCCCACGGCCGTGTTCACCAACACTACCACTGAATCGAGGCCCACCGGCCCGACCACTAAGTCCCATGGTCCTCTGGGACTTCCTCACCACATGACTGTGTCCTTGGTCACTACCCCAGAGGACTGCTCCTCTTCCTTTCCACAGTCTGGGCCTTTGGGACAACATTTCGGAACACCATGGCCTTACGCGAGCCACCTGGGTACTCTCCCTGCCTTTTGCCTTTAGGTGCTCTAGCCATGGGCTTAGAGCAAGGTTCTGTTGAGCCACGCCTGGTATCCAAGTAGGTAGTGCCACCCACACTTGGACTGGGAGCATCGGCCAGTCGATCTCCTGGGGGAACTAGAGCCGGCTCTTGAACACTTCACCAAGCTACCTCGTTTGTCGGTCTGTATTCACTCTAGTCTTGGACTTCCTAGTGGTCAGTTCATTGTCAAGACCCCTGACAAGATCAAGATTGGAAAATGCAAAAAGACAAAGAGAAAAACTAGTGGAAACAAAGAAAAGGCCTTAGACTGGTGTTGATTCAGATTGTGGAGAAATGGAACAAGGCTAACCTATATATACTATAGGTTGATGAAGCTCCACCACTCTTGGATCGAGGACGGCCTAAATATAGCTGAGGTCGAGGAGGCGCCACATCATCATCAAGAATGTGGCTCGAGGCTCAGGAATTGGGAAGTGTCTCGAGAGTCAGGAATAGGAAAGTGTCTCGAGAGTCAGGAATAGGGAAGTGTCTCGAGAGTCAGGAATGTGGTCTGCAGGTCAGGAATCCGGCGAGAGTCAGGAATGTGGCAAGAATTGGGGGATTCCTGACAGCACCCCCTCCTCAAGAACGAGTGGAACGAGGATGTGAATGAGAACGAAGAGGAGGATGAGATGAGCGGCGAGGGATGGGAGATGGAGAAAAAGAATGAGGACTAGGACGAGAAGGATAGCAGCGGTGGAAGTCCTGAACAAGGTCAGGAGAATGAAGCAGGTTGTCTGCAGGTTCCCAAGTGCGTTCCTCAGGTCCATAACCCTTCCAGTCCAACAGATAGTAGAGTTTAGACCGTGAAATCTTGGAATCAAGGATGTCCTGAACCTCGTACTCAGACCCATCCTCGAGCTGCACTAGTGGAGGCAGAGGAATGACCCGATTTGGAATAGGACTGGGAATATAAAGCTCAAGGAGAGAGGAGTGAAAAACGGGGTGAATTTGATATGAGGAGGGAAGTGCAAGGCGATAAGTGACAGGATTAATGATGGCAGTGATAGGGAAAGGACCAAGGCGTTTGAAATCGAGTTTTGGACAGGGCCTGGTGGTGGAGATATTTCGCCTGAGGAGCCAGACTTTATCCCCGATATTGTAAGGGGGACAGTCCTGACGATGGACATTGGCAAATGTTTTGTGAGATTCCTGAGCACGATGGAGGTGGAAGGAGATGGAGTTGTGGATTTCCTGGAGGTTGGAGATAAATGCCTCAGAGCGGGGATTTGAACGAGAGGATTCAGATGGAGAAGGAAGTGAGAGATTGAATCGGTGATTTCGGCCAGAGTTCGCAAAGAAGGGGGAAACTCGAAGAGAGGAGTGAACAGAGTTGTTATAGGAGAACTCAGCAAGGGGAAGGATATCGAACCAGTTATCCTGATAATAGTTGATGAAGCACCTCAAGAATTGTTCCAACGTCTGAATTGTTCGCTCGGACTGCCCATCAGTTTGAGGATGATATGCCGAAGAGAGGTTGACCTTCACTCCAAGCAGCTGCAAAAACTGTTGCCAGAAATGAGAGATGAACTGAGGCCCCCGATCCGAAACCACATCTGTAGGAATCCCATGAAGTCGGAAAATTTCCCTGAATACCAGTTTTGCCATGTCCTCGCCCGAAAACTCCTTGGTACATGGCAAGAAGTGCGCCATCTTTGTGAAGCGATCCACCACGACTAAAATGCTGTTGAAGCCTCCAGAACTCGGAAGATCACTCAAGAAATCCATGGAGATGGATTCCCAAGGACCTGAAGGGACCGAAAGGGAACGAAGCAAACCTGAAGGAAGGTGGCGAGGTACCTTATTCCGGGCACAAGTGTCACAGGAGGTAACAAAAGCTTTGATGTAGTCGTCCATGTGAGGCCACCAAAAGTCCTGTGCAACTAGCTCATAGGTTTTCGCAATGCCGAAGTGACCAGCAGTCGGGCTATCGTGGCACGCCATCAGGACCAACCTTCGAGCATCACCTTCAGGAACGTAAAGCTGCTCCCCATGGTACAATAAGCCATCTAAGAACTCAAACTCGTCAAATCCCCGGCAGTCGGGAGTCACTGGGTGTCCAGCCTGAAGATGGGGGAAAATGTCGCTAGCGAGATCATCGGATTGAAGATCGTTTCTGATTGCATCCATCAAGGAGGAGTCCTGAGGGGCCAGGGAAATTGCCATAACTTGAAGCCGATCAGGACCAAGGATAACTTGATCCTATTGATCGAAGGCAGGATTACCAGGCCTGAGACTGAGATAGGAGCGCCTTGAAAGAGCATCAGGAAGGCCTTGAAACTTTCCAGGTCTGTACTTGATAACAAAGTCAAACCAACTCAGGAATTGTGCCCACCTTGCTTGACGACGGCTTAAAACTCGGGAAGTGGCAAAGTACTCGAGATTTTTGTGATCCGTCCAGACTGTTGTTTGATGGCTCGCCCCCTCCAAGAAACGGTGCCATTCTCCAAAGGAATCCACGATGGCAAGGAGCTCCTTGTCGTGGATTTCGTAATTGATCTCCGCAGGCTGGAATTTCCGAAAATGGAAAGCGACTGGATGAAGTTCGTGATCCGCTCCGAGTTGAGACAGCACAGCACCAATGGCAAAGTCGGAGGCGTCAGCCTCGATGAAGAAAGGTTGTGAGGAATCAGCATGGATCAAGACAGGAGCAGAACTGAAGGCCGCCTTGAGTGTGTCAAAGGCCTGCTGGGCAACAGCAGACCAAGAGAAGGGAACATCCTTGCGAGTGAGATGTGTGAGAGGAAGGACAATGTCAGAGTAGTGATCAATGAATTTGTGGTAGAAGTTGGCGAAGCCAAGGAAAACCTGAACGTCCGACATTGATTGTGGAGGCTCCCATTCGAGAATAGTCTTGACTTTGGCAGGATCCATCGTGATACCCTCAGGAGTGACAATGTACCCAAGGAACTCCATAGACTGCTGATCAAAGGAACATTTCTCAAGCTTCGCGTATAGGCCATGTTCTCGCAGCTTCGCTAGCACCTTGCGAACATGTTCGTCATGCTCCTCCTGAGTTTTTGAGTAGATGAGGATGTCATCGAGATAGACGATCACCATCTGATCAAGAAACTCCCGAAAGACGTCGTTCGCCATGTGTTGGAAAACTGCTGGAGCATTTGTCAAGCCAAATGGCATGACAGTGTACTCGAAGTGGCCATAGCGGGTTCGGAACGCAGTCTTCCATTCATCACCAGGCCATATCCGGATCAGGTTGTATGCTCCACGGAGGTCGATCTTGGTGAAGAAGCGGGCACCGCCGAGGCGTTCCAACAGGTCCGAGATCAGGGGCAGCGGATAACGGTTTTGAACAGTCACCTTGTTCAAACCTCGGTAGTCGATGACTAGCCGCAAGCTCCCATCCTTCTTCTTGACAAAGAAGACAGGCGCTCCAGCCGGGGACTGTGAATGCTGAATGTAGCCCGAGGCAAGGTTCTCATCCACGTACTCTTTGAGGGCCTTAAGCTCGGACGGGGATAACCCATAGATAGGCCCCCACGGAGGTGACGCTCCTTCCTGTAAATCAATGGGACAATCATAAGGCCGATGAACAGGCAGTACACTAGCTTTTTTCTTATCAAACACATCCCCAAAATCATGATACTTCTCAGGAAGACTGATAGGAGAAACATGCAAAGCAAAAAGAAAAAGAGGTTCTTCATTAAGGAGTTCTTTCATAGTGATTGTGGAGATAGGAGGAGGCGTACGACTAAATGGAATGATGAGACGAGGATACGGTCTAGTGTAAGATGGAAGAGAGGAAAAAGAAGAGGGTGAAAACTTTATAGAGTCAGGAACAAAACCCCGATTTGAGTTTAGGGAACTTTTCCTAATTCGGACTCGATGAACAGCAGGGGAAGCCGTGGGAGAGATGAGCTGTAATTCCTTCCAACAGATCTGAGGCTGATGTAGTTGGAACCAAGGAAGACCAAGCACCACAGAGGAGGACTTGCTGTTGATGATGTTGAAGGTGATATCGGTGACGGTGGACCCGATGTGTACTCGAACGGGCAACGTTTCCCTAAGTCCAGAAGATGGAGACACAAAATGCCCGCCGATGCCTTCAACCCTCAAATCCCGTATGGTAGGAGAAAGAGGAACATGATGTCGGGCAGCAAAGTCCGTGTCCATGAAGCAGGAAGTTGCACCCGAGTCCAGTAATGCTAGAGCCTTGAGTCCTGATTGTCCGGTGAAAGAAAGGAGACATGGGACGCGGAAGTTGCGGGAATTGGTGGTGGCTTTGATGAAAGGTGGTGAGGAGCTTGATAAAGAAGAAAAGTGATTTTTATTCGGGGAGTCCAAACAGACAGCTCCTACTCTGTTTGGACAGGGTCATTTCCCGACTGCGCCTCCTCGACCTCAGCTATATTTAGGCCGTCCTCGATCCAAGAGTTGTGGAGCTTCATCAACCTATAATATATATAGGTTAGCCTTGTTCCATTTCTCCACAATCTGAATCAACGCCAGTCTAAGGCCTTTTCTTTGTTTCCACTAGCTTTTCTCTTTGTCTTTTTGCATTTTCCAATCTTGATCTTGTCAGACTAGCTTTTCTCTTTGTCTTTTTGCATTTTCCAATCTTGATCTTGTCAGGGGTCTTGACAGTTTGATTCAGATTGTGGAGAAATGGAACAAGGCTAACCTATATATACTATAGGTTGATGAAGCTCCACCACTCTTGGATCGAGGACGGCCTAAATATAGCTGAGGTCGAGGAGGCACCACATCATCATCAGGAATGTGGCTCGAGGCTCAGGAATCGGGAAGTGCCTAGAGAGTCAGGAATAGGAAAGTGTCTCGAGAGTCAGGAATAGGGAAGTGTCTCGAGAGTCAGGAATGTGGTCTGCAGGTCAGGAATCCGGCGAGAGTCAGGAATGTGGCAAGAATTGGGGGATTCCTGACATTCATCACCCAACACTGGGTCTGGCCTTCCTGGGCCAAACTGGCCTTTCCTGGCCAAACTGGCTCCACTGCAGTCCTCCCCCTTACTATACTTTTGGAGCTCACCAAACCCCCCAGGGTCTGGGAGACGAACGCTTTGGGCTTTCACCCTCGTAGACTCGAACTCGGACTCGGACTCAGACTCGGACTCGGGCTCGGGCTCGGTCTCAGCCTTGGCCTCGGTCTCGGTCTCGGTCCCGGTCTCGGTCCCGGTCTCGGTCTCGGTCTCGGTCTCAGTCCCGGTCTCGGTCTCGACCTCGGACTCCATCTCGGGTCCTTCTCGGACTCCATCTCGGGTCCATCTCAGACTCCATCTCGGGTCCATCTCGGGCTCCATCTCGGTCCATCTCGGACTCCATCTCGGACTCTGTCTCGGTCCATCTCGGACTCCATCTCGGGTCCATCTCGGACTCCGTCTCAATCCACCTCGGACTCCATCTCGGACTCCATCTCGGGTCCATCTCGGACTCCATCTCGGGTCCATCTCGGACTCCATCTCGGGTCCATCTCGGACTCCGTCTCGGTCCACCTCGGACTCCATCTTGGACTCTGTCTCGGTCCATCTCGGACTCCATCTCAGGTCCATCTCGGACTCCGTCTCAGTCCACCTCGGACTCCATCTCGGACTCCATCTCGGGTCCATCTCGGACTCCATCTCGGGTCCATCTCGGACTCCATCTCGGGTCCATCTCGGACTCCATCTCGGGTCCATCTCGGACTCCGTCTCGGTCCACCTCGGACTCCATCTCGGACTCCATCTCGGGTCCATCTCGGACTCCATCTCGGGTCCATCTCGGACTCCGTCTCGGTCCACCTCGGACTACACTTCGGGTCCATCTCGGACTCCATATCGGACTCTATCTCAGACTCCACTTCGGACTCCATATCGGACTCCACTTCGGGTCCATCTCGGACTCCAACTAGGGTCCGTCTCGGACTCCATCTCGGACACTTCCAGTGTCATGTGTTGGTTCTTTTTGGGTCCCTTTTTGGAGCCTTGCTTATTGCTCGCATCGTGCTCGCTCCTTGAGCACTTTGTTAGGAGTTCCACTCCCGCTCTCGACCTTCTAAGTTAGAGCTTTTAGTCCAAACGTGTTACACTCGTTTGGGCTTTCGCTTCGGCCACTACCACGTGGCACCCTTTCCGGCTCTACTTTGGGGCCTAGGGATTTTGTGTCTCACAGTGCCATGATGCAATATGGGGGATAGAAAGTGGTTAGTAAGGGAACGATTTTGGGATCTTGGGAATAGTATAAAGTTTTCCTCAGGGATTCTAGGATTTTATCTAGATGAGTGTTTGACTTAGTAAATTGGCTAATGTAGTTGTGGTAAAAAACTATAGTTGGGATCACAGAAAAGATAGAGACTCCAAAATAATAAAAGAGTCACAAGATTATTTTCATATAGTTAAGGTTGGTCCTCATGAATTTGAGACTAGAATTAATGACCGTGGGAGGTCAAATATGGATGACAACACGAGTCCTTGAAATGGTAGTCGGGGTTACCTTTTATAAATGTTAGAACAACCCAAAGAGTTGGGGGTGTACTTAGAGGATGAGTCAATGTTCTTATCATATGGATAGATAGTCCTAAGGAGCAAAAGTAACCCATCTGGAACAAAAAATAATCAAGTGTTGGAGTAACACTTGCAAAGATGGTCCTTATGAGTAGGACATGAATACAAAAAGTTGTATTCCAGCGAGATGGCACCTCAAAAATAGGACTTTACAAGTCATCAAATTAACAAAGTCCAAAAAGTAGGATAACTCAAGTGAAGTCAAGAAATGGTCCTAAGGGATTGGGAGAAGCATTTGGATTGAGGTGTGTTGTACCCCACGAAGGATGGGGAAGATCATAAGATCTAAGTATGAGAGTAGTGGGTATCCCATTTGATGGCAGAATATGCTATACTAAAGTCGTATGAAAGGTGTTTTTGGAAGAAAGCAACTTTGGCACAGAGTTGTGTGTGAACACCATGGTGTAATGCTAATTGATAGTTGGTATGAGAAACGACTATTTTGGTTTTAGCAAATATCTAGACACAAGTGGAAAGTGTTGTAAAGGTAAACTCGTGGAACCGATGGTGTGGAGACACAAAATGTGCCAAGATGTAATGCTTTGAGGTCAAGTTAATAGGTTCATGAGAACCTTTTGCCAAAGGAATCTCAATGGAAATGAGAATGCCATATCCTAAGCTATAAGACATATAGTTAGAGTGTGGTGACCCAAATAATGATGGAAGTGTGGAAGCACTAACAATAAATTGTAAGATTTAACAAATATGAGGTAACTAAGCAAAAGATGCAACCTAATTGATTGAATTGGTAAAAATTAACTACTCAAGACTTCTTTTTTTGATAAAGAGGTTAAATATACTCAGGATAAATTGTTTATGTTACAATATAGTAAGTCAAAATTGAAAAAGGAAATGCTCATTGTCAAAAAAGGATATCAGTGGGATATCTAAACACTCTAAAACACCAAAAAGTGGTATTTAGTATTATGAGGGCATTAGATAAAGCCTAAAGGACTAAATCCCTAGCAAATAATAGATAGAAAGTGTTATCTAACACCCATAGTTGTGGAAACGGGAGAAGTCTGTATACCTGAATTGGACAAAGTCAAAAGAGATTTTGGCAAGGCTAAGGACAGACATATGAAAATTCATAAATAGCAACATTAATCCTAGTGTGCAGGATTACAAGGTGAGCATATTTAAATTGAGGAACCACTCCCTAAACTATTGGGTAGATTCATCCTTAAAACTACTTGCTAAAGCATGGTAGAAAGTGCAAAATTATCTTCTTATTCTAGAAAAGAATAACGAAAGGAAACGTGTGGGGCCAAAAGCAAAAAGTATAAAAGATAAGATTGAACCATAGAAAGTAAAAAACATAGCCAAGAGTGGTTATATAAATTGGAAGTGGGGAATTAAGTGGGTGCTCGAAAGTGTTGCTACTAGCAATTGTAAAGTCATGAAGAGTGTAAAGTATGAAATTATCCATGTTAGATTATATGGCAATTAAAAGGCTTACAAAAGGAGAGGCCTTAGTAAGATAAGGGATAGAGTCCTTTCAAGGTTCCCAAACACAACTCTAGGTAGGTTAGTATTTAAAAATACAATTGTAAATAGTTTATAAAATGTACAAAATTAAAGTGGCACAGCAGAAATGTGATTTTGAAGCTTGCCATAAGACAAAGCTATTAAGATTGGGGAAGTAATTCCCGAGTGTTCAAAAAAATGGTTTTTAATGAAAATCAATGGTTAAGGACCTTTACGCTTATGGCCAAATATGTGAAGGACGTTTAACCCTAAGTATCTCAAGACCCTTAACTAATTAAAAAAAAGGGTGCACTCTTATTTATAGGCCTTTTCCTTTTATATTTAAACCTCATAAGTTGTTCTCTTTAGTTGTTTACATCATGGTGTTTCGAAATGTTGTCCCAAAGTCCCAGATTGTGAAAAGGAAGAAGAGCAATCCTCTTGTATAGTGATCAAGAATGTGATTATGTAGCAAAGAAGTCTTAAAGGTTGATGAGATATAGTGGTTGAGCCTTTGGACCTTGACCCAATAGCACTATCAGGGAACACAGTTGAGGATAGAGAGGAACTTAATGGGGACTGAAAAAAAGAGATGCTGAGGAAGGTTATTCTTTATGTCTTTAAACATCCTAAAGATATTAAGGAGTGGTTTTGGGATGATTACTAATAAATAGATGGCTTAGTTTTTGAGAGACGAGACTATAGTATAAATGGTCTAAGATCTTTGGACCCATAAATGCCATTTGTGAGGCTAGCATATCCCCAAGTCAGAAATAAAACTTATGGAGTTAGTGAGTGAAATTCCTTTAAGTGGTTATAAATGTGGTTAAATGGCTAAAGTAGAATGGAAAATTTAATCGCTTACATTATCATAGTTTATATTTTTTTAAACTTCAGAATAATGGTAATATTGTATTATACACAAAAACAAATAAAGCAATATGATCTATTAATAAATATTGTTATAATTGTTTTTATTTACTTATCTTAAATAAAAATTTTAATTTAGTATTTTATATAATAATAATAGAAAATTCTGGTGGTGTATAGTTATAGTTACTAATATTATATATATAAACTAATATTAAAACATTTTAATAAATTTTTTTAATATTGAATTTATTAATAAATTAATTTTTTACCTAGCAAAAAGTAGTGAAAGATGGTGGAATATGACTAACATAAAAAAGTTTTACATTATTGAGAAAGAATTGAGTCGTATTGGCTAAATCATTATATATAATATTAAGTGCAAAATGAAATATAAGTTTTTTACATGTAAGTCAACTTGTTTAAGTGGCTATCCAACTGAGGATATGATCATGGATTATTGAATTGTAAAGAACAATTTTAATATAGTCTAAATTATACTTGATTTATAATATGTAATGTTTTTATATAAATAATATTTAATAAAATAAACTTATTCAAAGAAATAAATGATTATTTTTAGATTTATAAACTTTGATATAAATCATTTTTTAAAATTTAAATTATCATATTCTTTTACTTTTTTTATTTTTTATCATATAAAAATAGTAAGTCTAAATGTCAAAGTGGTTGAATATATGATTATATAAAACATGAATTTATAAAATTATTAAATGCCACATTTAAATAAAATATGGATTTTTTTACTTTTAAAGATTCAATTTAAGCATTTACTTTGCATATTACCTTTAAAATATTAATTTAGTCTGACATTTTAACATGTATTATATTTAAATAATATTTTATATATAAATCTTATACCTTTAAATTATTATTTTATCCAGGTTTCTAATGTATTGCAAATCTGAATTTGGAAATTAAAAGCTATGAACTATATATCAATTATAGGGATTTCATTATACCTAAAACCCTTGTCAACGTGGTTTGATATTGGGCGTTCGATAGTTCTCAATGGCGCTCTTGTATCCAGCCAGAGCGCCCGTTCTTCACCGCCCTAGGCTCGCTTGCCGGGCGTCCTCCGTGCCCTGGGGCTGCGACACCGATTCCAGTGCCTTAGATTCAGGGATTGCGCTCCAGCAATGGCTATCGCAGGCTGGATTGCCAATCCAGAAGGTGGAGCTCAAGAATGTAGGCGCCGGAGGGCGAGGTCTCGTCTCCAAGCGCATGCTTTACAAGGGCGATCGCTTGCTCTTTCTTCCGGCAACGCTGGCCATAACCACGGAATCGGTAGGCAAGATTTATTGGGATATTTTTCCATGAATGGATTTCGTGTAGGAATGGGCGTGCGCTGAGGCTGGAAAAGTGATAAGAGCGAAGGATTTGCCGGAATGGCCGTTTCTCGCGTGTTACCTCATCTCTGAGGCGTCACTGGGAAAGAGCTCCCCATGGTATCCATACATTGCGGCTTTGCCGCGGCGTCCGGGCTCAATCTTACTATGGTATGTCGAATTTTTGTGATTGATAAAAAACCTTTGGCTAGCTTAAACCAGGACAGCTTTGGATGTTGAGACTCACTTGTCCGCGACCTCTATCAAGGATCGAGCGCTTCAGTGCGTACGTGAAGTCGAAGACACGTAAGATCTTCCTTCTTTTCTGCTTCTTTGTGTTTTACTTTGCTTCTTGTAGGTTCAATGATCTGAATAAGCAAGTTTTCATGAAGAACAGGGAGGAGTTTCCTCCCGAGGTAGCTATCAACTCGATTTATATATTGGCATCTTTGCTGTTGAATCAGGTCTTCAACTTGAAGTCTTTCAAATGGGCTTTTGGAATTCTATTTTCTCGTCTTGTAAGTAGTAAGAGAATCGAGAGAAAGTTCTCATCGGATGTTCATACAGGTTCGTTTGCCATCGCTCGGGCAAAAGCTTGCACTTATTCCTTTTGGAGATATGCTCAACCATGACACTGAGGTCTTTGGTCGAGACATTTATCAGTTTATTTGAATCAGGGTCTGCAAGCAGGTTACGACTTTCTTGGACTTCGATTCAGGCTCAAAGTCTATAACTTGCACATTGGATCGTGGTTATGAAAGCAACAGAGAGGTAAACGACTATTCTATCCGTCCAATGCCTTGATTGCGATACTTTGGCAGGTTTTTATCTCTTATGGAAAGAGGTCGAACGGCGAGCTGCTTGTAGCTTATGGCTTTGTTCCTTCCGGGAAAAACTCAGAAGATAGTGTAAGCATCACCCTTGGTTTGGATCCAGCAGATGAAATGTACGAGGCAAAATTGGGAACACTCAAGGAGCATGGCCTCTCTCCGTATCCTTGAAAACTCGCTAAGCCTTTCTTGGTATGCCCTTGACAATATACTGGCAAAAGGCAACAAAGTTATCCGATCAAACTCAAGGGCTGGCCAGTACAACTCACCGCCTTTGCTCGCCTAATAACAAGTCCTCCTTCCCAGCTCCACCGATACTCAGAGGTACACGTTTTTATGTTAATTCCATTTTCACTCGAATTTTTCAACCATGTTGAAAACCAAATCACAGCTCGCGTCTGCAGCAACCGAGGAACAAGGAAGGAGAATGCAGCCGGTATTCACGACTGAAGAACAAATGAAAGCTTACGAGCTGATCCTCTCAGCTTGCAAGCAAGCCATCGCAGCCAGCAAAAACTACTTGGAGGTAGAGCAAGGAATTGTTTTGTTTCGACTAATGTTTCAATTTTTATTTCTTGCAGAGCAAGGAAGTTCCAAGGCATGGTTCCCTCCCCAAGCTCGCCAGCGCCTTGTGCGAGAGCGAGCTCAAGATTTTATACCGGAACGAATATGTAAGTCAAACCAACGCTGCAAGATTATATCAAGCTAACGAATTTTATAGATCTTGAGAAGCGAGCTACGTAACCTCCGTTCTGGCAAAAACAGCGGCCTGCTCGGCAAAGTTGGCAGTATGTTCTTTAGAGACTAACGGGCATATAATTGTTCTCTTTCAAACTAGCATCATTGTTATAAATTAAATAAAAAATCCCATTTTCGTTAGGAAAAATCGCTAATGTATTATAATTAACATATAATTAATAACTTTAATTTTTTTAGCATTTATTAGCATTTTTGCTGAAATATTTATTATGAAACTGGAAATTTAATGTTATAACTAAAGAAGTAGCAAGAAATATAATATTAACCATTTCAAAGGAAATTAATAGAATACCAACTTCTTTTAGGTAAATGTTTCACAGAGATATTTTATCAAATCAATTCAAATAACAATATTGGATTTATAATTTATGTTTTGAATAAAATTGAATACATTTGTCACATAATAATTAAAGGTGAAATAATGTCAGGATTTTTTTTAAGAAACTCATTATCTGAAATCTTAATTACAACAAATAGATGATTGCGCATGCCTACATTATATATTTACATATGTGCAGAGTTATAGTCATGGGATATGCCATGTACACTTTAGATTGCACTCAAGACTAATGCCATATCATCTCAAACATTATAATGTTACAATAAATCTAATGATGGTTTTATTTATCTCATTCTTGTATCTTTAAGTGTAAATTTATGATCTCTTAATTAAAATCATCTCTCTCCTCCTTTGCACATGTTCTATTCACCTTTCATTTCATGTGGTTATACTTTGTTTCTCGTAGTTTAGAAGTGTATTTCGATTGTAGTATGCACTAATGTAAGCATAGTACTTTGATAATGGTTCTTATTTCTCATAGCTTGTTTGCAATATGACACCTTAATCCAGGTAGTAATTAATTGTTATAGAGGTGAGCTTGATTGATTGAAGCATGAAGGTGAGCACAAAGCCTTTTTTTAGATGTTTGGAGTGGTTTTCCATGAGCAAGTGAATTCTGTTGTAGCTGTAGTAAACCATTAGTTCCATTGATTTCTCACATTTCTAATTATGTGTATATATTTTATAAATTATAGTGATTTATTACCTTTCGGTGTGTTAGATTGTTGTGCTTGGGATTAATGTGTAAAGTGCTTTCCATTACCTTCACCAATGAGAATGCCTGGCAATAATAACTTCAACTTACAACATTTAAAAGATGCTCAAAATCCAATTGATTTAAAAAATTTGATGTGGACAAATTTTATATAACACAAAAATTCACATACATGGCATTGGTTCAATCGATCAATCACTCCTTCTTGAATTGGACTTTGAATGCATATATGGCAAATGTGAATGCATATGTGGCAAAAGAAAATGCATGCCCATGCATAAAAGAAAAAGTTGTATTAAAAAAATATTATTTTGTGAGTTATACATGTGATGTGTTTTTATTTCATATATTTTATAAGCTTCTAAGGCCACCCACCTTAGGTATACCTCCCTTCATAGGAGGTGTACCTCCCACCAAAATGTGTCATCAAAAATTTCTTTGAGAATATTTTATGGCCTGTGGGATTTAAGGCTGGAACACCTTAAGGGTTAGGGTTTGATTATTGTTTGTTTCATTGGTATTAGAGCATAGAATTCTTATTTTAAAATAGCTTTTGTAAATCTTGTAATAAATCTTGCAAATCACATAATAGGTAATGATGAAATGGTTTGTTTTTATAAAAATATAAACTATAATCAGAAACTATAATCTTTAAAATTATAATCAGAAAATAGATATAGATTCATATAACTCCAAAAATCAACAAATTCATGACAAGCTAAATATTAGATGTGATAATTTTATATATAGCTTAATAAATAATTATATCAGCATGTGATATCAATATTTATTGTCAAAAAAAAACTTAGTCTCTTGAAATAAAAATTCACATTTTTATTTATATTTCACTTTAATAAAATATGCAGAAAATAAACTTTTATAGATCAATAAAAAAATATTAAAAAATCTATAATTTTTTTAAAAAATTACAAGATGGGAATTTAGTTTTATATTCTTATGATGAAAATGATTTACAGCATTCAAATACTTACTGTAATAATAAAAAATGCCATGAAAATTTATAGTTGTTATTGCAAAATGATTATAACTTAGTTTTTTTACAAATAAAATAAAATTAAAATATTAAGTTATCAATTGAATGTGTATGGGCTTCAAAAACATTCTCTTAAGTATAGTTCAAAAAACCGATGTAAAATCCATTTGTATTTGCAGGGTATTATTAAAATAATTATTGTGTGTTGCATTGCAGCTGGTTTTCAGCTATATATTATTTATTATATATAATTTATTACTTTTTCTAGCTATTATTACTTTTACATTCCTTAAAATATCTTTAATTTTTTATATTGTGCAATATTTGGTTGTCCTTCTTTATTTTCTAAATTGTATTACTATTTTTCACTATTATTATAATTTAATATTTATATTTTATATAATTTGTGTTTTATAATTATTTTTAAAATTTAATTATTTAATTTTTATGTTTTTTATTTTACTTCTAGTGACATAACAATTTTTTTATGAACTCACTCTTTATATATTTTCTTAAACAAAGAAAATCAATAATATATAAACATAAGTTGTATTCCAGAAAATATAGGTAAAAAATATACAGATTATGAAATATAAATTTTTCTTAATAATTGGAAAAGAAGGTCCTTCCAGGAGTTTGTGGAAGAATGTTTCCCTTGTGTGAAAAAAGTACTTGTTGTTTTTCCTAGCATTTATTGATAATCTCTTAGAACACTTGTTTCTATATTAGTTTTTCTCATATAGCCATGAATTCCAAACACTAGTCTTGATGCTTTATGTCAAAGGCTTTTTGTCTGGGTGTAGCTGCCATTCAATGTATTATGTCATCTTAGTCAGTCCTCCAGCGAGATTGAGTTTTGAGGTAGATTGATGAATGTTGAATAGCAAGGGTTAGTCTCTAGAAAGCTTTTGTTGGATCTACTGGTATGAATACCCTAAGATCTGCTAGCTAGTGATCTAGAAGTCAGTGGTACCATTATTGAAACATGGGAAAATAACAAGAAGAGAAAATTGATTGCACCATACTACTTATATAATTACTTTTCCATATTTAAATAATAGATATAATTATTCTAAATAGATATCAACTACTAGATGATAAAATAAACTAGAATATACTTGCAGATATTTAGAAAAACCAATAAAGCATAAATATATTTATGATGAGTGTTACTTCTAGAAATATTTATGCTGAACCCTATGAAGGTAATGAATTAAGATAGTCAAGGAGATTAAAGAAAACCAAATATCAGAATAATGGAATATAGTGTGGATAAATCAAAAGAGGTAAGTACATATATGTGTAGAAAGGGGTTAATGAAATAATCTAAGTGTTCCTTTATATATCTAGCATATTTGTAACTGCTATCGTAACCATTCACTAGAAGCCTACACCTGACTTGCACACAAGTCTTCTTACATTGTGTGCCTAAAATTTGTTATAGGTAAAAGCAGTAGGAAAAAATTCTAATTTTCACTCTAATAGTTCCAAGCTCTCCTCATGCCTTGTGCTTACGATGTCATTCTTGAGGTCACCAACATCTCTCTTGAGGAACACCATTGAGATGTTGCTGTGATAAATCATTTTTGCTAGAGGTGTATTGCTCTATATGCAAACAATTTGACAAAGTTTCATCCCGGTGATATAGTTTCTTTCACATATGAAAATTCCTACCATGGTAAGGAAGCTACTTTCAAATCTATAAACTAGCTTGCATTTGAGGTCTTACTACTTTTGAAACCTCTCTATCCTTTTTGGTTTTATTTTTTTGTTCTTCTAATGTTGTTGTGTTTCTTTTTCAAAGGCTCGTGATGATGGTGTGTTTTTATGTCCATTGGTAATTTGATGATCATTGTATAGTCTATTGCTTGATGTTAAAAGAATAATTCTAAAATTGCATTTGATGAATGTTTGCTATCTTTGCTTACTTGTCTTGTACATGGCTCTTTGAGAAATCTTGTATTTATGAGTGGTTTTGAGTGCTTTTAGATTTTCTTCTTACATCCAATCTTTAGAATTAATACATGAGATTTGTAAATTGATATCATATAAATGATGATAGTTTTTACTCTATATTTTATGGTGAATTATTATAAAATAAATATAAAGCGGAATCTAACTTTTGGATATATGTGCTAAGGGCAACGAAGTAAAACTTGAGTTTCAGAGCTTTGGGCCATTGAATGAAAGGAAAGAATCAAACTTTTGAGAATATAGCTAAAAAATAAAAGAACAAGAGTATAAAGCAATATCAAAATAGTTTTAAAGCATCCAAAATCCCAATGCCTAAACTAATAAATAAAATAAAGCTAAATGGAATTTAACATTATTTCAGCATACCACCCACCTAACAGATACTCCACTAACTTGGGCTTAGACTTAACGCAAAGTTAAACAAGGATAAACTAGCCTAACAAGGAAATGTCTCTAGTGGTTACTTATGCCCAAGCTTCCTATTATCTTTACAATACATTTAGACCCCCTATAGCCTCTTAAATATAAAAGTTTGATTTAGGCTTTCATCCCAGTTCTAGGAATTAGTCTCTAGGATAAATTTGAAAACTTATTAAATATGGAATAGTGTTTGATTGTGAATATTGTGATGAGGACAATCTCTATATTTTGTAGATATACTTAACTAGTAGATCTAAACACATTCCATAAATAGCTAATGAGACCAATATATAAGATATAATATTTAGTGGACACAGTAAATTATTATATAGCGATATTAAAAGACTAATACTCAATACATAAAGGCTTTTGTCATTAGCCAGTGCAAGACATAACAAAACGAAAACTCTTTATCGAGCTATATATGATTAGCTAATAAAATATATAAATTCCATTCTTATGCTCATCTGATCTAAGTACACTTGAAATGATTAATTAATTCCACTACCACAAGAGGGACTAATAAAAGGTTTACCATTTCATGTTTTATAGAACATTTATTGCCACTTTTAGAAATACCAATCAAACTAAAAAGATCCTACATGCTTTGTTTTGAGACATGAATGTTTTATATTTTTGACATGTAAATTTAGATTATAATTATTTCATAAATAAATTTGCATTTTTATAGAAATTTTGATAGTATGAGAAGTGTTTGAATGATTTTATAAAATTTGTAAAATTAAATTCTCTTTTTCTTGTAATCTTAATACAACAAAAAACTATATATGACATCCAGTTGCATACATATATAGTATTATCTTAGTTTATTTAATAATTAGTCTATTAATCCTTAAATTAAATTTAGATATTTAACATTATTTTTGTTGATTTTCTCAGTCATAATGATTTAATACCTGGTTGTTATTTTTTTCATTCTTTTCAATTTTGATAGTTTTTAGAAAACTTTATTTTACATAATAAATACCTCAAGAATGATTTTTAATGCTATAAATAAAGAAATAGCAAAACTATAAAATATATCATTAACAAATCTAAATACTGATGTTAAATATAGCATTTTATTTGGATATTTTTGAGTTTATTTGTCATATAAACTAATGAAAAGTTATATGGATGTATAAAAGTTTTCCAAAATCATACTATGAAATACTAAATCCAGTTACCTCATAAATTATTATAAAACTAGCTATTTTATTATTTACTATTTTATCACAATATAAATCAGATAATATAAATGAAGTTAGCAACTCTAATTTTAAGTAATTATTTGATGTTTTAGTTGAAGATAAAATTGCATTTATTGCACATATTACTAAGTTACAATCAGTATCTTAAAGTTAATATGATTTTTATTAATAGATACTTGAAGCTTTTGCAGCTTAGTGCTTGATATTGTTTGATATATACAGTATATAGGTAGATTTAATCTTTTTGAAATCTTAAAATAAAAGAATTTTGTTAAATTGTTAAATAAAGATTAGTTATTTTTAGTTTGCTAATATTAAAATGCCATGATCCCATTTCTTTTAATTATCTGGGTTAAAGATAATTTGACTCACATTACCTTTAGACGTTAAAAGTTTAATTGTTGTATGACCTAGAAATTTAGGGCTTTTCATTTGGTTCGTGGTCTGGGCTATGGCTATGGTGGTTCGGCTTCCCGATGGCGCGCTCTCTCGTTTTCAAATCCTCCGTCGGCCATGGTGAGATCAGCTGCGAGCTAGCTAGCTGTCGCGTGGTGTGTGCGTGAGAGCAAGAGATAGAGTGTGATTTCTTTCCAAGCTTCACTAGATCGCAGGACAAGAAGCTGGCTAATCTTCCCCCCAATCTCTCCCAACACGCGCCCGCGCACGACCCTTACTCTCTGCCCTTCCGCTGCTGGCCCGGGAATGTGAGAGCCCACTACAACTTAAACGCCGCCAACGCCCTCGTCGTGGGAACGACTTTGCACGACCTCAACACCGTCGAGGCAAGAACTCCCGCCGCCGCCGATGTGGAAAGCATTGGCAATGCCGACGAGGGTGATGGAGGCGGCGACGCTGCCGCCGATAGCCTGGACAACGAGGAGGAATCTCCATCTGAGGTTAGCTTTCTAGCTTTTGTAGTTCTTTGCTCATTTTCTCATCGACCAGGATTGCGTAGCACAAGAGTACGAGAATCTGCAACCGGTGGATGGAGTGGACGCGGTGGACGGAGTGGACGCAGAGCAGCAAATCAATCTCGAGAACGATGAGAACTCGACTCCTGCGTTTGGTGTTCTAACCTACAGTGGTCAGTGTTGATGTTTTACGTAGTTCCTTACTGTTTTTTCTTCTCCCTCGCTACAGACGTAGTCCCCATTGAAGCGGCCAGGGCTCGTTTCGTGCAGCTGATAATCGATCGCTTTATCCAGCCCCGTTCATATCCCGTGTCCGATTCCCCCGAAGGGAACTATAGCAATCCAAACTCGAAGGAGAAAGAGAGCAAACGCAAGCCGAGTGAGGTGCACTACGAGGGCGACCCCAGGTACCTCCTGCCTTTGACGTTCGTCGCCAACTTGTACGAGACGCTCATCTCGGAGATCGATGCGAGGCTGCACACCGTCGAGGGTGTCCACGAGAAGACGATGGGAGTTGCCCTTGAGGCCTCTGGAGGGCTATATAGAAAGCTGGTGAAAAAGTTTCCAAAGTCCGGTTGGTATTTCTTTCTTTCCTCTCTCACTTTCTCTGCTCACGATTCTTTGCATTCTCTTGTGTCCACTGCAGGCCATCCGGTGTCTTTCAAGAGACGGGAGATGGCATCCGCGTTAGAAGCCAAAACAAAGTTCCCTCAGCTCGTTAGAGGAGACGAAAAGCGTGTAAGGTTCGTCGTTGTTCACGGCCTGGAGCTGATTGAGCGTCCGGAGATGCCACAAGAGGATGCTGAGTGGTACCCCTTTAGTTTTCTCAAAACTTGCTAGAAAACCATGACTCTCTCTCGCTTCCAGGTTTAAGAGACTCACTGGAAGACAAGAAGCCGCAGTTACCGGAAGCGACTACAACTTCTATTCGGCCAGAGTTAAACACCGCCGGCTTACTGTTCGTGATCCACCACCCGTGCCAGTAAGCTTATAGCTGCCTTTGAGAGGTGTCTTTGAAAACTAACTGGTGGTTTGCTAGCAGCAGTATCAGGCCGGGGAGTCTCCCAGTGTCATAACACCACACTCTCCGGTATTGAAAGCTTTTCTTCCAATTTTCTCCATGATCATCTAACAAACTCACAGACTCGTGATCACCAGCAGATCCAGATGCAGCAGTCCCGTGTTCGTCACCAGGTGCAGCAGCCATCACAAACACACACCCCGCGCACTCCTCCCCATGTATCACGCGATATACAGTCTGGGATTCATCCTGGAATGACCGTGATGGTTCCGGTCAGTTCCGTCGTTTCTTCTTGCTTCCTCACCATCTGGTTTACTCGTTTTTTTAGCCTCCGAGCCCCGCAAAATTCTGCGACCAGTGTGGAGCTCCCTTCTTGAGGGAAACATCCAGGTTCTGCACAGATTGTGGGAACAAGCGACATGGTGTGCCATGAAAACTCTGTACGTAATACACAGCCTTCTTTCCTTGTGATTGTTGTGTATCTTTGATTCTTTCCTTGTGATTGTCTTTTATTCTAACAAGATGATTGTTAACTTTACACGGTGAAGACCTTGACAACCTGTTGGATGGAAGTCCTACACACAGGACATCCCCAAGTTTTCTCCTTGATCTCCATCAAGCAATTCATGCAGCCGGCGAGGTGGCCGCAAGGGATGCACACGCCTCTCGCGGGTGCGTCCCAGCAAACCACGCACTGCCCGCTCGCTTTCTCATCGCCAGTTCCTCCTGTTCCTGCTCTTGCCACTACCTTTTGATGCTCCGGATTCACTGCCTTTTTCTTGATGCCAAACAGCGAGAATCCAGACGGAGAAGCACCCTGCCGAGCCTCGGATTGGGCCGTAAGTTGGCGAGGACTGCAAACTGGAGGTGGTGGCGGCGGCGGTGGACCGGAGGGCACGAAGATCTCCACGGGGACGTTGGAGCACCCAGGTGGTGCTGCTGGAGCCGAGAGATCTTTCACTGGAACGTTTCGGACTGGTGGCTTTGTCGCCACGGGCCTCGTTTGCCAGAAGCTCTCAACTCTAGTCCGCTGCTCGTAAGGTGGCGGTGGTGGCGATGGCGATTGCTGGAGCGGAAGTGATGTCGCTCGACTCGGCCCGGCCTCCGGAGACCCCCAGCACGAGCTGTTGCTGGTGCTGTTGCTGTTGTCCGAGTCCAGTGACCATCTGTTCCTGCTCAGCGGCCCCCGTCGCTTGGCCGCCTTTGGAGGACTACTCAAAGATGGCCAGCACTCGTCGACGACGCTGGATGATGTTGGCGAGAGAATCAGGCCCTCCGCGTTGGCGGACTGTATCGAGGCGTTGATAGCCATTGCCAGTGCTACGTCTTCTGGGATCTCTGTTTTGCTGTGAGGTGGAGAGGATACCTTGCGTACTGGCGGGCACACGACTACCTGCTGTGGAGGAGGGGCAGTGACCGTCCGTGGTGGTGCCGGTCCGGCAATCGTAATTGGCGGACCCCGTGACCGCGTCGGAGAAACGGACTCTTGGGGACTTGAAGTAGCACTCTGCTAGAAAAAAAAAAGAAAAGAAAAATGTGAGCACAGTTAAAAGGAGACAGCCTTGACTATACCTGTTGGTATGGTATGCCTTTACAGGCCCTGTGAAACTTCTCCAACTGTGGTTTGCGGCCTTCAAATTCTGACAGAAACTTGAACCTCGTTTCTGCCCGGCACACACATGCTGCGTTACTTAAACAAGCGAGGCTGGTCACTTACTTGACGATCTGTCTGTAAGAATCATCACGGGATCCGCAAGGCTGAAGTTGGGTTCCTCGATCTGGACTTTCGACAAAGCAATTATTATCCTCGGTAGCGACACCTAAACAAAAGCACAAGCTGGTTGGTGTTTTAGTCCAGCTACTACAAAAGAAAAACCTTTGGTGACTGGTAAATAACAAGCTCGTATCTCGGAAGCCTTCTAGCTTGCGCTGACGGCATCACAACAGCCCATCTGCAGACAAGAAACATCAGTTCAGTTCAACATGAAGTTAACGCTTACACTTTTCTGGTCACCCATTGAGGTGCTAACGCTTCAAGAAATCCAGGGCCGGATATCTCTCTCAACACTCCACTGAAAAGGCACATCCTGTCCTGGAGATAACGTTTGAGATGAGAAACCAGCACATCACATCCAAAACATTGTTCTTCTTTTTTCTTTTGCTCTCTGTTTACACGCACCTCAATGATTCGTACGACCGAGACATGGCCTCGGCTACGTGCCATATCAAGAGGTGTCTGGCCATCGTCATTCACAGCCAATGGATCAGCTGCACACACAAGAGACAATCGCTACTTAGAATGAAAGTACTCGAGCTTATACCAAAAGTTTAGCTAACCTCCACGAGACAAAAGCAAGATCACGGTTTTGTCCAGCCCTCGCTTGGCCGCATGATGCAATGGAAATCCACCGTGAGAGCCTACAAAACACACGACGATCGTGAGTAAAACAACAAGGAGTAAACTACAATCCAATTGCCAGCCAGATCTCGTAACGAACAAAGTTGCCAACTGAAAAACCATAGAACAAAAGCACTAAAGTTACCTGGTCTGAAAGCTTTGATGCTGGCACCCAGATTCAACAAAGTTATGACCATGTCGAAGAGCTCGCTTCTGGTGCAAGCCAGGATGAGAGGCGTCCGACCATCCTTATCGGTCCACTGCGTAGAAACCACAGAAAGAATTAGCAAAGAAGAAAGGAAATCCGATAGAAGGAAAAGCTTTGCTTACCTCCAAAGATGTTCCATCTCGCCGGAGAGTCTTCACAGCAGTGTGATTTGCATGCTGGACCGCTTGATAGAGTTGCTCTTCCTTAGACTGGCCTCCACCCATTCTCTCTCCCTTTCTACTTCGTCGCTACAACCAGCTTGCCATCTCTCTCGCAAACATCGCTAAGAGTGGAAAAAAATAAAAAAAAACTACAAGAAAACGCTCTTTCCCACCAACGCTAGACCGAATCATCTGCCTCGCGCCATCGATTCCTCCCAAACCCGGCCACATTCCCTCGAAATACCTCCCCCACCGCCGCGACGCGCCCCTCCCGCGCCCCAATTCGCGAAATTCCCATGGCCGCCGCACCGGATCCCTCAAATCCACACCGCATTGCCGCGATGATCAAATGCGCCGCTCCCTGCCATGGATCTGGCGCCCGGACTCGCCATGGCGAGAGGAGATCTCACGCTACCGGTCCCCTAAACGCGACAAGCGTTCTCATTAAACAGTCCACTGCCTCGTCCTCCATAGCCTTCTCTCTTCTCTCTTCCCTGTCTCTACCGGACCTCCAGCGAAGCCTTGCGCCGAGCCTAGTCACGCACGCCGAACCTCTTCCTCTTCCCAAACTGCTAGCCACGCTAGCACTTTCCGCCACGGTGGCCGGTGCTCCTGCGCACTAGTCACTACCCGACACGTGGTCGCGTTGTAGGTTATGACTGTCAGTTACTTCCTTATTACCTCCCTAGCCGATCTGGGCCGTTGAGCAGCCGACGCACACGATACGTACACGTTTACTCCCGTTTTTATTACTGGGAAAAAAAATTTCTCTCCATCTCTTTTATCAAACGCTACACTGTAGTGATGTATGTCCCAACGAAGAACTCCTGGAAAAAACGAGATCGTCAAGACTTCCATTCATGGAGAGCATTGACAAGCTAGAAAAAATAAGATTAAAGGGCACTTACTTGGCCAGTTTTTTCAATGCCGCATTGGAAAGAGGTGGTCGATCATCGCAGCTCAGCGCATTGCATTTGGCACAGTCCAGCCTATTAATGTTGGGGACTTTAAAAATCTGTCTCTCCTTTTATCTACTGTACACTGGCTCTGTCGTCTTGTCTATGACGATATAGCTTCGCTATCGTCTTTCGTTCGCAGTCCTGTGGATGAGGGAAGCAAACAATAAAGAAAAAGTTTAGAAAACAAGGATCCGATGAGTGAAGTTACGTACCTTGAACATCGCAAATCGGAAGCGAGTGCCAATGTTTGTGCGAACCAACTTCATGTAAGTATACGCGAAGCTTAGCTGATCTCTCGGGGTGAAACGGTCTACCTCGTTGAACCACAGGCAGGAAAAAAGGTTGGACATTGGCGTGTGTGAACGAACGATTATCGAGCCCTCTGGAACGTCTGGAGAGAAGAAAAAAGTCAATGAGTACGCTGGTTGTAGCTGATCAGTATATGTCTTACTGCTTGGTAGGAGGCGCTTGGGATCTGAAGCATTGAATCTCGTGAGGCCGTCCTGTTGATAGAATAGAAACTGCTCGTCGATGAAGGAGTGATTGAACTTGTTGAGCCTCTTGTTCTGCTGTACTTCGTCCCAGACACAGTGACGATCATAGTGGTTTGAGATTGTATACTCGTGATTTCCACGCCAGAGAAAGTATTCCAGAATAGACAACGGATTGACCTGTAGCCTCAGCTTGCTGTCCAGCCAAATGGAATATCTGAAACAAAAGGAAGCTGCATCACCGCAGGAAAAAGAAGTGTTTCATACCTCGCGAATGGAAATAGGCGATGCGAAAGAAGCTTGGGAATTTTTCCAACCCGACGAAAATCTGCATACGGCAGATTTGAAACTAGTACTACCCGCCAGATGCCAACGAATCCGTTCTCATCAGGAACTTGACCTTCTTCAAGCATCACATCCAGGCTTAATTGATCCACGAACAAAACAAAACATACTTCTTTCTTCAACGGGCTAGAGACCTGGAAACAGAAAGAAAACTCAGTTCATGGAGCGAGAGGTTTAGGAAACAAACTTACATACCTTTCGTTTTCTAGGCGAATGGAGCTTATCAGATTTGCCAAAGATGCAGGATGATACGGCAACCCGACAACCCGCCAAGTACTCTGTATCCTTATCACTGAGGTCAAAACCAGCGCTCTCGGATGGATCGGGCCCTCGGACGAAACCACAGTGTATAGTCTTGTTCGCCACACGGAACGAGTCCTCCCTTTCTTCTAAGGTTTGATGACCGGCAAATCTTGGTGTCCAAGAGCTCTCGTTAAGCGGCATTTCTTCCTTCGAAACATACTTCAGATCGAAGCGAGCGAATTTTGAGCTGTTGTCTGGTTCATGGACGTTGCTCAAGTTTGCAAAGTTTATCTCGCATGCTGGAATACACCCAAACGAAGCAGGTGAGAATCATAAATCTCGGAAACGCACGCAAAGTCTAGCTAAGTCCTGCAGCAGTCACCTTCTCCCTTGACTTTACAAACGCTCATGTACCTCATCACTAAGCAACGTAAACCCAACCCAGTTCCTCCGCTCTTCTAAGGAATTAGAAACGTACCTCCTCGGTGCTTTCGGGGTGGCCTTAAATGCTTCTGTTCTGATGTTACGGTTTCTTGAACTGCTGGCATACTTTTCCCTGCCCTCCTTACGACCATTGCCTCACTTTCTTCGTATTCATCTTCCATGTCGTCAAAATCCCTATCAGCCTCTGTTGCATTCGATTCTCGAAGGAGATCGTCCTCGTACTGCTTCTCGTATTTCCTAAGCTCTTTCCGCCCTCTTTCATACGATAAACCCGGAACTTTCGAAAAGCTGTCCTCCGCAGCCGACCCGGAACTGTTACTTGAAAGAATCTTGTCATTAAGCTCGGCCTGATTTTCCTGCACTTGGTTCCGCTGCAGCTCCTTTTGAAGCCTCGCATACTCTTCCTCAAAGCTCCCTTCTATATCCCTGTTCCTGTCATCGGTATCCCAGTCCCTGGAGTCCCTGTCGCCTTCTCGACCACGAATAGCCTGACCAAAGTGTAACCCGGGCTCGACTTTCCGTGTTTGTCCTCTAGTTACTGATCAACCAAGACACCAAACACGAAAGACTCTTAAGACCTTTCATTCCTAAATCAAACCGGAGGCTCAAGAATGCTTACCTCGATGGTGCTTGAGACCGTGCTTCCGGATCTCTTCAAAGGTATCCTAAAAGCCACAAGGGAGCAAATAAGAAACTAGAAAACAACAGACAGGAAGCATACCGGGTGATTGAAAAAATCGTCCTTAGTCCCCAAGTCCCCTACAAAGAAATCGCTAAATGTCGCCACACAAAGACTAGAACTCCACTTACCAGGAACAACGACCAAAGCCCGCCCGATGAAATCACTCCCCAGCAGCGTGAATCCCACCACTCCCAGCAAAATCGCCAAGTAGAGACCCGCGGAGCACTGCCTGCCCTTGCGTGGCGCCTTCTTTACCCGGCCCCTGCTACCATTGCTTTCCACATCACTGTCGTGGCCCCGGGCCGACGATCTGGCAGGCGCATTGGACTTGTGATCCCCGTTCACCATCGGGGCGCCGCTGCCTTGGCGAAAAGCCATGCATCACAGCCGCGATCCGGCCCCTGATCTTCGGATTCTACTCCTCCATCGCCGCCGCCGCCGGAGATCCAAGGCGGATGCGAGGGGGGAGGGAGAGCGGCGCGCGCGTTCACCTGGAGAAGATCCACATCGCGTCCGCGAGGAGAGCGCTTCCAAAAACCCTACTCGCTCGCTCTCTCGTCTCCTCTCTCGACCAATTAAATTGGTGCTTGGGTTAAAAATATAAAATAAGATTTCACCGCGGTGGAAAGAATTATATCCAGTTAGTTTTTATCCTTTGCTGCGTTATGAAGACAAGAGAACGATCAAACAGAACTCTTGAAGAACTTCCTCGTTGTAGTTTCAGACTTTAGCAGTGGCGAGATCATTTAAAACAAGCTTGGAGCTAGCAGCGAACTTCTCCAACGAAAAATCTTTGCGATTTTTCGCAACGAACCCCAAAGATCTTTGCTGGAACTGTGTGATCAAACATGACACTGATCGAGCGCCAACGAAAAAACCCCAAAGATCTTTGCTGGAACTGTGTGATCAAACATGACACTGATCGAGATTTCTCTGGTTTCCGCTTCAGCATTTAACGAAGCCTCTGGATGATCTGAAAAGCTTTACGAGCACAGACTGGCGAACCTGAATGAGAGTGGCCTTTTGCGAGTGATGATCATAGCAGCAGCTGCACAAGGCAAAGGATTAGCTTTACGAGAGAAAAGAGAGAAGAAACTTTACCTTTTCATCGGATTGTCAGCAGCTGCGATCAAAACGAATTAAAATAAGCCAGACTTTCACATGGTTAGCCAGTGCTACACAGCTAATAAACAGCACAAAAAAAAAATAAAAATAAAAATTGCCACAGGAAGAACTGCAAAGCTTAAGAACAAGGAAAGCGCTCAATAAGAGAGTTAGCTTGCAAAGCACAAACGAAAGATACAGAAGCATGGAAAACCAAAGAAGAACAGCAGGAAAACTATCTGCCAATCGCAGACCCAAAACTGACCAAGTAGCAGCACAATTGTAATGTACACGGTGGTCGAGACTCTCCCAAGCTTTCACCGCCCTCCGCCAAAGTTGTCATATCCTTGATTCCTGTAGTCGCTGTAGCCACCACCGCCACCACCGCCTCCTCCTCCTCCATAGCCACCACTTCCGTAGCTTCGACCACCATAGCCTCCGCTGGCCTGCGGACATTGACGAGCAATGTGCCCCTCCTCGTTGCAGTTGTAGCATTTGGCGCCCCCTCCGCCGCCGCTGCGACCACCAAAACCTCCGCCATAGCTCGAGCCGCCGCCACCACCAGCACCAGAACCACCACGGACATTGTTGGGACACTCGCGAGAGAAATGACCAACCTGGAGAGTAACAAAACCATCAAAACATGTCAAAGAAAGAAACCAAACATTTTTCTTTTCTGGAAAACAAAGCACAAGCACAGCAGAAACCAAACAAAAGACTGAATAAACAATCCAGGCTTGGAAAAGTCAATGAAAACAAACAAGGCCAGAAAGACGAGAACTTACCTCTCCACACGAGTAGCATTGAGATTGGCTGCTCCTCCCTTTCGAGCCGCCCCATGCATCACCATACGCGCTGGCTCCTCCTCGATCACTTTCACGCGGTCGTCCTCTACTGAAGCTTCCATACTCTTGAGTCTCCGCGTAAGGCTGCTGCTCGCGGCCACGACCACCCCTGCTGAAGTTCCCATACTCCGGGTTCTCGAGAGGTTCTTCTCTCCTTCTCGGGGCAGAAGACCTCACATTCACGTTTTGCTGCATCAAAGAATGAGAACCGAAAGAGAGAAGAAAAAATCAAAACTCAAAAACGTCACCTCAAAACTCGCTAGCAGCTCGTCGAGCTTCTTCTCTTTAAGAGCGATGTCCTCTTGGATCTCTTTCACCTTCAAAGGATCCACAGCCTTCTCCAGATCGCCTCGAGCATAGGCGAGCTCCGCCTCGGCGGCCTTCTTCTCTTCATACTGCGCCTCCGTGAGTTTAGCCTGGAAGAATAAACACAAAAGGAAAGGCGATCTTCAAGCCGAAAACTTTTTAACATACATTGGGCTTCCAGTCGCGCTGTGCCTGCTCCTTCAAGATCTCGGTCTCTTTCTTCCCCAGGCGCTCGGCAATCACTTGCTCTCGCGGCCGCGCGGCTCCAAACGGATTTGGCTGACAAAAGGAGGCGGATCAATCGGCGCGAAAGAGAGAGAGAGACGCGAGAGGAGGATTACCTTAGAAGACCTAAGCGGCGCCTCTGATTTCTCTCCCTGGCTCATAGTTGCGCGATCGAGATACCCTGATCCCGGAAGAAAACCCCAGCTTCTATAAACCCTAGTCAAACGCCGTGCTTCAAGTAAATATTCTAAAAAACGCGATACTTATGCTGACAAGATAGAAAAATGGATGTCAGCGTTTGATCATCGTCCAGAACGACGAGTAGTACAAATGCTGGAGAAAAAAAACCAAGTAAGAAAAAAACCTCAAGCGATAACCAAAATCACTCTTTTGATTGAGGAATTGAATGAAACCCACCTGACTCATCGAAGTTGGGCACGAAGTGTATGTATTTTGCACTGTGGATTCCTTCTGCTCGAGAAAAAAAGAGGACATGGATCAAATCGATGAGAAAGCACTGGAGACTTTTACCTTGAGCTCGAATCCATAGCTAAAAGCTACTTTTTTCACGTCCTCCAAGCTCAGCTCTATGGAGATTTCCTAGAAAACGAGGAAGATTGCTGATAGAAGAAACGAAAAAATTATAGAGGGCTTACGTCGTGGGAGGAGAATTCGTGAGCATCAGCGAAGTGGTAGAGAAGGGGCCCCAGATTGATCCACACCTGGCACGAAAAAAACTCCACTAACTTCTTAGATATCAAGAAGAAAAACATAAACATCGATGCTTACACCACCGGGCTTGAGAACTTTGTGAATCACTTCTATGTAGTCCACGACGTTGTGCGCCGTGTCGATGAAGAAGCAAGTCACGACAGCATCCCAGGCACCTGTAAAACACAAAAAACGAAAAACTTTGAGAAAGAAACGATTGTTTTTGGTTTTTTCCTTGAAAGCAAGGCTAACCTGTTTGGCTCTCGTGGCCATAAACCTCCAGAAAATCACCGGCACACATCGAAAAGCCTTCAGTAATTCCTGCACTGTTATCTGGATATCCATGAGCTGAACTGTAAGATCGCTGCTGGAACTAGAAAACCTTCCAGGGTGAACATCAGGAAAGCGTACAGATTGGAGCTGATCCTTGTCCGAAATTTTGTTGCAGTTGCTGTGTATCCACGGGTGCATCTCAAATTCGTCCGGCTCGACAGTCCTGCATTGCACACTTTTAATCTTCGCTCTACAGAAAATGAAATCGCTTACTGGTTAAGGATAAAACTCGAGCAAATGAGCACGTAATATGAAAACTCATTCCCTTGGCACATGAACCCTGAAAAACACCTTGTAGAAACCATCAAACCTTGATAGTATAGATTAGATTACCTAGTCGTGATATCTCCAAGGCTAGTCGTCCCAGTCCCGCTCCAGGAACTAAGCAGCTTGGTCTCCTGCGAGATTTTCAAGAGTGAATCAAGAGATTTTGTGAGTAAACAAACGTACGCCTCGGGATCAATATTTGGAAACCATGACTGAAGCTCTTGTAGCAGCGGCGAATAGCACTTGTCACGCTCACCAGCTCCCTGTGAAGAAAACTAATCAGGAAAAGAAGAACACTAGATAAACTCGAAAACCTCTACCTCTTTTGTCCAGTCTCTTACAATGTTTCGAAGAACGCAACGGACCTACACAAGTACAGAGGATAGTTGCAAGAATGAGAAACTCCAAAGGCCCACGAACCTTATCAACATCTGACGGTCTGACGTGCAAGTGTTGGTCGGTATTGTCCTCAAAATGAAAACCACCGGTTGAATTTGGCATTTCTCGAGATCCGAAATGGAAGTCATCCATCTTAAGAACATAAAAGCAAACTCTCCAGAACTTGAACAAAAGAAGAAAAAAAAAAGCATACCTCGTACGAGCCTTGCACCTCGACTGCAGACTTTGTTCCCTCGTTTTCAACTGCTAGTCTCTTGTTACTAACGCTCGTTTCGCTACGACAATCTTTCCAACCGTTTGCATTCTCGTGGTCTTTCTTGTGATTTTTGCAACCAGCAGTCGTAACGTCCTCATTCCCAGCATCGGAAACATGCTCAAACTGTTGTTCGTCGTCGCTCATTTCGAAAGGAGGCTCAAAGTACTGCGAGAGGAAAAAGCTTCTTTCATCACAATAAGAGAAGAAATAAAACGAGTACCCGAAGCATTGTGGATATGAGATGGAAATTCCTTGAAATACACCTGATAGATAGAAAGATGGAACACAAATCGTTTTTTTCTCAACAAGAAGAGTACCTCCTCACTTCGGCATATTTCTTTGGCAGATGACTTAGAAGCTCCTACAAAAGGAAAAGCGAAGAAGAAGAAACTCAATGGCTCTCTCCAAATTCCCAAACCTTTTGCCTTGACGGTAATCGCGAGTACGATCGCTCCCATCGTCTCACATCATCCTCTGCGGAGCTCGCATAGCTGGAATCATCCAAAGCCAAAAATCGGAGAAGGAAGAATCAATGCCGGTTTTGGGAGGAAGAGATCCTCGACTCACTTGAGATAGGTGGCAATGACTCTCCGGAGCGCCTTCATCTCCAACGCCCCGTCGATCTTGTCCGGCTCCACACTCTCCCGCTCCATGCCGCTCGCGATAAATAGGGTTTTATACAAACGCCACTGAGAGGATAAAGAAAACTCGTGGAGTATTTAAATCGTTGCCTTAACGAGAATTTATAGGAGATTCTTTCGTATTTGTCTTCCTTCTCAAAACGTTACTAACTTGGAAGCACTGGAGCCGAGTGTTCGTCACAACGCTGAGAAGCACCGAAAGGGAAAAGGACTGTGGCAAGAAGCATTCCAGTTTCCACTGCGCTTGAGTTAGATTGTCGGAGTATCAAGCTTCGCACCTGGTTGATAGCAAGATCTACTTGCGGTGGAAATCGAATGCTTCTCGGAGATGATCCGGAATGTCGCAAACTCCATGCAGGAAAAAGCTGAAGTAGGAGATTGTTTGTCGGTGTTGTCGAGAGATTTTGCACGAGAAGATCTTCACCTGTAATGGAGTTGTCGGGGAAAGCATTTTGTGAGTGAAGTGTCTAACATCAGTGCAGTAGCAAGCTTACCTCGCTGTTTGCCAGAATCTCACGGTACGATCACTTCCACATGTTACAAAGCAAGCTTCACTTGGAGAATGCTCGATACAGCGAAGGGCACCGGCGTGATTCGAATTGAGCCGACTCATGAGGTCACCAGTAAGAGCATCCCACACGACAACCTGAAAAGATAAACGTGGTGAGCATGAATGTTTATGGAGCTCATCTAGAATACCTCGCCTTTCGGTTCGTCGCTGGACAAAACGAATTCTTCGTTGTGAGTGAAGACCGCCTGAAAGCAGCACAATGATCATGAAAGTCCAGAGGGACCACTTCGAAAAACCTGGCATCTCGTCTGAGAGTGTTGGCTGCCAATGTAACGCTTGACTTGCCTACCGCTGCCTACATCCCACAGTACTACTGCAAGGTCTTTGCCGCACGAAAGCACGTATCTGCAACACAAACCATCGAAAAGCTTAGGGACCAGCAGCAGTAGTCTATCACGACCTTTGATCTCTTGTAAAAACGGCGCTTGTGGCTTCAGCTGAAACATGAGCACCTTGAATCGCCCTGACACACCGAGCAGTTTTTCCATCCCAGAAGCGAACACCGCCATCTTTGCTTGCTGTAACATAAAGGCCTCCGCTCTCCGAGAATCTTACCTGCGGTTGAACTAGTCCATCAATCTCACAAAATATTAAGCATAATTCGCACCTGGTTTATAGCACTACCAACATGCTTCTCTTGAAGGGAGGCTGATACATAGCACTGAAGCGTGTTTGAGTCATAGAGATGAGGTATTGGATGGTCCGTTCCTGGCAAAAACATTAGCGTGAATTTATAACTTCCCATCGAATGCTTACCAGCAAGCAAAAAATCCCCGCATGGATGAAAGCAAACTGACCGCACGTTGTGTGTGTCCTGAAAAGCAAAGCCAAAGCGTTAGACCTCGATCATTTCAAAGTTTCACAAAAACCAGCATACTTGAATCGCTTTGACGGCTCGGCGAGCAGAAGTTTTTGCGAAATCAAAAAACCTGTAGTCATCTTACATCAGAGAAGTTTCAAAAGGCTAATTCGCTTTACTTGATAGTGCGGTCCTTAGCACCAGAAACAAGAATATGAGCTTGAGGATGGAAGTCTAGATCGTTAATAGGCTGCGTCGAAAGCCTCAAGTAAGCAAGAACAAAATCGAAAGAAGACTTGCATGTATATGATCGAAAAACGTCCTGATGGCCGGTCTGATCGATCCTACATCTGGGAGCATCATTTGCTGTATCTTTTCAACCTTCCAAAACAAGAAAAACAAAGGAAGATATCGGCCGAAAGAAGAAGAAAGGTGAACACTAGAAAGACTAAACATACTTCAAACAGCTTGATTGATGCGTCGGCTCCTCCTGTTGCGACGAGCCGGCCATCCGGGCTGAATCGAGCACACCGTGCGGCATTCTGAAACAAAGAAAAGAGAAAACGTTAGCGTGAAAACTTACTTTCACGTGAACAAAGTAGTGCGCTACCTTATGCTCCGATATTTGCTGGGAGACAAGCTTTGGGAAGAACTTGGACGCGCGTTTGCCTGTTTGTAACGAGCTGCCAAAGAGTAGCACAATGCTAGATCGAAAAAGAGAGAAAGTACTTGAAATCGGTGAGTCTCGATGGTAGGACTGGAAGAGGGCCATATCCGATAGAACTCGTCCCAGCGTCGATGGAAGCTGACCCCCTCGCTGGAGCGCTACTCTCGACGGCAAGTCCCTGCTTACAGAGTAAAAAACGTTAGAAGAATTCGCGAGAATCGTCTGAAAGAATGGAAGGTAGAAGAATTGGCGACCTTCTGGACAAGCTCCAGCAATTTGTTTGGAGGAAGCTCGATGTTAAGAGGGATCATGGTCGCATTTGCGACCGCAGTGGCTGCCTGGAACGAAGAATCATGGAGAATTTCCAGGCGCTCGCAAGGACGAGGATCGATTACCTGGTTGAGATTATTGTCCCGGAGATACGAGACAATGAGCGCCATCACATGCCGCTGGAGGAGCCCCTCCTGGAGAAGCCGCGATTGATCTACTATACCCATTGCAAAGCTCAAGAACCCTAAAAGGGTTTAAAAGAAAGGAGGAGAAGCATGGCCAAGGACGATGGGGGGAAGCAGGCTAAGGGTCGCAAGCGCCGCGGCCCGGCTCCCTCCACGGCAAGGAATCTCCGATCGTGCACGAGCAGCGCCAAGGTGACATTGTCGGATGGCGAAGCCAAAGCCCCGGGATCGCGCGAGGATATGGTGGTGAGCTTGGAAGAGATCGAGAATGTGGTTGTGGCTGTGAGCGAGGACGGTACTGCGCCCATCACTCCTCCTACTCCCGCTCCACAGGAAGAGGAGGAAAGCCTCGACGACAACTGGAAAGAGGTTCGTGACGATTCTTTTGTTTGGTCTATTCGCTTGGATCGTGCTAGGATTTTTTCTCCTTCTTTGCTTCTACTCTCCTGGTTCGAG
This sequence comes from Selaginella moellendorffii, assembly GCF_000143415.4. NCBI lineage: Eukaryota > Viridiplantae > Streptophyta > Lycopodiopsida > Selaginellales > Selaginellaceae > Selaginella > Selaginella moellendorffii. The sequence continues at coordinate 1,772,167 of NW_003314264.1, forward strand.
TGCTATGATCTTTGGTTTGCTCGTTTTGATGGATCGTGCTACATTTGCGAAGAAGTTTTTTCTTCGTTTGAGTGCTATGATCTTTGATCTATTCTTTCTCTTGTTTCTGGTTCTACCTTCCTCTGTGCTTGTGTGATCTATTCCGTGTTTCTTCGTTCTGCTAGAGTTTCTTCCATGTCCTTTATCACAGTTTCTTCTTCTACTTCTTTCTTTCTCTTTTGTGTAGAAGCCATAGCCATCGTGGTTTATATCCACTTTCTTTTTCACAGGTTACGAGGGCCGTATGCTACGAAATGGACGCCGACTTCTCTCACGGTGACGGGCTTCCGGAGATGGAGACCATCGAAGGTAATGGTTTGTTTCCTTCATTTTCATCCAACCAACGAAGGACTTTCACAGCGCCTCCAAAGGAGCCGATCACTGTCCCGGACGATCTCGACGAGGGGCTCAAGCTGCTGGTGAGCAAGAACAGGATGAGGAAGACCGAGGTATTCAAGCTCAAGCTCGCAATATACCAGCTCTACTCGAAAGTGGGAATTCTGGAAGCAGCCAACGCGGCAGAAGTGACACAGAGAGAGGAGCTCGACAAGTCCAAGGAACACGCGAGCAAGCTCCAGGAGGAGCTTAACAAGGCCGTGGAGGAGCTCAAGAGGGCGAAGGAAGACAACACCGGGCTCAAAGCTCGGGTGGAGGAGCTGACTCGCGCCATCGACGCGGATCAGGACGAGGAGAAGGCGAGGAAAGCCGAGAAGCTCGAGAAGGAGATCGAGAGCCTCAAGTCGCAGATCAAGCAAAAGAATGGAGTCATCGCGCTGCTGCGAAACAGCTACGGCGATCCACGAGCCAGTCTTGCCGCGAGGCAGTTTATGACACCATAGCTGCGAAGTAGCCCAAGTTAAGCATGGCACCATAGCTGCGAAGCAACCATAGCATACCAAGTAAGCTCTAGTGAAGATCTCTGTGTAGCTAACTCTTCGTCCTCTATACAGCCATAGTAACTTAGCAGCAGCAAGAAGGAAAAGAAAGGAGAAAGTTTTGGAAAGCTCTCTCACTCTCTTGACTACTTTTATTCGTTCGTGTTCCACACGAAGATCTCGAAGAGGGTGTGGAGAAAAGCGAGAAAAAGCTCAAGGTGGTGGTGACAAAACAAAGGAGGTTCTCGTCTCTCTCTCTCTCTCTCTCTCTCTTCAATCTCTCAATCTCTTTCCTTCTCTAGAGAGAATTTTTAACGGCGTCGATCTCTGCGATTGTTGTTGGTGTTGCTGGTAAACTGTGCTCGGTCTCGGACTCTAAGCGGGGATCGAGATCGCGGAGCACCTCTCGGGCCGTATCGAGCAAACGTAAGTCGCAAAACGTACGAATCGGGATCATTCTCATCAAACTTATAACCTGCAAGGCCCGCGCACGGTTTTTAAGTTCTGGGAAAGCTCTCAAGGTTGGTTCTTTAGACCATGATCGTTCCTTTCCTCTGTTTACTCATTCTCATTCTTTTCTCTTTCTCTTCTTTTTTAACGTTTCGTTTAGGAAAAGTTCGAAGAATGCCAAGCCAGTCCCTTGGCAAAATGATAGTACAAGCTGGAAAAGTGTGAGTTTCCCAGGGGCTACAACTCCCAGGCCCGTCCCAGGGACTTAAAGAAACACCAGCAGGGAGGAGCATGATCATGGTGACCCAAAGCAGGAAGCAAAACGTAAAAGGAAAGAAGAACGCGAGCACTCTACCTTGCAAGGCTTCCAAGGCCGTGGCCGCGCACTTGGCATCCATGAACTCCACGAAGCACAAGACCAGCTTCTCCCCGGTTGTCTGCGCAGCACAAGACGAAAATCTTTCGATAAAACCTTTGACGAAACTTTCGAGAACAAGGAAGATCTTACTCTCTTTGCGTCCTTGTGAACAAGCCGGACTTCTTTGAAACCGATGAATGGCCGGAAGATATCTGAGACAACTCCCAGTCAAGGCCACAAAACCATATGAGAGAAATCGAGAAACGATCACTGAAAGGATACGTGCTGCCTCTCTGCGCGTACAGTCCGATGGCAATCCATCCACGAAAAGAGTGGAGGATGCGTCGTGAGGGAGGCCATCGCTGGTGTTGATGCTCAAGTTGGATCGAGCTCCGGTTAAGCAGGCAACGTCGTATCCCATCATCTGGGAAGTTTGCGTGATCAGCGACGAATCATCCAGCGCTGATAGCCCGGCCCCGAGAGCGCTCAAACTGGCAGCACCACTCACACCGAGCCCGACTCCAGACAATCCCAAGTCCGAGGAAAGTCCCGCAAAAGAAAGCTGCCGAAAAAACACGAAAGCTGTGTGTTTTGTTTTCTCCACATTGTGAAAGATCTACCCCGTTGCGCAAGAGATCCGAGGATGTTGTGAGTTGATCGCCTTCGCGGCCTCCCCAGCCACCTCGATCATCGTAAGTTCTCTCTGAGTGAAAGAAGAAGTTAACAAAGAAAGAGAAAGAACCAAAACAAATTTTACCGTAGTCTCGTCGGGGTCTCTTTGGCGAGGGCGATGGAGTCCTCCTGTCAGCAGTAGCGTAATTCCATCTAGCCCCAAAGTCAGCCATCCCTAGAGCAATGCCAATCAATCCCTCGCTTCTCTCGCTCTCTCTCGCGCGCGCGCTATGGATGAATCCGGGGTCCTCCAAATTCCTGGAGCATTCGGCAAGAAGATCACAAATTACTCTACCAGAGACCTCTGGATCGCAGAATTGGATGCTCTTACCATGGATCTGCAGCGCCACACCCCGATTGCGTCGCGTACAGCTCTCCCCTGTTTTCTCTCTTTTTTTTTTCCCTTTCAGATATATGGGGTTAGGGCAAACCAGACATATAAAAGATCTGATGTGGCTATTCCGTTGGAGAATCAATCTTGGCCGTCCATCACATCCTATAAAAACTTAGAAAGATAGAAAAGAGGGCTTGCTATGGCGCTTCTCTTCCACGCTCCAGCGTTGTGTTCTTCGCTTCTCTTCCACGCGCCAACGTTGTGTTCTTCAATTCATCCCTTCACCAAAGCAACGAGAATAAGAATTCCAATGCAAATCTACACAACAAAGAATTCTAGAATGCTAAGAAATCCATCTATTGTGGCAGGAGCTACCAACAAGCCAGAATCCACAGAAGAAAAAGAAGACCAAGCAATCTCACCAGTAGGCCTAGAGAAATCCCTGGCCAAACTATTCCGAAGTAAGCTCTGGATCGCCGTGCTCTCGCTCTTTCTCACGGCCTTCATAGCCGGCTACCTTTACTTCTTTATCACGGGGAATGGAGCTGACGAAGTTCCCATCATGAAGTACCAGTACTACCAGTACACCAAATCAATCACGAAGTAGAATAAGCTCCGCTCGTTATTTCGTTCCTAGAAGAGAACTTCGTTGGTTTAGAAAGAACAGCAAGAGAAAAGAATGAAGAAATGCAATTACCTCTCCTCAAGCTGCTGCCGGAGCTGGAAGTGGTGATAGCGCTTTCAGTGGATTGGAAATGACGCCGTCAATGAGGCCATACTCTTGAGCTTCCTTGGGACTCATGAAGAAATCCCGGTCGGTGTCTTGAATTATCCTCTCCAGTGGCTGCCCGGTGTGATAAGATAGATAGCTGTTCAAGTTCGCTTTGTGATGCAAGATTTCATTGGCCTGTCGTCATTTTGAATGTCAGTTACTCCATCCATGAATGCGAACTCATCGCTTGTGTACCTGGATCTCAATGTCGGACTGCTGTCCTTGAGCGCCACCGAGCGGCTGGTGAATCATGATCCTAGAATTTGGTAAACTATAACGCTTTCCTGGAGTTTCAAAATGGCAGACGTGAGAAAAAAAAATCATTAAGTGTGTAGAGTACCTTTTGTGCCTGCACTAAGAAGAAAAGCACCCATACTACAAAACCATGAAAGAGATGAAATGTGTTTAGAAAACTAGTCACATAGGACTGAGAAATGTGTTTAGAAAACTAGTCACATAGGACTGAGAAGCAAACCTTGCAGCGAGACCAACACATACAGTACTCACGTCCGGACGAATGTGCCTCATGGTGTCAAACACGGCCATTCCTGAGCAGAAAGAAAATAAATTGTTAGCTGACAACTCGATAGGGAAAAAAAAAAAAAACCATACCAGCGGTAACGGAACCTCCAGGTGAATTTACATACATGACAATATCCTACAAAAACCAATCGAGCTTTAACCATCTTCTACATGTTATAACCCACAAACCTTCTTTGGATCCGCAGCATCCAGATAGAGAAGCTGCGCAACAATGAGATTTGCCATATCATCGTCAACAGCTCCACCGCATCGAATTATCCGCTGAAAGTATCAAGCAAGGAAAATTTACAAAACAGATCAAACGACAAACTTACGTGCTGGAAGAGCTGAGTGATAACACTCTGAAAGCGCTCTTGTAGCATGGGAGGTGGACCTTGGCCTTGCCCAGCAGCGTAAGCACCTCCCAGATATGCCGAGGGCGGCACCTCCAAATCTCTCCTGCGAAGAGAAAGAAAATTAAAAAAATCTCTCAATCGCTCCAGTAGAGTACCTAATCGACCACAATCCATCATGAATCGTTGCATCCGGGGACCAAAACCGCTCGCTAGAGAAACTACTCTGCTGCATTTTCGACGCCCTAGCTGTGCACGACAGCTGCTTCGATCTAAACCACGAGCAGCCAAAGCATGAGCAATCCAGCATAGAGCAATGCGCGCTTACCTGCCCCGAAACCGCACGGGAAGAGCGGCGCTACCTCTGTCATGTCGCCAGCTGCCGCTCCGTTGCTGCTCGCATTGCAGGATCAGTAAGATAAGTACCAAGGCATGAGCAATCTAGCCGCGCTACCGCTGCCATGCCGCCAGCTGCCGTTACATTGCTGCTGGCATCTCCGGTGAGCTTTAGTCAAATTCAACAAGTCCAGTTGCTAATAGCGATGAGGACCTGCCGATTCCTCCGCAAGAGGATCCAATTCCCGCTGCGCCCCACGCTATACTCTCTCGCATTCGAGTACGTCGCCAGCATTTTCTTCGCTCCAGCATAGACATGGCGCTTGATCTCGTAGCCCTCGAAACCGGCCCCGCGCATCAGCTCCTGCCACTGCTTGTATCCCTCGGGCCTCTCCACGCGCTCCTCGCCCTCGCACGCCAACGTGTTGAGCAGCTCCAGCCCGCGGAGCTGCTCCAGGAACCTCCTCTCGCCCGCAAATCGCGACTCCGCCAGCGACGCGGCGATGGCTTCAAACATGCCGGCGTAGAACTCGAAGGCCTCTCGCGCGCGCGCCACCAGCGATGGCGAGTTGAATCCCACCGGAGGAAAGGCGGCGTTGAGAAAGAGCTTGGGCTCCATCGCGTGGATGTTCCTCAGGAACCTCCTCTTTGGATCGTCCGAGAGCTCGCGCAGCTTGTGGAATGAAGTCACGATCAGGACGTCGTCCGGCTGGATCATGAGCTGCGATGGTCCGATCGAATCCCAGTCGGCAGTCACCACCGAGTGGAACTCGAATGGAACGCCGAGGCTGCTGGCGTAGCGGCCGAGCTTGGCGCCCACATCCTCCCTGGGATATAAGAGAGAGTTGCTTGGTCGATCCACTGCGGTGACGCGAAAGTGTGGCGGGCCGCCGGATCTCTCGGAGAAATCCTTGATCAGGCACAGCCACCGATAGCCCGGACCGATTCCAAAATCGACTACGTGCACGCGAGCCGCCGACGATGTCTCGTCCAGGATCGTCTGGTTCGTGAAGAAGATTGGCAGCCCAAAGCCCGGGGAGGTCTCCGCGACTGTGGCGAACAACTGGAGGATCTCGTCGATGGGTCGCTTGGATTTGATGAGGCCATTGTAGAGCAGGCTCCCGGTGCCAGTGCTTCGAGCCACGAGCGCCTCGGAGAAGTAGAAGGCTAGGCGCTCCACCGTGGTTCCTGTGGGAGAGGACTTGTCTCTCAGCTCGCTGACGAGCTCGTAGGCTTGGGTGGTGGCATTCGCGGCGATGGCTTCGCAGCACTTGACGATCGATGCTTTGAGATATCTCATGAGCTTGGCTTCCTCAGCCGCGACCAGATCGTCCGTTTGTTGATCGAGGACCAGATTGTCAGTTTGCTGATCGATTTGATGGTCACCGGCATCGTCTAGCTCTATGAAGGAGTCAAAGAGGGATTGCGCGTACCCGTGATCCTGATTGTTAGAGTTGTCCGCCACAGGTTGGGACTCGCTCCAGTTGGATTGCAGACCATCGCCTTCCATCTAGACAGATCACCGTACTTATTGACGGTACTTATAGCGCTACAAATGAAGGATCATTTGCTTCTCAGTTCCTTCCTCACAGAATAGTTTGAGGATTCCATGATGCTCGTGATCAGCAAATCAGAACAGAACTTGTGGTCCACAGTTGGAATCTTCGGGATTGCTCCAGGTTGCCCAGAGGTTTATCAAAGCTGTGGATGACTCGCAACTTAGAAATCCACCATGGCTTACTTCGTCTCAATGGACAAACAGGACTTACTCAAGCGAGCCGCTTCCACGGAGACACCACCCCAACTTTAGGAAAATTTCCTTGAGAGCGACCATTTCGAAAAGATCCTACTCGCAGCGTTACGTGTGCATCTAAGACCTTGTCTTTGGACTCCCATCTATGAAAGCAAAAGAGAGAGAACTCACTTTCTCGCTTATGGCCTGTTGAATGACCAAAGCGTTGGAGGAAATGCTCAACACGGCAGTCTCTTTCCGTTGACCGGCCAAATGAAAGAGACGAAATTGACAAAAATTCCATGCTTCAATTTGGTACTGGAAATTCGTAATTGAAGGATCAGTAAGATAAGTACCAAAGCATGAGCAATCTAGCCGCGCTACCGCTGCCATGCCGCCAGCTGCCGTTACATTGCTGCTGGCATCTCCGGTGAGCTTTAGTCAAATTCAACAAGTCCAGTTGCTAATAGCGATGAGGACCTGCCGATTCCTCCGCAAGAGGATCCAATTCCCGCTGCGCCCCACGCTATACTCTCTCGCATTCGAGTACGTCGCCAGCATTTTCTTCGCTCCAGCATAGACATGGCGCTTGATCTCGTAGCCCTCGAAACCGGCCCCGCGCATCAGCTCCTGCCACTGCTTGTATCCCTCGGGCCTCTCCACGCGCTCCTCGCCCTCGCACGCCAACGTGTTGAGCAGCTCCAGCCCGCGGAGCTGCTCCAGGAACCTCCTCTCGCCCGCAAATCGCGACTCCGCCAGCGACGCGGCGATGGCTTCAAACACGCCCGCGTGGAAGTCGAAGGCCTCTCGCGCGCGCGCCACCAGCGATGGCGAGTTGAATCCCACCGGAGGAAAGGCGGCGTTGAGAAAGAGCTTGGGCTCCATCGCGTGGATGTTCCTCAGGAACCTCCTCTTTGGATCGTCCGAGAGCTCGCGCAGCTTGTGGAATGAAGTCACGATCAGGACGTCGTCCGGCTGGATCATCAGCTGCGAGGATTGGATCGAATCCCATTCGGCGGTCACGACCGAGTGGAACTCGAATGGAACGCCGACGCTGCTGGCGAATCTCTCGAGCTTGCCACCCACATCTTCCCTGGGGAAAAAGAGGGAGTTGCTCGGTCGATCTACCGCGGTGACACGAAAGTGTGGCGGGCCGCCGGATCTCTCGGAGAAATCCTTGATCAGGCACAGCCACCGATAGCCCGGGCCGATTCCAAAATCGACTACGTGCACGCGGGCCGCCGACGATGTCTCGTCCAGGATCGTCTGGTTCGTGAAGAAGATTGGCAGCCCAAAGCCCGGGGAGGTCTGCGAGACTGTGGAGAAGATCTGGAGGGTCTCGTCGATGGTTCGCCTGGATTTGAAGGTATTATAGAGCAGCCTCCCGGTGCCAGTGATTCGAGCTACGAGTGCCTCGGAGAAGTAGAAGGCTAGGCGTTCCACCGTGGTTCCTGTGGGAGAGGACTTGTCTCTCAGCTCGCTGACGAGCGCGTAGGCTTGGGTGGTGGCATTCGCGGCGATGGCTTCGCAGCACTTGACGATCGATGCTTTGAGATCTGTCATGGGTGGCATCTCGGTCACATTGTCGGTTTGTTGATGATCGATACCGGCATCGCCTAGCTCTAGGAAGGAATCAAAGAGAGATTGTGCGTACCCGTGATCGCGATCGTGATTGTTAGAGCTGTCCGCCAGTTGGGAGCTCCAGGAATTGGAATCCAGACCATCGCCTTCCATGATGATATATATACTCGTTCTTCATGGACAGCAAAGAAAGAACTAAGAGTTTGATCCTCGAAGCTTCGCTATAAGTAAGTTGATTTTGTTCCTCAGATTGAGTCAACCTTGAACGCTCGTGAGAACTTTTGGTCCACTTTCGGATTATCACGAATGGATCCACCACCAGCAAGCTGACACGAAACTTTCGGGAAAACCATTTCAAAGCAAAGATCATTGCTCATGGAGTGTGTAACAATTGGCTATACATCTAATCTGTCCTTGTTGCCCATTTGTCGTTGAAAGGTACCATGGACATCAGTCTACAAACGATGTTTCCCATGCTGGATCTCAGTTCCAACGCAGCCTATAGTTCGAGAAGCACAGAGAAACACGGCACCTCTGCTTCGCAGGAAAGAGACGAGATGCCAAAACGATTCGCAGTCTAACACTTGTGGAAACCAATCAGAAGTACTGCTCAGATTCTCGCATGGATCATTCTTCTCAAGTGACAAGGCACACGTCACTACCACGTCAGATCCACGTCGGTAGGAGAGCTTCTCTATTCTTTAGCTCCCCATCTTGCTCCTCAGCCGCTTCATGGACCGCCGCAAGCTCTTTTGCTTGTTGGCGACACCGCCCTCGTTCCCGGCCAGCATCAGGTACTTATCCTTCCTCGTCAAGTTCGTGCACTGGAATCCCAGCTTGTCGGCGATCCTCCTCTGGATCAAGTTCGCAACGTCGTGAGCCGAGTTCCCGGCCGCGCAAGTCATCTCCCACGGCAGCTGATCCAGGAACCACATCTCGTACTCGGGCCGGGGATTCATCAGGAAGTAGAGCGGGTCGAGCGCCTTCCAGCCGCGAGCGGTGGTGCCGTAGAAGAGCTGGACGCGGGCGTCCATGGCTACCGGGACGATCGCGTCGGACAGCTCCGCGAAGAGAGAGCTGAATCGCAGCAAGTATGGCTCGCGGCACGTCGTCCCCTCGGGACACACCACCAGATCCTTGCACTCGTCCAAGAGGATGTTGTGCATGCGCCGCGCGTCCTGGCTCCGGCAGCGTGTGAGCCGGACCGTTTTGATCGGGGCCAGCACCTCGGACACCCGGCTGATGCTGTACGTCACGGCCGACACCCTGCGCTGCACGCCGCCCGAGAGGAACACCGGGTCCAGCAGCGTGCGGTGCGAGCAGACGAAGAGCGTGCCGCCACCTTTGTTGGTACTGCTGGTGGTGGGCGGTGCGCCGTTGACGCGGATGCGGACGCCGAGCAAGGCGCAGACGAGGACGACGATGCGGGTGTCGTTGATGAGGAGCGGCACCGAGCCGCGGAGGAATGCGAGGGGGATGCCGACTGGCGACCAGAGGAGGAGCGTGAGAGCTTTTGCTGGAGTCGGGCGGCACGCGATTCTACCGTCGTGGAATATGAGCGGCTTTGGGTACTCGTCCCGCGGTACCGCCGGGGCATTGGAGCTGTTTAGAACGACGAAGGCTTCCTGGGAGAAAAAAAACAAAGTGTCTGTTAGCAAGAGCAAGCCAATGAACACGAAAAGAAAAAAAACTGACCTTGCACAGTGCCATGTATGGAAAATCCGTGCTCTTGCAGCCCAATGCCAGGTCCGGTAGTCTGTCTCGCAGGTACTTCCGCACAGCAAAGGCCTTGTTTCCCCCTTCTAGAACTCCCGGGCTCTGGAGAAATCCCGTGCAAAAGCCGCCTCGAGCAACGTGAACTTCGGTCCCCAGCACCACGTCCACTCCCAGGTAGTGCTTGAGGAAATGCTCCACCATCACTCTAGGCGACGCCGTGATCACGTACTTGGTGCCGCAAGCCGTGAAGACCCGAAAGGCGTGGAGGTGCATATCTTCCAGGTAGAACTTCGGGAGCACGGCCACCGCAACTCGCTCGATCACCGACACCTTGATGCCGATGAAGGAGATGAAAGTCATTATCTGAATCGCTGTCGCTTGGGATGCTAGAAGCCATATTGCCGGATACGCGAAGAGAAGAATAGCTGCTCGGAGGACGCTTCCGGCCTCGAAGGCCACCAGGAGGAAATACGGGAAATAGCTGGCTGACCTGAGGAGAGTGCCTTCCAAATCTGAAACCACCAAGTCGTCACTCCTGTCAAGGAAGTCGCAGCTCTCGACTGGCTCGAATGGAACAGGAGTTTGCCTGACGTTCTTGAGAAACTCCCACAGCTTCACCACCATAGATGCTTTCTTCTTCTTCTTCTCACCCATGGCTCCTCGGCTGTTGTCCTTCGTCCACCCAGAGGAGAGAGCAAGAAGCACATGAGGCAGCCTACGGCCAGAGTGGTAGCTTCTCCGCCAGCATTAATGTAGCAGGTCTGCAGTGAATGCGTACCTGCGTAAAAGTCGTCAAGTGTAATTCAACAAACCTCAAGTGAAAACCACAAAGAAAACCTCATCACTGGCTGCGGTTTGCATTTGTTTCGGGGATTAGACAACGTAACTTCTGTACCAAACATGCGTCAGAAAGAAAACGTTGCTTTGGATACTTACCGTTTACACGGCCGAAAGTTAAAGAGGAAAATAGCCTGATCAAGCTGAGTACAAAAAGCTTCTTAAGAAATCGACACAAAGATTTAGTTCACTTCATCTAGTTTGCCACACCTGTGCAAGGATCCAAAAACTCCTTTTTGGATTTTAGCACAAACCAGAAAGAAACCACGACTAAATCCGCTGCATTCACGAAGATCGAGTGGTGAGACAAGAAAAAAGATTCCGATAACATCGACTAACTCACTCTTATGACAGTTGGCTGGGAAAACCTATCGTCGGAATGCCTATGGTACTCGTCGCTTCCATGCTTGAAAAGAGCCTGGAGCGTCCGCACTGTGAATGGCCGGATGATGTTCACCTCCATAGCCGAGAGGTTTGTAAGCTGCAAAAAAGAGGCCGTCATAGCTGTTGAGTGTGTGTGCTTCACGAAGCTCACCTTCACAGCAAATGTTTTGTTGGAGAGCTTCTCGAGTCCAGCCTCAATCTTATGGAACCTCACATTGCGTATGTCTTCAATCAATGACCTCACCTGAAAGAATAATCAGACTTAGGGAACAAGCAGCAAATCTTCGAGCTCGTACCAAGTAACAGTCGGGTATATCATCTTGCGCACTAGAACGATCAAAAACATATATCAGCCACCATCAGGAAGAAAGAAATGGAGCTTACTGATCAAACAACAATCTAGATATCTCAATGTAGTGAAATGGTAGAGGTCGGAATTCCTGTGGCTGTTGACGCTCTTCCTCCAGCACTTCCGTGAGCCTCTCTGTTCACCTTTGTTAAGAACACACAGCGAAAGAAAACTCTTCGATAGATCGAAAGAATCGATCAAAGTACCTACGGTCATCCACTCCGGAGCCTGGATCCGGCATTTCCCTCGCTTCTTGAGAGCAATTGCGAGCCACAAAGGCACTATAGCAGAGATTTGCGGGCGAAAGGGACCAAAATCTCCCTGGACGGCACAAGAATGAGAAGAAATGGCAATGCTGGTAGCAAAACACTCACGGAAATCAAATGCAAGGGATCCATTCTCAAGCTGGGAATGATGCCGATCGTCTCGTCCTCCGCGAGAAACTCCACCTGGAGCGCAGCGAGATTGAATCGCGATGGAGCCGGAAAGATTGCTACAGACCTCCGCCGCGGAGAATGTGGCCGGAGGCGCATAGTTGGATTGTCCCGCCATAAACCCTATCAAGATTTTAGGGTTCCCTAGCTACATTTCTTTGAGGATCTTCGCAAGAGCGATCGAAATCCATCGACCGGCGATCGCGATCGCGATTCTAGGCGCGGATCACTTCCAGGTCTCGCGATTCTTGACCAGCATTCCCGTTGCTGAGAGAGGTGTAGAGATTCGCGAGCAAGAGGTAGAGCGCCGATCCTCGATCAAGATCCATCTCGAGCAGCTGTTTGGCGATCCGTCCGCCACGCTCGGTATCGCCGTGTAAGCTGCAAGCTCCAAGAACGGCAGTCCACGACACCTCGTCCCCCTCGAACGGCATCTCGTTCGCTAGATCTTCCATCCGGTCCAGCTGCCCCGAGCGCCCCAGGAGATCCACCAGGCAGCGATAGTGCTCCACGACGGGATCGATGGAATTGTCGCCAATCATCCGGAGGAAGTAGCAGCGCGCGTCTTCCAGAAGGCCGCCATGGCTGCAAGCCGCCAGCACCGTGGAGAAGGTGAGCCAGTTCGGCTGCTCTCCCTGGAGATCCATGCGGTTAAACATCTCGGCCGCCAGGGATCGCTCGCCGCTCTGGGCATAGGCGACGATGATGTTCGTCCAGGAGACCACGTTTGGCAGTGGGAGGTTGTTGAAGAGAGCTCGAGCTTGATCCAGGCGGCCACACTTTCCAAACATGCTCACCAGCGCTGTGCCAACGAAGGTGTCTCGATCGAGGCCTCGAGCAGCAGCGCCTTCGAAGATGGTTTTTCCTTCGGCCAGAGCGGTGGAGCTAGCGCAGGCCTCGAGAGCGCTCATCAAGGTGATCCTGTCCGGCTCGATCCCTTCGAGGTCCATGAGCTTGAAGTACGCTAGCGCTTGCTTGGAGTGCCCGGCTCGAGCATGCCCGGAGATGAGAGCGGTCCACGAGGTAGCGTCTTTCACCGGCATTTCTTCGTGGAGTTTGGTTGCCAACTCGATGTTTCCTTTGATAGCGTAGGCGAGAACCATGGTGCTCCACGCGAGATAGTCTCTCGCAGGCATCAGAGCAAAGAGGTTCTCGGCGGAGGTGATGTGGCCGTTGTTCAAGTAGGCGGCCAGCATTGTCGTCCACGAGACAACGTCGTGATCCACCATCTCGTCGAAGACGAGCTTGGCTTGGCGAGTCCGGCCCTCCTGCGCGTACGCGTTCACCATGCTCGTCCCGGCGATGCTGTTCTTCTCGGTGATCATGTCGTAGACCAGCTTCGCGTCGTCCAAGCTCCCGCACTTTGTGAACATGTTGACGAAGCCGTTGCCGACGAGAACATCCAGCGTTTCATCGCTCTGGGTGACGCACTGGAAGAGAGCTCGGCCCTCCGCCGGGTCTCCGATGCTCGAGCACGCCTCAGCAACGCAGGTGAAGGTGATCTTGTTCGGCCGAGTCCCGTCGAGCTTTAGCAGCCGGAAAAGATGGAGGGCGGCTGCGAACTCCCCGTTCCCGACGTACGCAGTGATCATGGCGTTCCACGACTCGACTGTCCTCTCCGTCATCCGATCGAAGACCGACTTCGCCTCTGGAAGCTGCCGGTTTTGCGAGTAGGCTGTGAGAATATTGTTCCAGCAGATGGAGGTCAGCTCCTCGCTCGGGATGGAATCAAACATCTCCTTCGCCTCGGCCAAGTTCCCGCTCTGGGCGTATGCGGTGAGCAAGATGTTCCTCGAGAACACGTCCTTGACAGGTAAGCTGTCAAACAGGCATTTTGCTTCGCTCACGCATTGCTTCTGGGCGTAACAGGAGATCATTGTGTTCCAAGTCACCGCGCTCTTCTCCGGAAGCTTGTCAAACACCATCCTAGCCTCCTCCAGATGCCCATTCCGGGAAGAAGCAACGATGAGAAAATTCCAAGTGTATGGATTCCTCTCGGGCATCCGCTCAAAGGCAAGCTTGGCCTCCTGGATCCCGCCGAGGTTGCCATACATCTGGATGAGCACGTTTGTGAGGTACCTGTGCCCGTCAAATCCAGCTTCGGCGAGCTGGCCGTGAACTCTCCGGACTTCGTGTAAGTGGCGGCATTTGCGTATGAGCGCCGCATACCTGTTCTCAACCTCCCTTTGGCCTTCTGCGGAATCAACGCTGTGGGTGGTCGAACAAGCCAAGGAAGAAAACGAGCGATCTTTCCAGACCCTGAATCGCAACGAGCGCATACAACCCTCTATAATACTTGATCTACTAGAACTTAGATTTCCTCCTTTTTTGCACCTTTGAAGTAACAGATTTGTGCGGATAAAACACCATGTTTGTGGTTGAGGTCCACTTTATTGCTATTCCAGGTACTATTTTCTTTCTTGCATGTTGCGAAATTCCTTCTGGGTTTATGTAAGATGCCATAGCAGCTGCTGAGGAACAAGGCTCCTGGGACAATCTTGCCTTGCTGGTCGTTGCCAAGGTATGGATTCAGTGATATGCAACCTACCGACTCCATCCCAAAGAAGGTTTTGCAGGCTGCCATGAGTTGCTGAGGAAAGTTGTGCCATTCTACCTTCATCTTCATTGGGAACTTTAATTATAAAATGCTACATTGTTTAAGGTACAGTTTTTCTAAAAGATTGTTAAAAAAAATTATAGAAGTTTTTCTAGTTTATTTTTGAGTTACTTTGTTATAATTTAATTTATGCTGCTTAATTATTAAATTTATTACACCTCAATCTACTAGTTAATTCTCAAATTTTATTTTTTGTGAGTGTATGGAATATGGAAAGAGAATACAAGAAATGTGTATATCAATTAACCCAAAAACCCTAGTTTATATACAAGAGCGAATGGACTGAATTGAAACCAATCTGACGATTACTAAAATCCTACTATACTAATATTAGTATATAGCATTATAGCTGTATACTTAAATTTTATATCATCCCCTCCTCTTGAAATAATAGAAGGCCATTAGGGTTCTTTTGTGGATGAGCTGGGATTTGAAAGAATATTAAGAAGAGACATTGATAGATCTGTAAGTGGTGTCAATTGTTTATGATCCCTTTATATAAAACATTTTAATTGTTGCACATGCACAATTTTTGGAGGATCAATTTACTGAATGTCATGTTAAACTTTATAAACTTGCGGTCTAACTTGCCGCAACACCTAATATGGACTTTTCCACAGAGCAATGTAGATAAACTATATACTATAAGATGGGGAAAATGGATTAACACCAAGTTATCCATTTTATACTCTATAGGTAAACGATGATGGGAGTTGTAGTATCATTGTTGTCCCATTTGTACATGGCCTAAATGTTTAGCAAACTTTACTTGGACAATTGAAAAAATACTTGTCAAATATTGATCCCATAACCTAGCATTGGCAGTCTGTGGCAATTGCGAAGGTGAACCCAACTCCATTGGCAGCATTGGATTATAACCATATAGGAGTTTATATAGTGAAGCACTTTTAAAAAAAGTATTAAAAGAGAAATATGATATATAAATTTATATATAGGATTTTTATAAGCAATCACATATGAATATATCAATAAGAAACATAAAAATATAATGTTATTAAACATTTAATCTTTACTTTGATTTTAATGTGATTGGGATACCTGTCTCCAACTATAAATGGTATAGCTATTTTTAGGGAAATCTTAATAATGCAATTGAAAAACTACTAACCACTGTAAAATAAAAATATATACAAATAATAATTTTAGAAATTAATAAGTATATTTTGTTTAAGAATTTTAAATGTTATCAATAAATATAGATAATGAAGACTAATAATGTTAGATGTATTTATCTAGTTTAATACAATTAAAGTTTCTATATTATTATAAGAAAGTTTTGTTAAATTTGATAACATTCTTTGATACCATCATACTAAGAGATACATGTTAGGATATATTAGAAATACTTGGCATCATCATATTAGAAAAATCCCCTCCTAAGATGCCCCTTAGGCTCTGGCCTTTTCTCTTGAGCATTTGCAATGAGCTGCAAGCAATTAACATTTCTAAATATTTAGTGAGTAGTATATAGTTTTATATATTGTATTGGTACAAGGATCACGAGCCGAATATTCTTTGTGAACCAAGTCCGGTTACGCGTTCGATTCCTGCGGGTGTCTCTTTCTGGGGTTCAATTTCTCTCTCTTGTTCTTGTTCGGGGTGGTTGAGGATCGCCGGAGGTGAGAATGTGAAGCTCTTTGATGCCACCAGGGTTGCGCTGGTGGAATCACGCGAGTAAGATCTGCCTGTATTGCACGACGATATGTCGTTGTTTTCAGAGATCGTCAAGCTTCTAGGATCTGTGCGGTAGGCGTCCTCGAGACGTTTCGTTTAGCTCAAAGTCGTGGAGAGATCATTGTTGGAATCTGGGCCATGCAAAGCTCCAGGGATGATCACGCAAAGACGAGCACCTCCTTCGATCAGGTAAAGCTTTCCTCCCTTTGTTCCTGGTCACGTAGTGAGCTTTTGCCATGGTACCTCATAGAGTTTTTGTTCTCAAAGGTATGTTTGAGTCGCTCGCTTCCTTCATTGACACGTGGCCGAGGAAGGCAGGTGGTCTTTCCAGGAATAAATAGAGCTGGAAAGCGAGCTCGAGCAACCTCTCGAGGGCGAGAGGTAAGTATGAGGTCGCTACAACTTGAGGCCCTGCCACGACTCGAGGGCCACAAAGAACCTCTGCCAACCGAAGTAGACCCCCTCTATGATGAGAGCAGTCAGGTCCCTGGGCTTGTGGTCATCCTTGCGAGCACTCTCGAAGCACTTGAGGTAGACATCCCGGTCTACAAACTCGTGCTGGCGGCCAGCGCCAGCAGCAAACAAGACATTGGGGAACACAGCCACGCTGCGAAGCAAGTAGCAGGCCAGCATCATCCTCCCGCATCGCCCATTCCCATCCACAAACGCATGGATGCACTCAAACTTGTAGAAGAAGTCCGAGGCCAGCACCAGGAGCTGCTCCACCGTCTTGCAGCTCCTTGTCGTTGCCTCCTCCTCAAAGAGCCGCTCCACATCCGCATTAGTCTTGCTCACCAACTTGGACAACTTGGGCCGGATTGCCCAGGCATCCGCGTAGAAGTGCTGCCTTCTGCTGCTCGTGATTGTCATTGCAACCTCACTGCCGGAATGAAACAAGCCTGCGATCTCTGGCCTGCTCGGCTCCATAAGAAGCTCGTGTGACTGCCTGAGCTTGTAGTTGTTGACATTGGGAGCCTCCTCGGCCTTCTCCTCCTGGAGCCACCATGTGTTGAATGCTCGGGACAGGCAGCAGACTTGTTCCAATCTCTTGTCTGGAGCCACCACTTCGTGGAGATGCTCCAGGGTGTGGAGTGTTTGGTCCCGGGTATCAAAGCCTTCCAGCTCCAGCTTGTTCACCTGGAAGAGGAAGTCGGCCATAGCGCTGCCCGTACACGTCTAGGGCCTGGAACCTCTTCACGTACCCACAAATGGCGTCCACCATGCTGCTCGTCGCCGGGGCGCCGTCGCCATCGCACCTCCAGAAGGGCCTCTCCGCGTATCGCCCCATCTATATGCCCTACCCTCAACCCAGAAGGGCCCCTTTTTATACAGCCAAGGTTTGAAAAGGGGTACATTTGAATTTCCCGGGCTTTGACATGCGGCACGCGATAATTGGCTGTTGGCGCAAGCTCATTCTCCAGCGCTTGGCGAGGCGACGGCGTGAGCACGATGGTGATGGCGCTAGCGGGGTGAACGATTAATCTAGCGCCAGCGCAGGGTAGGCGCTTCGGTCAATCACAACGAAATTTCATAGTTTCTTGCTCTAGATCGCTCCCTGTTAGCTGGATCAGGCCGACTCAGCATCAGCGATTGATTTCTCCTCTCGCCCCGGGTGTGTAGCGCTCAGCTTCCTTTTCTTGCTGCAAAGCTAGGATCCAAGAGCAACTCGCGGCTTGTGTAGGTATGGAGATTGATATTGCCATATTTCCAACGATTCCATGAAATGCACCTTCCTAGGGTCACAGGACTTGGGAATTTCTCTCAGCTGGTATCATGGATGGGCGGTGTGCGGCTCTGAATCTCATCCGAAGTGCTGGTATGCATTTCGATCTCTCAACCTTGTATAGTGTTTGTTTATATTGCAGTGAGGAAACTGACGGGAAAAGCTGGCAAGGAGAAGGAGCTAGAACCACTGCTTACACCGTCCAACCATGCAGCCTTCTGGTATGTCTTATGTCGCAGCTCTCTCCACGTACTTATCTAATCCACTCTAGGTTTGAGGCCTTTTGGGACACCCAAGCTATCAAAGTTGCTACGTCCCATGGCTTGGATGATCCTGCTTGATCCGCAGGGCTCTTGAGAGGTCTTGCCGTCATCAGGTCCTGCCCGGAGAGCTCACCCATCACGACCTTGCAGCTGTTACAATTGCACAAAGCTCTATAGTTGACACCTGTCTTGGCATTCCACAGTTATGGTGCCATGTCCTCCGCTGGAAAGAGTTACTCACATCCCCGAGACATCCAGGTCAAGATGCGGAAGTTCCTGGACCGTCTCAACGCAAGCATCGCGGAGCACAGCAAGAGCAAGCTGAGCATCGCCAAATGGGCCTCCATGGTCGCAAGGATCATCATCAACTTCAAGAAGATCCATCTGTTTGAAGATGGTAATGGGCGTATTGGACGCTTGCTTGCGCTACACCTGTTGCGTCGCATTTCAGCTTTCCCAACCGCCTTCTTCACTGCAGCTGTAGCGCACCTAAATTTGGAGCCAAACTCCAAGCCCGTTGCACTACGAAACGAGGGTGCGGTACAATCCCACAAGCACTAGCTCCCCATATCTAGCATCTGCACGCAAAATGGTGTTAGATAGAGCTTGGCACAATTTTGGCATACCGGTGGCATAATGCAAGGAGGAGGGTACCCCACCGACTAGAGCAACGTGGAGCTTGGGCTTAGACCCAAGCCCGACGCAGAACAAAGAGTGACACAACCCAGTGGGAGCCAAACTAATGTCTCAGATGGTCAAACATGCATTCCAACCACTATCTCTACTACACATTTGGAACCCCCCACAGAATCCCTGCAGAGCTAGGATCCAAGAGCAACTTGCGGCTTGTGTAGGTATGGAGATTGATATTGCCATATTTCCAACGATTCCATGAAATGCACCTTCCTAGGGTCACAGGACTTGGGAATTTCTCTCAGCTGGTATCATGGATGGGCGGTGTGCGGCTCTGAATCTCATCTGAAGTGCTAGTATGCATTTCGATCTCTCAACCTTGTATAGTGTTTGTTTATATTGCAGTGAGGAAACTGACGGGAAAAGCTGGCAAGGAGAAGGAGCCAGAACCACTGCTTACACCATCCAACCACGCAGCCTTCTGGTATGTCTTATGTCGCAGCTCTCTCCACATACTTATCTAATCCACTCCAAGTTTGAGGCCTTTTGGGACACCCAAGCTATCAAAGTTGCTACGTCCTATGGCTTGGATGATCCTGCTTGATCCGCAGGGCTCTTGAGAGGTCTTGCCGTCATTAGGTCCTGGCCAGAGAGCTCACCCATCACGACCTTGCAGCTTTTACAACTGCATGAAGCTCTACAGATGACACCCGTCCTGGCATTCCACAGTTTTGGTGCCATGTCCTCCGCTGGAAAGAGTTACTCACATCCCCGAGACATCCAGGTCAAGATGCGAAAGTTCCTAGACCGTCTCAAAGAGCACAGCAAGAGCAAGCTGAGCATCGCCAAATGGGCCTCCATAGTTGCAAGGCTCATCATCAACTTCAAAAAGATCCATCCGTTTGAAGATGGTAATGGGCGTGTTGGATGCCTGCTTGCGCTGCACCTGTTGCATCGCATTTCAGCTTTCCAAGCGGTCTTCTTCACTGCAGCTGTAGCGCACCTGAATTTGGAGATGAACTCCAAGCCCGTTACACTATGAAACAAGGGTCCGGTACAATCCCACAGCCCCCCGCGCCACCCCCCCCCCCCCGAGGAACACATGCTTTGGGCTTTCACCCCAATCTTCCCTTAGTACTAGAAGTTAGTCTCTTTTGAAACTTACTAATATGGAATGGCGGTAGATTGCGAATTTGGACACGGAACGGACACCATTGTGTTCGGGCCAATCTCTACATTCTGTAGATATGCCAAATGAGCTAATCTAAACACTTTCCATAAATAGCATTTGGGACCGAAATGAGACCAACACAAAAGGCGTGATAGCGAGGGTGTTTGGCAAACACGGTAAGCTATCATCCAGTGACATTGAGGGACTAGTCTCAATACGCGAGGGTTCTTGCCAAGCCAGTGCAATACAGAGCAAAAGAGAACTAAGAGCCAGGCCGAGAATGCTCAGCTAGAAACACATAGGAGTTCCTACCTTATGTTCATTTGACTAAGTACAGATGCTAAGCCCAGTAAACTAACACTTGGACACGAGGGGCTATTAAAGGGAACCAGCAATACCGACCTCTTGCCGTCATGGCAGTAAGGAAAGAGTGCCCGTAACAACTAGCCGACAAGTATCTTTCGATACCCAAAGTCACATTTGCGACACTCTCCCCCCCTTGGGGAAGATCGACGTCCTCATCGATGCATACCCGAGTCTAGCCAACCGTCAAGGAAACAACTCCGAAAGTTAACGAAAAGCACATTATGTGGGAAACACACCGACTTAAATGAGTTATGGAATGACCTCTCCTCTACATCCAAAGACGTTATGACTCAGACACCCTCCGGCCATCACTGACAAGGAAATGACTAACAGAGTTAGCCCCCCTTGCTGCTCCGAATACCACTTGGCTTACAAAGGAATGATACATCCCTGCCCGCAGGGGCATAGGGAAAAGGCTAGAGGCTCAACTACCCCTGAGCAAGAAATCAACCCCATCGGGAAGATTTAGACAACTATTATAAATTGGCAGATTAAGTTGTTTACACGACTATGCCCCTTTGCAAAAGTGAGTCATCGAGAGAGAGGTGGGGACTTGTGATCAGTCTATAATAGTTATCCCCATAGTTATGGATTGGACCCATGCACCGAAGTGCCAAAGTCAGCCTACCAAAACTGACCCAAGTACTATCGAACGAGAGAAACGACACTTTGATTTATAGAAATATATTCTTTATTGATTTGCAAGATTTATTACAAGATTTTTACAAAAACTAATCTTTATTACTATTCTTATGCTCCATGACAAGCTTATGAGCATGGGTAAGATTACTAAAAGGTTCCCAAGTTGATTCATCCACTTAACTAGATATTCCTTCGCACAAGCTCGTCTCCGAAACCGAGAAGCCAAGATAGACTCAGCTTCATACTCAGATTCACCATCCATGATCACTGGCGGAGGACGCATGTCCGTAGAGCGTTCCACAGAAGCATAATATGGTGCTAGTAAACTGATATGAAACACATCATGTAGCTGAGATAACTCACCTGGAAGATCCAACTTATAGGATACATCATCAATGTGTTTTAACACCCAATAGGGTCCAACATATCTCGATAAGAGCTTCCGAGACAAAGAACCCTTAATGTTCAAGTTCCGGGAAGATAACCACACCTGATCTCCCACTTGATAGGATACATCCCGATGATGCTGATCCTTATCACGTTGATACCTATCCTAAGCTTTGCCCATCGCCTTAGTAGCTCTAGACCAACCTTGGCGTAGCTGCTCTGCATAAGTCTCAATAGCCGAGACCAACACTTCAGTCATTGATTTCAGTACAACAATCTGTTGAGGCACTCCGTGAGCATTTCCTTGCAACATCTCCCATGGAGAACAACCAATAGTGCTGTGAAATGTGTTGTTATAACAAATTTCTGCTGTATCCAAATGCTCAACCCAATCGCGTTGGTTCGCCGCAACATAGTACCGCAAATAATTCTCAACTTGAGCATTCACGCATTCGGTCTACCCATCACTTTGAGGATGATAAGCCGTACTAAATTTCAATATGGTACCAAATAGCTGGAACAATGTGCCCTAAAACTTCCCCGTAAACCTTGAATCTCTATCCGAGATCATCTCTTCAGGAAGACCATGAACCCGCACTACTTCATGGAAAAAGAGATTTGTTGCTTGTTTCGCATTTATTGTTCCCACAGTTGGAATGAAGTGTGCAATCTTTGATAACAAATCCACAACCACCATCAAAGTATCATAACCCTTAGACTTCGGCAAGCAAGTGACGAAATCAAGTGTCACACCCTGAAATGGCCATGCCGGTGCTGGAATGCACTGCAACTTTCCAACTTGCTTCTCAGTTTTGCACTTACATTGCTGGCATATAGGGCAGAAACGGACATAATCCACTTCATCACCTTCCATACCAGACCAGAAAAATCCCTTTTTCAATGAAGCCAAAGTCTTTCGCTTCCCACCATGTCCCGCTACTGGAACATCATGATGTTCCCGCAGAAACAACTGCTACAGATCCTTAGAGGGAAGATACAATCTTTCTTGCTTATAGAATATAAGCCCATCCTGAACTGAGAAGTGAAGCTTCGCATTAGTGCGACTAGCAACTTTTGCTACTTCGCTACCAAGGCCCTACTTCAACAACCCTACATAGCATAAGAACCAGTCCGAACTGATTACTAATATTGCTTCCATTGTGTAGACCAGCTATTCCATGTGAGGTAATTAATCATCCACCTATACCGCAGTCCCATGGTGGATACACCAAAGCCTTGTTTCAACAACCTTGCACGGCATAAGAACCAGTCCGAACTGATTGCTGATATTGCTTCTATTGTATAGACCATCTATTCCATGTGAGGCAATTAATCATCCATCCGTACCACAGTCCCACAGTGGATACCTTCGTCTATGGATACACCACACAAGAGGAAGGACATACGCATGAATGCCCAATATGTACAATTTCAAATTTAGGGGTAGGAATATACCTTGCTCAAGGGTATATTATATTTTTAAGTAGCCACTAATCAATGGGAATTGAACCCGTGCCATTTGCTCTGATACTAACTGTAGTGCACCTTATCTCTCTCCCCTTAAGCTAACTAGAAAAGGGGCAATTGCTTGATGAGAAAACCCTTAATGGCTATTTTATCCCCATTTATCCCCTTCCACGGTGACAATATTTTCAAATCCCATCCCATGATCATATGCACTACAGTAGCTAAACACAGATCCCGGGACAGGTTCATCACTGTCAGGAATCCCCCAATTCTTGCCACATTCCTGACTCTCGCCGGATTCCTGACCTGCAGACCACATTCCTGACTCTCGAGACACTTCTCTATTCCTGACTCTCGAGACACTTCCCTATTCCTGACTCTCGAGACACTTCCCGATTCCTGAGTCTCGAGCCACATTCCTGATGATGATGTGGCGCCTCCTCGACCTCAGCTGTATTTAGGCTGTCCTCGATCCAAGAGTGGTGGAGCTTCATCAACCTATAGTATATATAGGTTAGCCTTGTTCCATTTCTCCACAATCTGAATCAACACCAGTCTAAGGCCTCTTCTTTGTTTTCACTAGCTTTTTCTCTTTGTCTTTAGCATTTTCCAGTCTTGATCTTGTTGGGGGTCTTGACAGTTTGATTCAGATTGTGTTTTTTGCTTTTCTTTTAGCTTGTTTTGATTATTTGATTGCCTTTGTCTTTTCCCCCCTTTCTTTTCTTTCTTCTTGCCAATGGAGTCTCCAAGCCATCCTGATTTCTTTGCCGAAGTCCTTGCAAAAATCCAGTCTGAGAATACCGAGCTGAAGGCGACCCTTCTTCGCATGCAGCAGGAGCTTGCTTCACTTTCGGCTCAAGGATCCAGCAAAGTTCCTGAACCGAAGGTGAGTTTCCCGGCGAAATTTTCAGGCAAGCGTTCGGAGCTTCGTGGATTTTTGAATCAAATGGAGCTGATCTTTGCACTTCAACATCGGCGGTACCCCACTCCCGAGTCTCAAATCGGCGCGATTGGGACGTTGCTCGAGGGTGCAGCTTTGTCATGGTTTTCTCCTCTTCTGGAGAAGAGCATGAAAGGGGTCGTGGTTCCGGAGCTGATGGATCTTCAATTGTTCAAAGAGAAGCTCGAAGCATGTTTTGGCGAGACGGATCGGGTTCGGGCTGCTACCACAAAGATGAGACGTCTCTCTTAGGGGTCTCGTCCTGCCTCAATCTACGCTGCAGAGTTCCAACTCCTTGCCTTGGACACTCAGTGGGATGAGCGGGCCCTGATTGACCAATTTCGTTTCGGCCTCAACAACGGTGTCAAGGATTTGTTGCTCACCATGGAGGATCCCAAGGACCTGTCGGACGCCATCAACAAAGCTGTTCGATGTGACAATCGTCTCTTTGAACGTCGTCAGGAAAGTCGCCGCGCCGCTGTTTTTCCGTCCCAGACTCAGGAATCCCAGCTTGAGTCTTCGGGGCATAGTCCTGAACCTACTGCTCCGGTCCCGATGGATATTTCTGGTACTCCCCGACTCATTAGAGGGAAGTTGAGTCCTGCTGAGAGGCAACGTCGAATATCTCATAATCTTTGCCTCTACTGTGCTGATCCTAATCACAAAGCAGCTATGTGTCCCAGGAAGCCTCCCCGATTGCTCGAGTTCACTCTGCCTCAAAGTCCACCACTGTTGCAGTCGGGAAACGACCCTGTCCAAACAGAGTAGGAGCTGTCTGTTTGGACTCCCCAAATAAAAATCACTTTTCTTCCTTATCAAGCTCCTCACCACCTTTCATCAAAGCCACCACCAATTCCCGCAACTTCCGCGTTCCATGTCTCCTTTCTTTCACCGGACAATCAGGACTCAAGGCTTTGGCGCTACTGGACTCGGGTGCAACTTCCTGCTTCATGGACACGGACTTTGCTGCCCGACATCACGTTCCTCTTTCTCCTACCATACGGGATCTGAGGGTTGAAGGCATCGGCGGGCATTTTGTGTCTCCATCTTCTGGACTTAGGGAAACGTTGCCCGTTCGAGTACACATCGGGTCCACCGTCACCGATATCGCCTTCAACATCATCAACAGCAAGTCTTCCTCTGTGGTGCTCGGTCTTCCTTGGTTCCAACTACATCAGCCTCAGATTTGTTGGAAGGACTTACAGCTCATCTCTCCCACATCACCATCTCCCACGGCTTCCCCTGGTGTTCATCGAGTCCGAATCAGGAAAAGTTCCCTAAACTCAAGTCGGGGTTCTGTTCCTGACTCTACGCAGTTTTCATCCTCTTCTTTTTTCTCTCTTCCATATTACACTGGACAGTATCCTCGTCTCATCATTCCATTTAGTCGTACTCCTCCTCCTATCTCCACAATCACTATGAAAGAACTCCTTCATGAAGAACCTCTTTTTCTTTTTGCTTTGCATGTTTCTCCTGTCAGTCTTCCTGAGAAGTATCATGATTTTGGGGATGTGTTTGACAAGAAAAAAGCTAGTGTACTGCCTGTTCATCGGCCTTATGATTGTCCCATTGATTTACAGGAAGGAGCGTCACCTCCGTGGGGGCCTATCTACGGGTTATCCCCGTCCGAGCTTAAGGCCCTCAAAGAGTACGTGGATGAGAACCTTGCCTCGGGCTACATTCAGCATTCGCAGTCCCCGGCTGGAGCGCCTGTCTTCTTTGTCAAGAAGAAGGATGGGAGCTTGCGGCTAGTCATCGACTACCGAGGTTTGAACAAGGTGACTGTTCGGAACCGTTATCCACTGCCCCTGATCTCGGACCTGTTGGAACGCCTCGGCGGTGCCCGCTTCTTCACCAAGATCGACCTCCGTGGAGCATACAACCTGATCCGGATCCGGCCTGGTGATGAATGGAAGACTGCGTTCCGAACCCGCTATGGCCACTTCGAGTACACTGTCATGCCATTTGGCTTGACAAATGCTCCAGCGGTTTTCCAACACATGGCGAACGACGTTTTTCGGGAGTTTCTTGATCAGATGGTGATCGTCTACCTCGATGACATCCTCATCTACTCAAAAACTCAGGAGGAGCATGACGAACATGTTCGCAAGGTGCTAGCGAAGCTGCGAGAACACGGCCTATACGCGAAGCTTGAGAAATGTTCCTTTGATCAGCAGTCTGTGGAGTTCCTTGGGTACATTGTCACTCCTGAGGGTATCACGATGGATCCTGCAAAAGTCAAGACTATTCTCGAATGGGAGCCTCCACAATCAATGTCAGACGTTCAGGTTTTCCTTGGCTTCGCCAACTTCTACCACAAATTCATTGATCACTACTCTGACATTGTCCTTCCTCTCACACATCTCACTCGCAAGGATGTTCCCTTCTCTTGGTCTGCTGCTGCCCAGCAGGCTTTCGACACACTCAAGGCGGCATTCAGTTCTGCTCCTGTCTTGATCCATGCTGATTCCTCACAACCTTTCTTCATCGAGGCTGACGCCTCCGACTTTGCCATTGGTGCTGTGCTATCTCAACTCGGAGCGGATCATGAACTTCATCCGGTCGCTTTCCATTCTCGGAAATTCCAGCCTGCGGAGATCAATTACGAAATCCACGACAAGGAGCTTCTTGCCATCGTGGATTCCTTTGGAGAGTGGCGCCGTTTCTTGGAGGGGGCAAGCCATCAAACAACAGTCTTGACGGATCACAAAAATCTCGAGTACTTTGCCACTTCCCGAGTTTTAAGCCGTCGTCAAGCAAGGTGGGCACAATTCCTGAGTCGGTTTGACTTTGTTATCAAGTACAGACCTGGAAAGTTTCAAGGCCTTCCTGATGCTCTTTCAAGGCGCTCCTATCTCAGTCTCAGGCCTGGTAATCCTGCCTTCGATCAACAGGATCAAGTTATCCTCGGTCCTGATCGGCTTCAAGTTATGGCAATTTCCCTGGCCCCTCAGGACTCCTCCTTGATGGATGCAATCAGAAACGATCTTCAATCCGATGATCTTGCTAGCGACATTTTTCCCCATCTTCAGGCTGGACACCCAGTGACTCCCGACTGCCGGCGATTTGACGAGTTCGAGTTCTTAGATGGCTTATTGTACCGTGGGGAGCAGCTTTACGTTCCTGAAGGTGATGCTCGAAGGTTGATCCTGATGGCGTGCCACGATAGCCCGACTGCTGGTCACTTCGGCATTGCGAAAACCTATGAGCTAGTTGCACGGGACTTTTGGTGGCCTCACATGGACGACTACATCAAAGCTTTTGTTACCTCCTGTGACACTTGTGCCCGGAATAAGGTACCTCGCCACCTTCCTTCAGGTTTGCTTCGTTCCCTTCCGGTCCCTTCAGGTCCTTGGGAATCCATCTCCATGGATTTCTTGAGTGATCTTCCGAGTTCTGGAGGCTTCAACAGCATTTTAGTCGTGGTGGATCGCTTCACAAAGATGGCGCACTTCTTGCCATGTACCAAGGAGTTTTCGGGCGAGGACATGGCAAAACTGGTATTCAGGGAAATTTTCCGACTTCATGGGATTCCTACAGATGTGGTTTCGGATCGGGGGCCTCAGTTCATCTCTCATTTCTGGCAACGGTTTTTGCAGTTGCTTGGAGTGAAGGCCAACCTCTCTTCGGCATATCATCCTCAAACTGATGGGCAGTCCGAGCGAACGATTCAGACATTGGAACAATTCTTGAGGTGCTTCATCAACTATCATCAGGATAACTGGTTTGATATCCTTCCCCTTGCTGAGTTCTCCTATAACAACTCTGTTCACTCCTCTCTTCGAGTTTCCCCCTTCTTTGCGAACTCTGGCCGAAATCCCCGATTCAATCTCTCACTTCCTTCTCCATCTGAATCCTCTCGTTCAAATCCCCGCTCTGAATCATTTCTCTCCAACCTTCAGGAAATCCACAACTCCATCTCCTTCCACCTCCATCGTGCTCAGGAATCTCATAAAACATTTGCCAATGTCCATCGTCAGGATTGTCCCCCTTACAATATCGGGGATAAAGTCTGGCTCCTCAGGCGAAATATCTCCACCACCAGGCCCTGTCCAAAACTCGATTTCAAACGCCTTGGTCCTTTCCCTATCACTGCCATCATTAATCCTGTCACTTATCGCCTTGCACTTCCCTCCTCATATCAAATTCACCCCGTTTTTCACTCCTCTCTCCTTGAGCCTTATATTCCCAGTCCTATTCCAAATCGGGTCATTCCTCCGCCTCCACCAGTGCAGCTCGAGGATGGGTCTGAGTACGAGGTTCAGGACATCCTTGATTCCAAGATTTCACGATCTAAACTCTACTATCTGGTGGACTGGAAGGGTTACGGACCTGAGGAACGCACTTGGGAACCTGCGGACAACCTGATTCATTCTCCTGACCTTGTTCAGGACTTCCACCGCCGCTATCCTTCTCGTCCCAGTCCTCATTCTTTTTCTCCATCTCCCATCCCTCGCCGCTCATCTCATCCTCCTCTTCGTTCTCGTTCACATCCTCGTTCCACTCGTTCTTGAGGAGGGGGTGTTGTCAGGAATCCCCCAATTCTTGCCACATTCCTGACTCTCGCCGGATTCCTGACCTGCAGACCACATTCCTGACTCTCGAGACACTTCTCTATTCCTGACTCTCGAGACACTTCCCTATTCCTGACTCTCGAGACACTTCCCGATTCCTGAGTCTCGAGCCACATTCCTGATGATGATGTGGCGCCTCCTCGACCTCAGCTGTATTTAGGCTGTCCTCGATCCAAGAGTGGTGGAGCTTCATCAACCTATAGTATATATAGGTTAGCCTTGTTCCATTTCTCCACAATCTGAATCAACACCAGTCTAAGGCCTTTTCTTTGTTTTCACTAGCTTTTTCTCTTTGTCTTTAGCATTTTCCAGTCTTGATCTTGTTGGGGGTCTTGACAATCACTACTTTCAAGGAGGATGACGAAGATGAGCTAGCGAAGATTCTACTTGGCAGCCTCCAAGGAACAGACGCTGCATGGAAAGGGTTCCTTAAATCGAAGCTCTAGTGATCTTGAACAGGAAGACATGGGAAAGTTTCTCACAGGTTTCTAGCATGTTTGCCTATTTTTTCTTTTCTTTTCTACTTCTTTACATGACTACGCTAGAACTTCTGCATTGTCCAATAAAACACTATGAACCAAGACAACTCAAAAACTTTCCTTGAGCACAACTATCCATGGCATGCTCCAGTGAAAACTAGCAATGGATGCTTTCATGAGGACAGATCCCCTTCGTTTACAGCTTTGCTATAAGATGGGGCTTACCTGACTTACGTGTCATGCATGAATATTTGCTGGACGAGCTCGTCTATGGAATCGCTCTCGTCTTTTTGCTGCCTGTCTGACAGTGGCTTACCAGCCTTGCCTTGCTCACCACTATCTCCGGAAATCCAAGTCTAAACAGGCCGCAGGTGATACATCTCAAACTTGGCTCCCTGCTCTTGAGGTTAGCCTTTATTGACTTACTAATGTTCGATCTACCTTTGCTCCAAGCCACAATGGGGTGCCTTGTTCTCACGTCAGACCATCCAACATAGATAGAAAAGTCCTACCATGCTCATCTCATGGCCATCTTGGAAACCTGGAAGTTGGCTCGGGCTTTTGGAGCCACCACGGAAGCTGTAAACTCTGGGTTGGGCTCAGAGCTACATAAGCGTTGGTGACCAGCACCAACACTTAGCACATGGTAAGCAGCACCAACCTTTTTGCTTGGAAACCACAGGCACAAACCCCAGTGGTGATGATTGTCTGGACTGGAATTGCCCTCCTTTCAATCAAGTAGTATTCCATCATGTAGAGAAGGGGGTAGTCATGGCTTATATCAATTGTTTTGTCCCTGAAGAAAAGACATAGAGTCAATGATTGATAGGCATGGATTTCTTGGCAAGGAGCTCTAATATTGTCTCTTATAGCATAGTGTGATGGTATCAAAGAATGTTATCAAATTTAACAAAACTTTCTTAGACAGAAAATTAATAATATAGAAAATTTAATTGTATTAAACTATAATTTTTAAATTAACATCCAGTGAAACTGAGACTCATATACTCATATGTTAAATGTAAAAGCCAATACTTATTTCAAATTCTTTTAAGGCTTGTTAATCTTAACCAGTAGATTGGCATATGCTTAGTTCCTAGCATTTGACATTATGAAACCAGCTTATTCATTTAAATATATAAGCACTAACAAGAATTTAAAAAATTAATATTAAATATAAATTCTTTAATAGTTTATTTAAAATACTTTTTAAAAATTTAGTGTCCAACATCTACCATTATTTAATAATATTATTAATAAATCACGATTCAAAGCCAAGTTGTAAGAACATGAAACATTCCTAGATCATATAGTTGTTGTTATAGCTAAAACTTAGAGCATACAAAATCTAAGAATTTTAAATTTTATAACTAAAAGAATAAGTTATAATTAGAAAAAAATTTATAAAAATAAAATATGACCCATAATTAATATCAAAGAAATGTTTAACAAAATTAAAGACATTTGACACTCATAGCATACGTTAAAGATTTATTTATTTATAAGTAAGTTGATACACCACATTATAATCGTAATTTGTAATGGACTTATCAAAGATATATACCAATCACCTCAAATGAAACAAAATAAAAACACACTAATTTTTTTAATGTTCTATGTTAAATATCTTAATATAAAAATTATAAAACATAAATAAACAACTTATATTGCAATTACTATAAAAAATAAAATTTAGTTTTCTTATAAATCTATTTTAACATATGTCTTTTATAGCATAATGTGATAGTATCAAAGAATGTTATCGAATTTTAAAAAACAATATTAGATAAGAATAATAATATAGAGCAATTTATTGTATTAAGGCAATTATAATTAGTTCTCAGCTGTTAGATCTTAAGCATATGCCTGTAGATCGAATTTTAGTTGTTCGAGTTGTCTTACTAAAATTTTTATAGGATGATTGTTGTGATAATTAATTTCAGCTTAGCGCATAGGAAAGTTTGAAACTTCTTATATGATTGTATTTTTCCGGGTTAGGGTTTATAGGCGCCCGTCAAGAGCCAGGCCCTTGAAACGGTGTTGGTGAAAGTTGAAAATCCAATGCTCTTAATTACTAATAGTTCTAACTAAATTCGTTTTCTGTGTACAGGGAGCTCGTCTACTTAAGGAGAAAGAAGCCAAAGCATATTTGTACCAAGAGGAAGCTGCACTAGAACAAGCAGAAGCTTCACACATACCCTACAAAACATTAAGAAGGTAAACAGTCACAATCTGGACTTCGGTTCTTTGAAAAACAAGCTCTTGCAAAGTACGATCTTCAAACAGGACTCTCTTTTCTTTTCTCTACAAACGGCTTCACAAATATCAACTCATAGGCAAGTTGGACGTCCCTGATGCTCCTCACGGTTCCACACCCATCATCTTTGCCAAGACTTTGTCATACTTGTTGGCCCTCTCCAAGCACAAGTTCACATATGCAATTCTGAAAGCTGAAGGTCAAATATTGGCGGGCACTGCATGAAAAGAAAAAGATGAATGAAGACATGAAAAGAGAAGAACTTACTTGGCTTGCAGTGTCTGTTCGACAAGTTCTGCCTGACTTCAGGACGAGCACAAGCTGCAGCCTTGGCAATTGCTTCCCACGTCTCGCTGGGGTTGAACTCGCTGATTAAGGCACATCGCTGTGCCGACAGGCGAAGCCGTTCCACCTCACACTCTGTTCGCTTGTGAGGCCCTTCATTGAACACGAACGCTCTCTCGGTCCGGCCAGTATCTGCGACATCGTAAGGAGCCTAAGGAGGTGCTTCTGTGTCGAGATGAAAACCTTTTTGACTTTCGTCCGAGCTTGAGCTGTCGCTCCCCGATGCGTTACTGTCCTCGTTCAAGATGGCTTCACCTTCCTCCAAGGCATCGTTCGCCCCGGAAAGGACAATGACAAAGCCCTTCTGCTCCAGTTCATCTTCATCACTATCTGCAACGGACGAGGAATTGTACTCTGCATCAGTTGGCGTGGTGAATTTTTCAACCTGACGAATCAATTCCAAATGCCTGGGTCGGAAGTTAAGCTCTGTCGATCTGCACGGGTCAAGGTAACCTGGGGATTGCGAGCAGGGATGAAAGAACTCACCTCTCGAAATCCGCCATGGATGTGCTGATCAGGTGAAGGCAGGCATCGAGCGCATCCGGGTTCATCTTCCCGCCCTTGAACCTGTTGAAGGCGAGCTGAGAAACAGCCGCCTGGTGGCGGTGGATGTTCAGGAACGGCTCCACAGCCTGGAGCACCCCAAAGTTGAACTCGCTCGGCGGAAAACGAAAGGGATCGGTCACGCCCCACACATGCGCCATCTTCAATTTCTTAGGGTTTGTGTGAGAGACAAACTATAAAACATAACTAACATTAAGTAGACATGAAAAGTTAGCAAACTATACAAAACACTTTGATCCTGCTTGTCGATTCTTCATCACTATTATATAACTTGCATAGATATAAGCTTCCAGCATTTTACGGATAAATTCTTTCTGGGTAACAAGGATAAGATATTCTTTGTCACTAATTACTGAAGATTGCGATAGAACAAATGTTGGCGAGCAGGATATAGGGACGCCTCAAGAACAAACTCAGCAGCTCTCGCGGATCTAGCGCGATCGTTTTGGAGCCAACACGCGCCAAGGACGCCGATGAATTGGGGATGAACTCCTCGGCCTCCCGGATCGCGCCAGAAGATCGACGATGCACTCGTAGTGATCCCTTCCCGGATCGATGCCATAATCCACCGCCATGGACTGGAAGTGCTCGCATCCCTCCTCCAGCCGCCCGCCGTGGCTACTGCTCACGATCAAGGCCCCGAAAGTGATCTCCCCCGCCTTGACGCCCTGCTGCTGCACACCGCCTCGCTGGAGAGCCCCTTGGATTCGACATAGCCGGATATCATTGCGTTCCAAGAGGCTGCACCATGCAATCAAACACGCGCAGGGGATCGCCACTCGTGGCAATTGCCGAGATCGTCGTCGTCCAAGTGATCACAGCCATCTCGTCGAAGATCTTCCAGGCTTTCTCCATTCACGGCATTTGCGTGGAGCATCGCGTTCCGGGCCACGGCGTCTTTGGGCGGCATATTCCAGAAGAGGTGGCGCGCCTCTGCCAGCCGTCTGATCATCTGGGAGTAGAAAGTGATCATGACCGTCACCGTGGAGCATTGCGTTCCGGAATGCGGTCGAGCAGCATGGCCGCCATCTGCAGATGCCCGTTTTGGGCAAATGCCAATGCCATGATGTTCCAGGGGAAAAGATACCTCTGGGTATGGTGGGCGAAGCATTCGTTGGCCTCCTGGACGCTGCCGCACTTGCCGTACATGTCGATGACGAGATTTTGGAGGAAAGTGCTGGAGTGCAGAAGATCGTCATGCATGAGTCGCTGGTGGATCCAGCGTCCTTGGGAAACATTCCTGGTGCCAGCGACGTTCTTGAGCTGCGCAGTCGGCCCTTAACGGGCAGGCACACGCCAGTTAAGTTGATTTTGAGATTAATTGGCCTAAACAGTTGGTTCTCGCAGCAAAGAGCAGCCACGCGTCAAACTCCAGGACTTGAAAGTTGGACGCAAGCTCTTGTCCGAGGGGAGATGCTCAAGAAGGTAATGTTTTTTTCCTTGGGTCATTTTCTCAGACTTACGAAAACTTCTGAAAAGAGTTACGAACGTATCGAGCTCAAGAAGAAGATCCTCACGGAATACGATTTTCCAGAAACCGGTCCACGACCCCGAGTACCTGAGCCCAGAGTTCATGACTGCCTTGAAGGAGAGAAACTGCATCGACGATTTTCTCCATCGGCAAGAGAGGAGTTTGCAGGGACATATACTCTCACTGAATCAACCACGAGACGCTCCTGGCCTACTGTGAACCCTATCCGCTGCGAAAGCTTCGTCCCATGGCCGAGAAAGTGGCGAGAATGGGGGTTTTCGCCGTCACCGAGGAAACCGGGGCAGGAATTTCAGCCATGGTTACCAGCCACCCTCGCGGATTGAAAATATGCGCAACAAGGGAAAGGTGCGTCGTATTTTTTCTTTCTTGCAAACTTTTCTTATCTTCCATGTTCTGATTGCTCTAAGCTTTGTGCAGGCGCTAAAGAAGGCGCTCTTGCTCAAGTCCCTGCAGCATCTCTAGCGCAATGTGCGCGAGCTCACGGAAAGGATTCACAAGCATCGCTTGCGAGCTGTCTACTCTGAGAAGCAGAGGAAGGCGACTATAGAGGCCGGAGAGAGAGAGAGAGAGGATTTAAACGAACTTTCCTTGGTGAGTCCGGCCCTCCTGCGCGTACGCGTTCACCATGCTCGTCCCGGCGATGCTGTTCTTCTCCGCGATCCTGTCGTAGACCGTTGACGAAGCCGTTGCCGACGAGAACATCCAGCGTTTCATCGCTCTGGATGACGCACTGGAAGAGAGCTCGGCCCTCCGCCGCGTCTCCAAAGCACGCCTCGGCAGCGCAGGTGAAGGTGATCTTGTTGGGCCAGGTGCCGTCGAGCCTGAGCAGCCGGAAGACATGGAGGGCGGCGCGTTCCCGACGTACGCAGTGATCATGGCGTTCCACGACTCGAATGTCCTCTCTGTCATCCGGTCGAAAACCGACTTCGCCTCTGGAAGCTGCAGGTTTTGTGAGTAGGCCGTGAGGATGTTGTTCCAGCAGATGAAAGTGACTCGGGATGGAATCAAACATCTCCTTCGCCTCGGCCAAGTTCCTGCTCTGGGCGTATGCCGTGAGCAAGATGTTCCTCGAGAACACGTCCTTGACAGGTAAACTACATTTTTCTTCGCTCACGCATTGCTTCTGGGCGTACAGGAGATCATCGTGTTTCAAGTCACCGCGCTCTTCTCCGGAAGAGTTCCAAGTGTATGGATTCCTCTCGGCAAGCTTGGCCTCTTGGATCCCGCCGCTTTCGATCGCAGGTATTTGTCTAGCTTGCTCGTGTCTTCTTCCACAAGTTTTCTCTCTTTTTCCAGGAGGCCCAGAAGCTCTGGTATCACGATGAGGACGTTTGTGAGGTAACTCTCCGGACTTCGTGTAAGTGGCGGCATTTGCGTATGAGCGCCGCATATCTGTTCTCAACCTTTCTTTGGGCTTCTGCAGCAGAATCAACGCTGTGGACGGTCGAAGAAGAAAACGATCTTTCCAGACCCTGACTCGCAGTGAGCACATACAACCCTCTATATCTTTTCTTGCGTTTAAGGTACACTTACTAAGATCAACTAGAACTTAGATTTCCGAGGTCCTAGCAAATCTATCATAGTACAGGTCCACAGAACACCATGTTTCCATTGATGTTTGTAATAAAGATGTTGAGGCACTTCGTTGGTATTCCAGCTACCATCTTCTTCTGCTCAGGAACTTCCTGTAACAATCTTCCCTTGCTTGTCGTTGCCAAGGTATGGATCCAGCGATATGCAACCCGATGAATCTGTCCCAGGGAAGGTTTTGCAGGCTGCCATGAGTTGCTGGGGAAAATTGTGCCATTCTATCTTGGTGCATGTTGCGCTAAATCCGCCTCATTGATGAAGAATCACGCTTGAGTGGTTCGCTCCCTGCTGCTTTAGCACTTGATGTCCGCCAAGCATGTGGCTTGTTGCTACCAGGAATCACTTTTAGTTGCTGCAAACAAAAAAATAGGAGTCTCGCGTTGGGATGAAAAGTGGATGAAAAGTGTAGAAAACTAGCAAGACTATTAGTGCCATGCGCACTGCTCGATCACAGAGAAAATTTGCTGCAGTTCAGCATTCTTTGCATAACTGCATAAAGACTAGTAATAGACAATGTTTGAATGTGTCGAAGCTTTCAATATACTTTTAACATTGGACATGGAGCTTTTTGTTTGATAGTTGTTTAGCAAAATATTGCAAGTTTATTGTCCTCTGCAGGTTTCAGTGATGATAGATAGTGGTTCAAATACGTATTATAAACTCATCTCAAACTTCATTCCATACTTAGTTGGCTTTAAAATATTGAATTATGATGTTTGCGTTTTAAAGGCAAAACAGCTAGAATTCCATGTATAAGGATATTCATCAATTGAAGGGTTGTGATTTTCTGAAATTAGGGTAAGGCTCTGTCTACAGTTATTGTTTAAAGTTGAATTAAGTGACACACTTTCACCTCAACTTTATTCTACGAGTAAGTTTGTCCCAAACGGATAATTTTTATAGCCAAGTTTAAGAGTTTTAAAAGTGGATTTAAAAGCTATTGTCCCAATCTTCAAATAGTTTAAGGTGAGAATCTTTTTGCTACAATCAACTTTAAATCCATTAAATCCTCTCCCAAAATTTATTGCTTGGGAAACAAAACCAAATATATTAGTGTCATTCCATCTTTAATGCTTAGTGGATTATCTCGAGAACTCCACAAACAAGAAGTTTGGGCTTTTTAGAAGATTTTATAAGAGCCAGTTTACATGTGTTCAACTCTTGGAGTAAACTTCCCTCCTAGAGTAAACTTTACTTCAAATTATATATGTTTATATCATCTTTAAATTTCAGCTATGCAAAACATTAATATAATATGACTTGTCATAACCAATTAGGGAATAACTCTTGGTGTGGCCAAGATCAACAAGAGAAAGCTCCTCATGGTTAGATTGTAAATTATCATTACACTTATGGAAGTAAGTGCAACTCTAGTTGCTTTCTTTCTAGGAGAAGAGTAGAGAATATGATGCAAAGGTCTAGCTTTTTCACGCTCTATTGTGAGATATTCTCCATGTTCTTGTTCTTGAAAATCTTGCTCTAGCACTCTTTGCAACTCATATGATCAATATAAGAAAATTAGTGAGACAGAAACTAGGAGATTTCTCTATCAAGCCTAAATCTCTTTATTGGTGGTACCAAATGGAAATAGAGGTTTTGAAAATTGGTCTTATGCAATTCCAAGAAGTGTTTTACATTTTTATAAGGACTTTGATATACTTTTGTGACTTATTAGGAGATGATTTAAAGACTTCACCTCCAACCAATCTTAATAATATTCCAATAAAGGCTTATTCCAATATTTAAGTAGATTCTAGTTTCTTTGAAGAGGTTGGTGATATGTGATTATTGACAAACTATTGGAGATAGTTTTGGGAAGGCATCATCTATTGTTTGAAGAAGTTCTCTATTACTTTGATCTACTGTTGCGAATGTTATAAAAAATGAAGGATCAATTACAAAAATCATTTTCTCCTCTTCGAGGGATGATTTAGCAATGAAGGGTGACTCATTGCTCATGTTTATATCATGCAATTAAAGTTTCTATTTTGATGTATATTGATTATGATGGTCTTATAAGTGGTAAGTTGTGAGATGGAAAGCAGTGAAGTGTTAAACCATTTTACTTAGACTTGCTATTAAAGACTTGGGTTATAATGCTTAATTCTTTTTTAGAGAACTTTGTTATTGCACCTTAAGTAGTTTGGTATTAAATTAATTTTGAATTTGGACGGAAATAGAGTGACATGAGCTTGTCTACATTGTGAATGAAGTTAGTAGTGTTAAGTGTCATAAATCACTATCGATGGGGTGTGGCATTTATATTGCATTTTGTTGAATTGAGTTGGCACTTGATACTTATATAAACCTTTATACTAGTGATATAAATGTTATTTATGGTGTTGCTCGATTAATGATCAAATCATTGTGATTTTTATATCATTTCCTAATGATCATGAGTAATGTGTTTACAAAGTTGTTTAGTTAAACAATGATCAACCCCAAAGTGGTTAATGATGAAATAAGTCTACTTACATGTAATAGCAGTGAAGTAGTTTTGGTTAAGTTCTCGATGATAATCCATTATGCTAAGCTTAAATTGGTGCTTTAGTTTCCTTGAGAGTTTGCCCATTGAATGTTGAAAAAGGTTATAGGATTCATTTGTTATAGCTTGTTAGTAAATTTATTGGCACTTAGAGTAAATTATTGAATGGTGAAAGTGTGTAGTTGAGATATTGATATTGCTAGCACTTAGTGTTAGTGGAAGTGGCATTATTATGTCAAGTGAAGAGGAGTTTTCCTTAAAGCTTGATTTTTATATTATTTTTTTGTTAGTGTTTTAGCTTTATACTGGATTTTAAAGATGATTAAAGAAGAATGTTAGTGCAAAACAAATATTTGAAGATATGGTCTTTGTGATTGACTTTTGGGTATTAATTTGCATTTTACGGATGTTGCTGTTAGATATTGAAAATATGGGCATGATGTTCAATGTTTAAACATACTATTAAGTTCTAAGAATTTATATTGATGGAAACTTATGTGAAGTTATAGGTAGGAGGAAGTTGATTAAGTTTTGAGAGTTTGTATTCCTAAACTGAGAGTTATTCTTTCTTGAAAATGAAAAATTTCCACAAATTTTTATAAGCTTTTCCAAAGGCCAATCTATTAATCATTTTGTTCGAAAACAATTCTGTTTTTGAAAGCCATTATAAACCAATAAAGGGGTTAGAGTTGATTTATATTAGCTTAAACTTTAGTAAGTAGTTTGTATAATGCAATCTGAAAATGATGCTAATTTTTGGGGCTAATGCAATTGAGTTGGATATAATCTGGAGTTGGTATAGAAAAGTGGTTGTTGCTTTTCTAGAAAGATGGCCCTTCTTTTGTTGCGTTATGCTTGGTGGCAAGTTGTATATATAAGTTTATCTCATAGTCTTCACTTTAGATTCAACTGAATGTTGATTATGCATAGCTAGCCTTTTCAAAGCATGCTTGGTTAGATGTGTTGGTGAACTTATTGTGGTTTAATTGGATTTGAGAGATCATTTAGTCCATGCTTGTCTATGTTTTTATATGTTGTATCTGGGGTATTATTTTCATGTTGGACAAATATATGACTTGATGACATGAGTTTAGTGTTTGGGTCTTGTTGTCGCGAATGTGACTTTGGGTATCGAAAGTTACATGTCAACCAATCCTTATGGACTCTCTTTCCTTACAGCCACGATGGCAGAAGGTCGGTAT
This sequence comes from Selaginella moellendorffii, assembly GCF_000143415.4. NCBI lineage: Eukaryota > Viridiplantae > Streptophyta > Lycopodiopsida > Selaginellales > Selaginellaceae > Selaginella > Selaginella moellendorffii. Next base: position 1,810,803 of record NW_003314264.1, read on the forward strand.
TGCTGGACCCTTTGTCAGCCCCTCTTGTTCAAGTGTTAGTAAACTAGACTTTGCATCTGTACTTGGCCGAATGAGCATAAGAACGGAATTCCTAAGTGTCCATTCAGCCAAGCATATTTGGCCTGGCTTTTTAGTTCTCTTTTGCTCTATCTTGCACTGGCTTGACAAGAACCCTCACATATTAAGATTAGTCCCTCAATATTGCTGGATGATAGCTTACCGTGTCTGCCAAACACCCTCACTATCATGCCCTTTATATTAGTCTCATTCCGGTCCCAAATGTTATTTATGAAAAGTGTCTAAATTTGCTCATTTGGCATATCTATGGAATGTAGAGATTGGCCTAAACACTATAGTGTTCATCCTGTGTCCAAATTCGCATTCTAGCACCATTCCATATTTAGTAAGTTTCAAGCTTGTCCCAGAGACTAACTCCTGATACTAAGGGCGGGTTGGGGTGAAAGCCCAAAGTGTTGTAAGCCATAAATTTTTCCTTTCCGATTTGCCAGCTTACCTCGTCTATCCAACCAACACTGCCTTGGCTTGTGCTAAGTTCCCTCGCTAAGGTTTTCGCCTATGGTACCAGCTCCTACTTGGTTCTACTTAGTTTCAGCTACTCACTACATGAGCAACGGAGTGTTAGCCATCCATCTACAGTATCCCAAATCTCTCCCAATCCCCCTCCCCAAGTTAGACTAGACTTAAGGTTCGGCTACACTCTCCGCAGGCACAAGCAGCTAAGCACACCAAGCCTCCAGGTTCCTAACACCCCTTGGTACCACAAGGCTTGATCATGGGACCCTCTAAATCCCAAGCCTTGGGTGCAGCACTTGCTTCGGGACGTCGGGGTGAAACACCGTGGCCTAACGGCCCGGTATGGGTACCTCTACCCCCCCACTTCCATCCCGAAGGGAAGGCCCAAGCCCCTAGGAAGGGCGAGGACCAATGAGCCACAAGGTACTCAAGTGGGGCACCACTCCACATGAGCCAGGAGCACCGCAGTTGGTTTCCCTTTCGGGAGTGGGAGCTGCTCTTGAGCACTTCCCTGGGTGGCCCCTCCGGCACCACCCAAGCCCATGCTCACTCCCACCCAAGGCCCCTCGGCCCCAGTCTCAACCTCAAGTCAGTTTGGAAGCACCACTGGAGAGTTCTTTCAACACTGGTTCCTGGACCTCACTATCCCTACTATACTTTTGGAACCCCCTGGAGGGCCCCCCCCCCCCCCCCCCCTAGGAGACGCACGCTTTGGGCTTTCACCCCTTGACCCGTATTAGTACTCGAACTTAGTCTTTGGCTCGATCTCGGACTCGATCTCGGATCCGACTTCGGATTCGGTTTCGGACTAGATCTCGGACTCGATCTCGGACCCGATCTCGGACCTAACCTTGGACTTGATCTCGGACTCGGTCTCGGACCCGATTTCGGATCTCGGACTCCGTCTCAAGCTCGGTCTTGAACTCGGTCTCGAACTCAGTCTCCGAGTCGGTCTTGGACTCGATTTCGAACTCTATCTCGAACTCAGTCTTAGAGTCGGTCTTGGACTCGATGTTAGACTTGGTCTCATTCGATGAACTCTTTATCATTTTGGTCAAACTTTTCGGGGCTCCTTTAGCCTAGGACATCTCGGCGAGTTGGTTCCTTACAACTCCACCACCCATAGAAGAAGTTCGATGCCCACATCGAACGTCTCTTTTTTATCCTACGACTTGTTGACCATGTCTCCAGGGGCATCCCCCCATTTAGCGGTGTGCCTAAGTTAGCCTCCCTGGCCAAGAGCCCATGACAACCGAATATAGGTGTCCCTATACTCCTCACCTCACCACGCCCTAGTATGGGGTCGGGACTTGAACCCAGCCTTGCTTTACTAGGGGGTTGGGACTCGAACCCAACCTCTGTAGAATACGTCTACGGATTCGACATCCCCGCGGGGAGTCAGGCACAGTGCCCTACGCCTGGTCGACCTAGCTAACCCATGCTAATTAGCTTACCTTCGGCGCGCCTTCGGGTCCCAACATATGCCACTTGCTCAACTTTGCAAATTGATATTTTAATTGAACTTTGCATAAGTACATAGAGTTTTGCCTTGCAGAAATTCCTCCACTAGATCTCGCGCGTTCGCTAGGTTCTCCTCCGGTTCCCATATTGCCTCGCAGTGTGGAAATCCTTTCCACTTCACATGGAACTCTCTCACCTCGCGTCCTTATCGCTTGCTCTTGCGCGTATTGAGGATGGCCTCGACTTCGTATTCCTCTTCCCCTTGGATAACCTCAGGTAAAGGTCTTACTTGGTCCTTGCGAAGTGGATCCTCAAAGTACGGCTTGAGTAAGTTCACATGGAACACTGGGTGTATCTTCCCCATCTCTCGAGGAAGTCGGAGTCGGTAAGCCACTTTACCGATTCGTGCCTCAATCTTGTAAGGCCCCGCGAACCTGCTTAAGGAACTCAAGATCAATTCATTTGCAGGAATACATGCATTTTTACCTTTGGGTCAACTTTCGGCTGATCCCACTTGGTAGCCTGAGGTTCTTGGTGTTCAGCCACACCTTCTCCCCAGCTTGGAACTCCACGTCCCGGCGCTTCTGGTTCGCGTACTTGGTTTGCCTTTGTTGAGCCCGTTCCAAGGAATCCCTCACTAGATTCCAAATGTTGAGTCTTTTCGCCGTGAATGCCTCCACCGCAGGTAGCTCTCCATGATACTCGGCCACGCCGAGTTCCACAGGACCTTCAATTAGCGCGGTGACTTTGTGTCCAGACTGAGTCCATCTGGTTGTATAATAAATCTCATTGTCAAGGTGAACAAGCCGAATCTGAAGCTAAAGAAGAGCGATGGCATGCACGCACACACTATTTGTTTGTTCATTGAGCGTGTGGTGAGCTTTCCAAGATGAACGTCATTCCTATTAGCCAGACATATAACTTAATGGTGAGAACATTTAGATATTATTCAATGTTATCTTTTTCTAATGAATCTAATTGTGAAGGTGTAGCAAGAGGCATTGCTAGTCTAGAGAAGTCATTTAACTCATTTGACCCTTAGTGTATTTTCATGAAACTAAATAACATTCATATTATTAAGGAATTTCTCTAGTACCTTTTTCTTACGACATAGAGGCTTGCATTTCTTTCAAAGGTGATTTAGTAAAAGGCCTGAGGGCACATGCCATTCTATTTCTCAGACCGGTATTAAGATATAATAGTGTAAAGGGCCACATGCCATCATGCCTCCTCTGATTTAGATTCGGATTGTTCACCTTGAAATAAAATACATTAGAAACTTAGTAAAGGAATATTAATGAATCTCACTTTGAACCCGGGTTATGAATGCTCTTGCTGCATCTCTTGCATGGTCTGGCAAGGTGATGGTGGCACTCTGCTTCCGCATCCAACCATGCACAACATTATCCACCGATATGCTCATACTGGGATCCCTTGGATTCAGCACCCATCTCTTTTCTAGGCAATCCTTCGTATATCCGAAACTTGGCTTGAACCACTCCACAGTTACATTGAAGGAGTTAGTTTCCGCGTCCTCCTCTGCATCAGTGATGCAGCGCCCCACCCATATCATTTGTTTTTTATTACTGGGTTTGACAAGCACGACCATTCCTTTGCAAACCTGTACTGGATTGAATGCTGAATCCGGCTTCTTGTTCCTCGGCCCACAATAGTGATCCTCAACATCATTATCTGTCACTGCATTTCCAGAGGACATTGTTCCACTACTATTTGGTGCTCTGGGTTCTAGCCAAAAGGACTCTTCCAATTCTTCATATACAACCGGCCCATTTTGGATAGCAGATATAATCTTCTCCCAGTATTCGAGCAAAGGCTTGCACCTCTTAAAATAGGATTCTCCACCAAACACCAACCCCCTCTTCCAGAAGGCAATATGCTGTCTAATCCCGGCAACTATACTTTCCTGGTCTTTGAGTCCATCCGGGTGCATCGGCTGTGGGGAACCTTGAGGAATCATAGGTTCCCCAGTTATGGGATCTCTCTTGAAGAGTTTAATGCCGTCCACTGGCAGCCACACTGTGTCCCATTCTCTCATCTTGTACCTCATCACTGGAGCACCGTCACGCATGCTGAAATGAAACTGAAGAGGCTTGGAGTAAGCTCTATTTCGTTAAAGTGGGAATTGTCATTATCCCACTTGTAAAATAAGGTTTCCAAACCTTTATATAGTATATAAATATAACAAAATTCAACTGCATTGAGGCACATGCCATTTTATTTTAAACAAGGAAATGTCTACTCAATCACTTCTCCTCCCCCTGCCACTGCTTCACCTCTCTCTTCTCCTTGTCATCGTCGTCCAATTTCTTTCCATCCTTTTAATATTGGCTCAATTGCTCCGAGTCTAGGTGGAGCCCAAGTCCCCATTCAATCTTTACTTTCCCCTTATTAATAAAACAACTTCGTAGACTTCCAATAACATGCTGTAACACTTCTAGTATAATGCAAATCCTCTCAAAGAATTGTCTTTTAATATTAATACAATGGCATGGAACCCCATGCCATAATAAGTTACATTTTTAAATAAATACATGCCATCTCAGACTGTTATTTTTTGCCTCCAACGCCTATACAATAATCTTGGAATTTCATCACTCTCCACACTATCAGGATTTAAACCCAATAGTAATGCCATCTCTTCTCTAATACGTCCACACTCATGTTCAGTGGTCGAAGAACCCATCCGGTTGAGCAGATTATGGAGATGCGGATAGTGCTTGGCTAGACAATATACATGCCATAAATGATGACTGGTGTCTGTCCGATCAAATGGCTTCTGATATACCGTTCCATCTGCCATTTGGTTGATTTCTGCAGCCACCTCCTGGACTGGCCGGTTCTCTATCACCATCGCTCCAAGCCGTTTTGCAAGGTCCCCCAGAACATACGGTTTCTTCTCCCTAGTTTCCATACTGCAAGAGATGGGGTGCACTGCATATGTGTGCGTGTTCGCTGCAGTTTTAATCGGCGAGTCATCGATGATGAGGATTTCACTTGAGCTAGCAGTCCGGTTCATCACTACAGCCTCTGGCTTGACGAAGATGGGCTTGCTACCCCTCACATGGACCATAGTCAAGCAATCCTCCTGCGTTAGGAGAAAGTCAAATGGTAATATTACTCGCGTCTGATCGTGCATCATCTGTAGCAACGTTAATGCATTGTGGCGCATCATGGATGTCCAAACTCCCAATTGCAAATTGAACCCGGCCCTCTGTTTTAAGTGTCGCATGGTCATTATTAGATCCTGCAGTTTCTCCCGTGTGATTAATGTGAATCTGTCTCTTTTGACCAACTTGCGACCGAAGGCTTTGGAGGGTGCAATGACATTCGAGGACGAGCCACGCTCATGGGAGAAAAGGACACCGTTCAGATCAAAAACGATACAGTACCTTCGCCGTGACTCTGAAATGAAATGCGTCAGCATAAAAAATGGTACAAGTCAATTTTACCATCTACAATATTAGCGAATGTTGCTCCCGATGGTCGTTGAGAGGGTTTTGGTCGAGGAAACGTGAAGGGCGGAAATACTCTCCTCTGCAATGTGGGGTCAATCGCATCCGATGGCGTGTGGGCACATGCCATTTCAGCTGTAGACTCTGGTACAACTGGCTCAACAGTGGCATGGGGTGGTTCCGATGGCGTGTGATCACACGCCATTTCAGCTGGTGCCTCCGTTGGCAAAGTGGACATGACCGAACAGGCAGTAGGGGCGGTGTAGGGAGGTTCCAACGGCGCGTAGTCAGACGATTGGGCATACGTTGAGTCCGTTGGAAATGAGGATACGACCGGCTCGGCGGCTGGGGCGGCCTCATGTGGGTCCAATGGCGCCTGGTCACCGTCAGTTGGATACGTGGACAAGATTGACGCAGTGGTATGGGCAGCATCAAGTGGAGCGTGGTCAGCTTGCTTGGCATTGATATGGATAGTAGCCTCCACCAGCTCTGATGACTCTTGCAGCCAAGTAGAGTCCACTGGCGGATCCATATGCATGTCCAAATATCTCCCTTCGATTGAGATGGTATCCTCCCGTGCTACTAAAAACAAACTCATTAGCACATTGAATCGACTATACTGTATTTACCATCAACTGCTATTGAGGAACTAGGACCGATATCACTTGAGCGCACTGCTGATTCTGAAGGATTGGACATACGTTTCGACCCTTGCTTGGCACTATCCTTCCTCAACACTAAAGGCTAGAGTTTGTAAATTCAACTGAATAATCTCTACTTACCATTTACTCTGCGACCTACATGGACAATTTTAGAAATGGTAAAAGGTTAGGAATGAATGTATTATTATTTACCTGATGGTTTGTCTTGTATGACCTTCCTCCGCCGCTCTTTGGCCACCTCAGGCTGGCCATCGTCGTCATCATCGTCGTCGTCGTTATTGTGATCGTCACCATTGTGAGGACCATCCAAGTCCTCTTCGTCCTCCTCTTCTTCGTCCTCCTCTTCTTTGTCCTCCTCTTCGTCCTTCTGCTCTTCCTGCTCATTATCTTTCTCTGGCTCCTCATCCCCCTCCTGCATTTCTTCCATAGGCTGCTCAGGCTGGATGGCTTGTTCTTCCAGGACCATCTTGGGAAAATCATCTGGCCGAGTCTCCATCTCAAAATATAAGACATCCATAGCTTGTTTTAGTGCGTGACCTAGGACCGTATCCTCACCCGACTGTCTTAACATGGTTTCTGCACGTTCTTGCACCCTTCGAAGACGACGAGATGAGAAAAACGTGGCCCTGCCTTGAAAAGCTTCCCTCATCCATTGTACCTCTCCATTGAGATTGGGGAAGGGGAGTCCGCCATAGGAATCTGAGTCATGAGGTGGTGACTGCCTGCTTTCACTCAGCCCTTGATCTGCAATGAATGGCATGAGCACACACGCCATAACCGCAAGGCATTACCTATCATCTTTTCGTTGCCCTTCTTCCTTTTCGAATCAAACGCCTCTGATCTCGACGACTGTCCAACGTGCTTTCGCTTTTTATGACCACTGTCAGTTTGAGCTTGGCTGGTGCTTGCCTGTTTTGCCTTTGAAGAAGTTTCTCCTGCAAGGAATGGCATGAGACCACACGCCATTGCAAATATAATTTGTACCTCCTTTTTTCCTATTGCTTTTCTGTTTGTCCTTCTTCGATGCGCCACCAGTGCGCTTTTCAGTCCTCGTGTCTGAATATTCACAACGATCTATAATCAAAATGGCGTGAGGCCTCACGTGACCTTACCTTGTGCAGGTTGTGAGCTCGGCCCAACATGGGTATCTTCAACAGTAGCTGTTAACGCCGTTTCAGCATCTGGGGGTGGCCACGCTCCTGCATACAGAGCTTGTGAGATAACATTTAAACTTAAAGTGCGTACTCACCAGGTTCGCAGAGAAGATACTGTTTTTCTTTGGCAACTGTAATTATATGCTCCATTGAAGTCACCTCTTCAATGGAGTTTGTCACTGCAACACATAGGACACCCTTGAGTAGTGCGGCTCGAAAGAATAGTCTGCCGCAGTTGTACTCGACAATGCATTTGCCCTTGGAGTCGGAAGCAGGTGACCCACCCGCTATTGCGTTGAAGACCCAGCTGAGCATTTCCCATGCTGCACCTGGAGCTTTCTTTGGATTCGAAAGCTCCATAGCCGTCTTCAGTTCCTCAGGCACAGGTAAATTGACCTCCCTCAGATCAATTCGATTGGCCTTGTCGAACGAAGCTGGGAAGTCACTCCAGTCCCACTCTGCTGCAGGACCAATAACAAGGGCGAGTGTGAAGATGCGGACATTCGTCGGTATCTTCTTCTTAGCCATTATCCCATGGATCTCCCGCATCTCCTTGCCTTTCAACCGAGCCTTCACCTCGTTCAAGGCCTTCCAGAACTTGTGATAGGATTCGGAGTCGTAGATCATATAGTGGACTGAAGATTCCACCTCCGCAAGTCCCACCATTAAGTCAATGATGGAGCTGACTTCGTCTGCATGAGTGATCTCCTCGTTTGTGAAGTCCATCACACAAAAGATGTTCTTGACTTGCTCTTCTCCGCGGGAAACGATGCTCCTCCACCTTTGATCCTCATCCGAATTCAAGTATACCCGGTAAGGTTCTCGATAGGCCTCTGCTGCGGGGTCGAGCTGTTTCTGAAGCCGGCGATCGACATCAATCTTAATGAAATTTGGATACTGATCCAACTTCTCAGCTTTACTTTTCGTGGCATCCCGCAGCAGATCGATGAACTTGGGGGCCCCCTTCACGTACTCGTCGATGTCTTCATTTGACAACTCCAGCGCTTCCATCATCTCTTGCGTGGTGTCGATTCTCACCCTCTCCACGGCCACTTGCTCGAAGATCCAATCCTTCAATAGCGCACGAGCTCTCAGAGTCGTGCACAAGTCCTCGTATGTCACAATATGGCCGGGAGTCATTTTGGTCTTGTTGAAGACAACCTCACCACGTAGAAGAGCATTAGCCACTGTCAGAAGGTCGTCGTCGTCTAGAGACCGCGAGAAACGCAAGGCGTTGAGCTTCAAATCATTGGGCTTCCGGCCGTCCTCCACACCCATTGACTTTGGCAACTCCCCGTCATGGTACCTCCTCAGCACATCTACCCATTTGTCAAAAACAACTTTTGTCGCGAGTAGAATGTTATGGATGCTGAGTGTGTCATTGACCCCCAGTGTTTTCGAGAGAAGACTCGAGAATTCCTGCAATGGAAATGGCGTGAGGCCACATGCTATGCCACATACAACGAGGCTTACCTGCCAGGCGCTAGTTGCTAGTGCACGTCCTTGTCCTGGTTTTTGTGGCTTCTTCAGTTGAACCCAGAGCTTCCGTGTTCGTGCCAATGTCTCGTGTAGACCCGATTTGTAGCACGTTTCTTGCTTGACATTCTGCGCGTGGGAGATGTATATGATAGATCGGAGGGGCGAGTTGCCTTTTATCAGGCGGACAACTCTTGTCTTGAAGACTTTCTTCACCTCCTCGCCCACCATAATATCCACAACTATCTCTTGCATCGCCAAGCTAGAATGCTGCCCGGAGACGGCATAGAACCGGATGTTCTGATCGTCCAACACCTTCCTATTGATCAAGTCTGGAAACCTCATCTCGCCCTTCATTTTTTGGTAGTAGGGGATCACGTCTGCGATGTCGGGTGTTACTGGACTTGCCAGCATCTTCTGCTTCAATTTCTCCACCCACTCATCAGATACTAGCCTGTGGTTGTATTTGCTTTGGATGTCGATACGGCTCACGTCGATTGTATATACTTTGTTGGAATAGTAACAAGTACTATTATCTGCGATGATTTTTGCTGCCTCTTCTTGCTCTTTCTGCTCTTTGCGGCTCTTCTTTTTGGTGGGTGTAGTGTTCGAACCCGAGGCAATGGCATCACTAAGTAGCTTCTTTTTTGGAGCAGGAGAGTCGGACGTCGGCTTGAGCTTGACCACCCTTTTCTGCTTCAAGGTAGTTTCCAGATCGACCCCCTTCCCCTTTGCTTCGCGAACTGGAGTCACTCTCAACGGCTCAATGTTGGAATATAGTTTTTGAACATCGCCGTAGGTGAGGTCCGTGGATTCCATGTGATCTTCATAGACCCGCAGCGTCTTTGAAATTGTGGGCCTCCTGGACAACCTCTCCCTAGCTCCCTCTAGGAATTCCTCATAGCCGCTGCCCCCCTCCGGGAAGCCGCTAGGATGTGCAAGGTGGATCTTGAAGGCAGACGCTGTCTCTACCACAAGTGCCAGTCCATATTCTTGCATGGAACTGCATGGAGTGTCTGTCACTTGGATAAGGATCCCCATGCATTCTTTTCTCCCAGCATCTGTGTTGTACAGCCTCAGATCCTCGCCTTCCATCCCGAAAGTCCAACTGGTGAGCTCCTCCCCCTTCTCTGCATCCACATTGACAGTGGCTGGAAGAAGAACGCAATTCCTCGCCTGTTCAGAAATGCACAACAATTAGAGCTGACAGATGAAAAGCTAGTAGCTGGAAATAACGTGAGGCCACACGCCATTCACCACTGCATCAGATGTCTTGAGGCTGCATCCTAAGATGGCGTGAGGCTACACGCCATCTGTAACCGGACTGCACTCGAGAGCCCAATCGGTGCATGCCAATGTTGCTACTGAATGGCATGTGGCCTCATGCCATTTTCTACTTGGCCTAAAAGACTTACCATTTGAAGCCGAATGGAGGCGTGACAACCGGACTCGCTGGCGAATGTGCACTGTGTGTGCAGCGGATCGTAGCAGCAAGGCTACTCTGCCACTTACAGTTGGAGAGTGGCGCTGAAATCTCCCGGGACGCCAAGTGGGCTGCGTGTGGGTGGCGGAGTGGGCGGCGGAGTTGGCGGCGAAGTTACAAACTGGGTGTGTCTTGAAGTGGACGCCGATGCACACGAGCGCGATGCGAGCGCGAGTGTGATGCAAGCGCGAGTGGACGCCGATGCACACGAGAAACCTGTAGAGAAGTGGGAGCGCAAGTGGGAGCGCGATGCGAGCGCGAGTGGGAGCGCGATGCGAGCGCGAGTGGGAGCGCGATGCGAGCGCGAGTGGGAGCGCGATGCGAGCGCGAGTGTGCGAGCGCGAGTACGAAGCAAAATGCAAAACCTAACCTCACACGCGCGAAATGTCACGACGGTTGGTAATCCCGTCACGTCATCATTTCTCGGACTTGGGCACTACCATTAATTTCTAGATCGGCACGCGCATGCGTGAAATCCAAAAGAAATCCGCAACGTCATCATTCCTCGGACTGCATGCACGCGAAATCCAAAAGAAAGATCATGATTGGGATATCATTTAATACCCTCGCTATATTTATACCATGCATGATTGGATATTCCAAAGCATCTTGTATTTCCAAAAATGCCAGATGTTCAGCTAAATAAATTGTCAGAGGATGATGTTCAAGCATATGGGCTCATGCAATTTTGATCCCAAAAAATGCACCAAAAAATGCTCGGCGTCATCTGGCGTTATCTCTTGAATGGCGTGGGGCCGCATGCCATTTTCAGGAGCACATAGGAGTATATTCCTAGAATATTCTGACACGCGCGAGATTGTTTTGAGTTTCCTGGAGATCCAACTGTTAGATCGCAACCATATTTTACAGAATGGTATACAATGTCCTTCTTGATGACCCTGCAAAGAAGCATCTCGATCGGACACCACATGAGACCACACGAGCCTTACAATGTTTCAGGGGCATTTGCCATAGATCCGACCGTTATTTTGCTCCAAGATTCTACAGTTTGGTGTGCATTGACCTTTCCATCGACACTGCAAAGGGACATCACAATCAGATGCGGGATCACAAGAAACCAACTTCACTAACTCTGGTTTCACCAAGATCTACGTAAGGAGTTATGAAATGAAAGGACCCTCTCTATTGAAATGTGTTTATGGTCCTAGGGGCATTGTGACATATCCAAGGATTTTGCATCAAGTTCTGTATTTGCATGTTTATCAAGCTACTGAATTGCTAAACCCTAAACCCTAAACCCTAAACATGTGGCAAATGCTGCGTGAAGAAAGATGCCCTTTCTGGGCAAATGCTGTAAGAGGCAGATGCCGAGCAAATGTATCTCAGGCTAGTGAAGGGGACAAACGAAAGCTAGCAACCAAAGGAATGTAAGCAACCAAAGGAATGTAAGTAGGGCATGTGTTTGTAAGTTTAAAAATGCCTCAACCACTTAAATTTCCAAGTAAATAAAGCTGTTTCTATTTTTGGTACAGGTAAACTTTATAGCGTGTGGGCTCATGCAATTTTGAACCCAAAAATGCACCAAAAAATGCTCGACTAGCATTATTCTTTGAATGGCGTGTGGCCTTATATTGCCATAAATGACACAGCATAATTATTCCTTTACACGGCGAATAATCTTGGAGCACATAAGAGTATATTCCTAGAATATTCTGACACGCGCGAGATTGTTTTGAGTTTGCTGGAGATCCAACCGTTAGATCGCAACCATATTTTACAGAATGGTATACAATGTCCTTCTTGATGACCCTGCAAAGAAGCATCTCGATCGGACACCACATGAGACCACACGAGCCTTACAATGTTTCAGGGGCATTTGCCATAGATCCGACCGTTATTTTGCTCCAAGATTCTACAGTTTGGTGTGCATTGACCTTTCCATCGACACTGCAAAGGGACATCACAATCAGATGCGGGATCACAAGAAACCAACTTCACTAACTTTGGTTTCACCAAGATCTACGTAAGGAGTTATGAAATGAAAGGACCCTCTCTATTGAAATGTGTTTATGGTCCTAGGGGCATTGTGACATATTAAAGGATTTTGCATCAAGTTCTGTATTTGCATGTTTATCAAGCTACTGAATTGCTAAACCCTAAACCCTAAACCCTAACCCTAAACATGTGGCAAATGCTGCGTGAAGAAAGATGCCCTTTCTGGGCAAATGCTGTAAGAGGCAGATTCCGAGCAGATGTATCTCAGGCCAGCGAAGGGGACAAACGAAAGCTAGCTATAAACATGACGGGATGCAAATAGATTACTAGGCTGGTCCTGCGAAAATCAAAAACCATAATTGAAAACATTGAAAATGCAAAAAGAAAGGTTTATAATATTTTTGAATTTTAAGCAACCAAATGAATGTAAGTAGGGCATGTGTTTGTAAGTTTAAAAATGCCTCAACCACTTAAATTCCCAAGTAAATAAAGCTGTTTCTATTTTTGGTACAGGTAAACTTTATAGTGTGTGGGCTCATGCAATTTTGAACCCAAAAATGCACCAAAAAATGCTCGACTAGCATTATTCTTTGAATGGCGTGTGGCCTTATATTGCCATAAATGGACGTACACACACAGCATAATTATTCCTTTACATGGCGAATAATCTTGGCGCGGATCGCTGACGTGGCATAGCAAAGTTCGAATCACTGACATGGCACAGCTGGATCGAGGCAAGGACATGATGTGACAAAGTTCAACCTCCGACAGCAAAGTCTAGAAGCTACTCAGTTTGAAATTTGTCAGAGGAATCATAAGATCTGGTTTGTCAGAGGATTTGATGTGACGTTCAAGCGTGTGTTATTTTTGAATTCTCGAACTCATTCCTAGGTCTATCATTTTTGTGCGCCGTGTTCTTGGTTCCGCTGAGCGTAGTGAGCGCTGCTTGTGTAAGCGGCGTTGTGAGCTGTGGTTTATGCGTCTACAAGCGGTTGTGGCATTGCGAGCGCCATTGCAAGCGGCAGTTTATGCGAGTGGCAGTTTGTGCGAGCGGCGCTACGAGCAGTTGCGGTGTTGCGAGCGGCGCTACGAGTAGTTGCGGTGTTGCGAGCGGCACTGTCTTTGGTGTGGCTACCGCTTCCTCTTGATATTCGGCACTTGTGCTTCCTGGTATGTTCACCATGGAATGGTTTAGGACCACATTTAGAAATGGCATGAGGCCACATGCCATCTTGGGCCCTTGCAATTTCATGGCTAGCGTATTGTCATGTATGTTTTTACTTGCCTGCAGCTGTGTGTGAGGCAATCTTCAAGAGGTTTGTCGAGACATGTAGCGAGCAGCAACCACATAAAACCTGCCTCTTGGAAGATGGAACACGAGACACCCAACGAGTTCTCCCTTCCATGTATACCAAGGGGGCCATATTGGAAGATGTGAATCGGGAACTCTAGAGTAATGGCTACAGGAAGCTGAGCCAATCTAGATTTAGTAGATTGTGGAGCAACAGGTTTACATTTTGAATGGTGGGAAGAGAGTTGCAAAAGGGACCCTTGTGTCTATGGATCGGAACTTTGTTATACATTGTCAAAGGCTTGGGGAAGGCAATGCTGCTGTATCAGTAGAGACTGTCTTCGATGGGAATGTGGTCGCTATTGAACGAGGAGAGATGGTCGTCGGGGTAAATGTTGTTGTTGCCTTGAAAAATCTTCAGAAGAAAGCAGATGTTGGGGACAGTGCAAGTGCGACGCATGTTCCCTCCGTGGATCTTAAGAACCGTGCTACATGGATTCAGGCAAAAGTGTTTCTAAACAACCCCGAGGGGGAGGTGGTAGCTGAGGGCTTAGCCACAGTTGTCGATCCAAGAGATGCGGTTGCTAATCAAGAATTGGGCTGGGATGATATTGGAGTTGCGATTTTAAAGGTTGTTGACACAGAAAAAAACAGTCTGACTA
>NW_003314264.1:1825753-1894524 GCF_000143415.4 Selaginella moellendorffii
CAAAATGGCTTTGTCGAAGAATTCTTACAGCGCTCAAGAGCGAGAGACGTTGGTTAGAAGGCGGCTCGACCACAACATCGAGCAGAGAAGCTGCAGGACTGCATATTATCATAACAGGATTCTCTCCATGGAGAGACCTGACTCTTACCTCTGCATCATCCACGACAAAATGGATCAGAAAAAGACGTGCTTACCTCGACTCAATCCTGCCCCCAAGGCAATCTCTTCATCCATGCAGCTGCCTGTGTCTCTATTTGGCATAATCGCTCATGGGCATGGTGCCCAGAACTATGGGAACTTCTTTGTACCTCTATGGGGTGGTGGGGGTGCAAACATGATGATTGCGTCCCTAGCAAAACACTTAAGGTCTCTGCAAAGTGCGCAGACTGAGCTGAACGGCCAACCCTTGCATAAGGCCCTTGTCGATCGAACCCCATACAGGGTTCAGCTGGAGGAGGAGCAAAGGCTTGCAGTATCGCGTGGGGCCCCATGCCATCCCAGTGAATATGTTGGCCGTCAGATTGTAGGGTTATCACGTGAGGCCTCATGCCATTCCGACGAGGCTGGTCGCCCGGTGAATGCACAGCCTCATCCAAACGAAGCAGAATCTCAAGGAAGTTCTTGCGGCCGATGTGGCCTTCCACCCCATCTTCTGCTCCAAACAGACAATGCTGGCAGTGAGAACAAAAACATGTACGTCTTCGCGTACTTGGCGATGCTTGTTGCCAAAGGCATATTTGAAACGGTTACACTTGGCTTTCTCATGGTTGGGCACACTCATGAAGACGTCGATGCCATGTTCAGTCACCTGGCAGAGTCCCTCCGGCGATCCAATGTCCTCACCCTCCCACAACTCTACGATGAATTCCAAAATTGCATCAAAGGCACTGTTGAAGCTGCACTTCTGACAGAGGTTCCAGACTTTAAGGGGTTTGTAAGAGGCTACATCAGGGACGAATCCGAAACGCTGATTGGCCACTCCAAGCCTCTTCAGTTTCATTTTAGCATGCGTGACGGTGCTCCAGTGATGAGGTACAAGATGAGAGAATAGGACACAGTGTGGCTGCCAGTGGACGGCATTGAACTCTTCAAGAGAGATTCCATAACTGGGGAACCTATGATTCCTCAGGGTTCCCCACGGCCGATGCACCCGGATGGACTCAAAGACCAGGAAAGTATAGTGGCCGGGATTAGACAGCATATTGCCTTCTGGAAGAGGGGGTTGGTGTTTGGTGGAGAATCCTATTTTAAGAGGTGCAAGCCTTTGCTCGAATACTGGGAGAAGATTATATCTGCTATCCAAAATGGGCCGGTTGTATATGAAGAATTGGAAGAGTCCTTTTGGCCAGAACCCAGAGCACCAGATAGTAGCGGAACAATGTCCTCTGGAAATGCAGTGACAGATAACGATGTTGAGGATCACTATTGTGGGCCGAGGAACAAGAAGCCGGATTCAGCATTCAATCCAGTACAAGTCTGCAAAGGAATGGTCGTGCTTGTCAGACCCAGTAATAAAAAACAAATGATATGGGTGGGGCGCTGCATCACTGATGCAGAGGAGGACGCGGAAACTAACTCCTTCAATGTAACTGTGGAGTGGTTCAAGCCAAGTTCCGGATATACGAAGGATTGCCTAGAAAAGAGATGGGTGCTGAATCCAAGGGATCCCAGCATGAGCATATCGGTGGATAATGTTGTGCATGGTTGGATGCGGAAGCAGAGTGCCACCATCACCTTGCCAGACCATGCAAGAGATGCAGCAAAAGCATTCATAACCCGGGTTCAAGGTGAGATTTAATATTCCTTTACTAAGTTTCTAATGTATTTTATTTCAAGGTGAACAATCCGAATCTGA
Source organism: Selaginella moellendorffii (assembly GCF_000143415.4). NCBI lineage: Eukaryota > Viridiplantae > Streptophyta > Lycopodiopsida > Selaginellales > Selaginellaceae > Selaginella > Selaginella moellendorffii. The sequence goes on from NW_003314264.1 coordinate 1,827,609, forward strand.
ATCAGAGGAGGCGTGATGGCATGTGGCCCTTTGCACTAGTATATCTTAATACTGGTCTGAGAAATAGAATGGCATGTGCCCTCAGGCCTTTTACTAAATCACCTTTGAAAGAAATGCAAGCCTCTATGTCGTAAAAAAAAGGTACTAGAGAAATTCCTTAATAATATGAATGTTATTTAGTTTCATGAAAATACACTAAGGGTCAAATGAGTTAAATGACTTCTCCAGACTAGCAATGCCTCTTGCTACACCTTCACAATTAGATTCGTTAGAAAAAGATAACATTGAATAATATCTAAATGTTCTCACCATTAAGTTATATGTCTGGCTAATAGGAATGACGTTCATCTTGGAAAGCTCACCACACGCTCAATGAACAAACAAATAGTGTGTGCGCGCATGCCATCGCTCTTCTTTAGCTTCAGATTCGGCTTGTTCACCTTGACAATGAGATTTATTATACAACCAGATGGACTCAGTCTGGACACAAAGTCACCGCGCTAGTCACCATGCCCCAGATATGTCTAGCCCCTGAACAAAAAACATATAATTTCACGTCATTTTCAAATACTTGAAAATTTGTGCCTAGTCCCATTTTACTGAATAAATCCCACTTTAACGAAATAGAGCTTGAGTGGCCAATCAGCGTTTCGGATCCGTCCCTGATGTAGCCTCTTACAAACTCCTTAAAGTCTGAAACCTCTGTCACAAGTGCAGCTTCAACAGTGCCTTTGATGCAATTTTGGAATTCATCGTAGAGTTGTGGGAGGGTGAGGACATTGGATTGCCGGAGGGACTCTGCCAGGTGACTAAACATGGCATCGACGTCTTCATGAGTGTGCCCAACCATGAGAAAGCCAAGTGTAACCGTTTCAAATATGCCTTTGGCAACAAGCATCGCCAAGTACGCGAAGACGTACATGTTTTTGTTCTCACTGCCAGCATTGTCTGTTTGGAGCAGAAGATGGGGTGGAAGGCCACATCGGCCGCAAGAACTTCCTTGAGATTCTGCTTCGTTTGGATGAGGCTGTGCATTCACCGGGTGACCAGCCTCATCGGAATGGCATGAGGCCTCACATGATAACCCTACAATCTGACGGCCAACATATTCACTGGGATGGCATGGGGCCCCACGCGATATTGCAAGCCTTTGCTCCTCCTCCAGCTGAACCCTGTATGGGGTTCGATCGACAAGGGTCTTATGCAAGGGTTGGCCGTTCAGCTCAGTCTGCGCACTTTGCAGAGACCTTAAGTGTTTTGCTAGGGACGCAATCATCATGTTTGCACCCCCGCCACCCCATAGAGGTACAAAGAAGTTCCCATAGTTCTGGGCACCATGCTTATGAGCGATTATGCCAAACAGAGACACAGGCAGCTGCATGGATGAAGAGATTGCCTTGGGGGCAGGATTGAGTCGAGGTAAGCACGTCTTTTTCTGGTCCATTTTGTCGTGGATGATGCAGAGGTAAGAGTCAGGTCTCTCCATGGAGAGAATCTTGTTATGATAATATGCAGTCCTGCAGCTTCTCTGCTCGATGTTGTGGTCGAGCCGCCTTCTAACCAACGTCTCTCGCTCTTGAGCGCTGTAAGAATTCTTCGACAAAGCCATTTTGATAGCAGTGCACTCGTCACACTTTGAAAAGCTGGAGTACTTTCCTATACTCACATCCCTGAACCTGTTGCTCCACAATCTACTAAATCTAGATTGGCTCAGCTTCCTGTAGCCATTACTCTGGAGTTCCCGATTCACATCTTCCAATATGGCCCCCTTGGTATACATGGAAGGGAGAACTCGTTGGGTGTCTCGTGTTCCATCTTCCAAGAGGCAGGTTTTATGTGGTTGCTGCTCGCTACATGTCTCGACAAACCTCTTGAAGATTGCCTCTCCATATACAACATGACCCCTGGTTTTGTGCGTACCGTCGTTCCCATGGATTGCCTGTTGAACCCTTTGTTCTTCGAACTCAGTTTTGATTCTGTAGAATGTGGTTCGAGGGACTCCATAAATGATTCTCCATGCCTTCATGCAGACCAAACCCCTCTGGAAGACCATGCCCCCCACCTGATGTTCTGAAGCATCAACAGATGACCGTAATGCCTCATACACAAAATTGCGAGCTGCCTTCCAGGACAATGTCTTGTATCTTGCTCTCTCCTCTTCAATAGCATCCCAATCAGCATGTTGACAGCACCTCCTCTTGCAACAAGCAACTGTCAAGACCATTCGAACCTCCATCGCCATTTTCTGCCTTTTTGGTTCGTTGCTCAGATCCCTTTGGCTGTGCTTTAGGAAGGTGTACATTCTTTTCCCATGAAGAGATGTTCTGTCATCAATTGTAGTGGTGTTTGATTGTGAATCCTTCACATTCTCAAACACTAAGTGCCTCAATTTCCACCGCACAATGCTTCCAATAGTCAGACTGTTTTCTTCTGTGTCAACAACCTCTAAAATCGTAATGTAAGCGACTAAATTTTCCATTCTACTTTAGTCACTTAACCACACCTCTGACCACTTGGAGGAGTCTCATTCGCAACCTCCATAAGTCCAATCCAGGACTTGGGACTTGCTAGCCCCGAGAATGGCGTCCCTGCCACTCAACATTTGCACTTGGTCCAAGTGCTCCACATGTCTGATCCCGTGACCGACACTCAAAGGTACCACCGACATAGCAGCCCGTTACGCTAAGGCCATGCCCAATCACCTTTGCTACACTGGTAGTCCAATACCACTTGCATCACCGTCTTGGCTCTCCAAGACTAGGCAAACCTTCTGTGAGTGGTCATCTCAGATCCACTCCTTGGCATCCTTAAGATGCCCACCGACAAGGGGAATAGCCTTCCCCAATATCCCTCTGTCAGTCCCCACTAAGTCCCTTTATGCCCCTGGCCGTGTTTGCCAACACTGCCACTGGATCGAGACCCACAGGCCCGACCACTAAGTCCCACGGTCCTCTGGGACTTCCTCACCACACGATTGTGTCCTTGGTCACTACCCCAGAGGACTGCTCCTCTTCCTTTCCACAATCTGGGCCTTTGGGACAACATTTCGGAACACCATGGCCTTACGCGAGCCACCTGGGTACTCTCCTCGCCTTCTGCCCTTGGGTGCTCTAGCCATGGGCTTAGAGCGGGTTCCGTTGAGCCACACCAGGTATCCAAGTAGGTAGTGCCACCCACACTTGGACTGGGAGCATCGGCCAGTCGATCTCCCGGGGGAACTAGAGCCGGCTCTTGAACACTTCACCAAGCTACCCCGCTTGTCGGTCTGTGTTCACTCTAGTCTTGGACTTCCCAGTGGGCAGCTCATCACCCAACACTGGGTCTGGCCTTCCTGGGCCAAACTGGCCTTTCCTGGCCAAACTGGCTCCACTGCAGTCCTCCCCCCTACTATACTTTTGGAGCTCACCAAACCCCCCAGGGTCTGGGAGACGAACGCTTTGGGCTTTCACCCTCTCAGACTCGAACTCGGACTCGGACTCGGACTCGGACTCGGACTCGGACTCGGACTCGGACTCGAACTCGGACTCCATACTATATAACTGTATTCTTGGTCACTACACTAGAAGACTACTCTTCTTTCTTTCCATATTCTGGGATTTTGGGACTCGGCCTCGGCCTCGGTCTCGTTCTCGGTCCCGATCTCGGTCTCGGTCTCAGTCTCGGTCTCGGTCCCGGTCTCGGTCTCGACTTCGGACTCCATCTCGGACTCCATCTCGGACTCCATCTCGAACTCCATCTCGGACTCCATCTCGGACTCCATCTCGGGTCCATCTCGGACTCCATCTCGGGTCCATCTCGGACTCCATTTCGGGTCCATCTCGGGTCCATCTCGGGTCCATCTCGGATTCCATCTCGGACTCCATTTCGGGTCCATCTCGGGTCCACCTTGGACTCCATTTCGGGTCCATCTCGGACTCCATCTCGGGTCCATCTCGGACTTCATCTCGGACTCCATTTCGGGTCCATCTCGGGTCCACCTCGGACTCCATCTCGGGTCCATCTCGGACTCCACTTCGGACTCCAACTTGGGTCCATCTCGGACTCCACTTCGGACTCCAACTCGAGTCCATCTCGGACTCCACTTCGGACTCCAACTCGAGTCCATCTCGGACACTTCCACGTGTCATGTGTTGGTCCTTTTGGGTCCCTTTTTGGAGCCTCGCTTTTTGCTCGCTTTGTGCTCGTTCCTCGAGCACTTCTTTGGGAGTTCCACTCCCGCTCTTGACTTTTCAAGTCGGAGCTTTTGGTCCAAACGTGTTACGCTCGTTTGGCTCTTGCTTCAGCCACTACCGCGTGGCACCCTTTCTGGCTCCACTTTGGGGCCTAGGGATTTTGTGTCTCACAACTCCACCACCCATAGACGAAGTTCGATGTCCTCATCGAACGGTAAACCATTTTGTAAAGTAACACTCTCATGTGTTACCATTTCCATCCTTAGCACCTAGCCAATATTTGTCAATGGTTTGACATTGAAGGCTCACCATGCCTTTTGCATATGCCTCAATGGTTTGACACCAAAGGCTCACCATGCCTTGCCTATCCTCTAAGGAGGGTAGTCTCCCCAACTTAGAGACTGATTGGACTACATGTAGTGGTTCTCTCCTTTTATTGGTTTAGTTCTTGCTAAACCTCTTAGAGACCCTTTTCTAAGTCAATCCCACTACTCCTTCTTGAGTAGTCTCAATTTCCTTCTATTGAATGTTTGCACCTTGGAACTTTTACTCTTTTGACTTTTGGAAGTCAATTTCCTAGGTGTCTCCAACACCTTGCATTGCACAGATTGTGCAACTCCACTTCCCTATCCTAGGAAGTTCATTACTTGAGGGCACCATCATCCTCTCTTCTATTTCGTACCACCTTGGGCACTAAGTTCCATTTATCACACTTTGTGCTAGGGTTGTCCATCGCCCTATCATTTGGCTACCTTACCGCTCCCTCCCTTGGAGCTTCCACTTTCGCCAAATCGGAGCAATTCGGAATCCATCCTTGGAAACACACTTCCTTTCCCGCAATTTGTTATTGTCCAACACATTAGTGTTCCTCGCCTAACTTTGTCACTTGGATTCCTTCCCAGGGATTCCACGGCCCTATCTTGGCCACTCATCTTTTGCTCCTATCCGTTGATTGTTGCACCAAGCAACATCGAATCTCTACCACCCTCCTTGAGGTATTCTTTTGATTCCATAGCAAAGGCTCTGCTTTGCCAAGACTAGGGTGTTCACCCCTAGTAAGTCTCTTTTAGCATCTTCTGTTGTGGGCTCTATCCTCGGCCCAACTTTGTGACCCTCTCATGGGTCTCTTTAGAGACTACTTTCCTTGGACACACTATGCTATCGCAATGACATAGCTCATTTCCCTAAAGTGCTTTTCCCACTTGGTCACCTTGACCAAGCCACACCATCATCAATAGTTCAAATCAACACTTTGAACTAGGAACCTTATTCCTTAACCCAAACAAGGACCTTGTCCTTATTTAGCCACAAGATCACCTAGTGATCTCACCTCAGCACCTTAACAGGTTTGCCAATAGGTACTAGGTCTTCCAGACCTTTAACTTGTTAACTACGACCCCGGGGGCATCCCCCACACTTGGCGGTGCGCCCAAGCCAGCCCTTCCGGCCAAGGGTCCATAGCAACTGAGATTAGGTGTCCCCATCTCACTCACCACGTCCTTGGTGCCACTTGCACCAAAGCGTTCAAGTTAGATATGCCGAGCTTTCACACTAAGCAATCTAACCGTGCATCACGACTCCGAGGCATCCCTCGCTTGGCGGTGTGCCCAAACCAATCTCCCCACTGAGAGTCCATGACCACCGAAATATGAGTGTCCTCATATTCCAAACCATCACCACGCCCTAGTGATTTGGGACTCGAACCCAAGCACTAGAGGGTCGGGACTCGAACCCAACCTCCGTATATGCATCTACGGACGACATCACACAAGATGCCTGGCGTGACTCCCCACGCCGGTGCACCAACTTATTTTTAAAGCGCGCTACAGATCACAGCTTAGGAACCTAGTTCCTCCACATTGCCAAGTCCTCTCACTTGACATGTCTGTGATCATGCATGAACTCCTCCATGCTCGGCCCCATGGCCCACCCTTTTTGAAGTTATCACCTTCAACTAGGGTATTTGTTCCCTCGACGTGCCAATCTCGCTTGGCAAGTCCTTCGACCACTGTAACATGGTTCCTACATAAGCGTGAAAGTCCTTGACCATCAACTTTTGTTCAAAGCCCTCTCTTTGAACACTCGGGAACTACTTCCCTAACCTTGATAGCCTTGCCTCATGGCAAGCTTCAAGACCACGCTTCTGCTGCGCCACTCTGATTTCGCGCGTTCCATGAACCATTTACACTTTGCCTTTCTAGGTACTAAGCTACCTAGAATCGTCTTTGGGAACCTTGAAGGAACTCTGTCCCTCAGCTTGCTAAGGCCTCCCTTTTTGCAAGCCTTCAAAATGCCACATAGTCTAACATGGACAATTCCATATTTTAGACTCTCCATGGTATCACGGTTGCTAGCGGCAACACCCTCGAGCCCCCACTTGATTCTCCACTCCCAGCTGGCATAACCAACCTTGGTTATGCCCTTTGATTCCTATGGTTCGGTTCTATCCCCTTACTTCTTGCTTTTTGGCTTCACACCTTTCCTTTGGTCATTCTCCTCCAGACTAGGAGGATAGCTTTGCACTTTCTATCACGCTTTAGCAAGTATTCTTAGGGATGAACCTACCCAATAGCCTAGGGAGTGGTTCCTCAATCCGGGTATGCTCACCTTATAATCCCACACACTGGGATTACATTGTTGCTTATGGGCCTTTACATGCCCATTACTAACCTTGCCAAAATTCCATTTTTGGCTTTGTCCAACTCGGGTAGACAGTCCTTTCCTGTCTCCACAACCTTGGACATTTGGATAGCACCTTCTACCCATCATTCGCTAGGGCCTTAGTCCCTTGGGCTTTATCCATTGCCCTCGCGACATCAAACACCACCTTCTGGTGTTCTAGAGTGTCCGGGTGTCCCAATGATGGCTTTCTTGACAATGAGTATTTCCTTTTATGACATTGACTTACTATATTGCAACACAAGCAACTTATCCCCCATAAAGGTATATCCAACTTCCTTATGCTATTAAGAAGTCTTGGGTAGCTACCTTCTACCCGTTTAGCCAGTTATTTTGCACCTCTTGCTTAGTTGCCTCATAGTTGTCAAGTCCTACAACTCATTGCTTGGTGCTTTCACACCTCCATCATTATCTGGGTCACCACACTCCAATTGCATGCTCTGCAACTTAGGCTATGCCATTCCCATTTCCATTGGGATTCCTTTGGCAAGGGGTTCTCATGAACCCACCAACATAGCCTCAAGGTATCACACCTTGGCACATTTGGTGTCTCCACACCATCGGCTCCACGAGCCTACCTCTATGACATTTCCCCTTCGTGTCTAAGTCTTTGCCAAGACCAACACCGCTCTTTCTCATGCCAACCATCCGTTAGCACTGCCCCATAGAAGTCACACACAACTTTATGTCAAAGTTGTTTTCTTCTGGGAACACCTTTCCCATAACTTTAGCATGGCACATTTTGCCATCGATGAGATGCCCTCTGTTCTCATCCTTGGATCCTATGATCCCCCCCCATCCTTTGTGGGGTATAACACACCTCAGTCCAAATGCTTCCATCAGTCCTTTTAGGACCATCCCTTGACTCTACTTGAGTCATCCAGCAGTTTTAGACTTGGTTAATCCACAGACCCGTAAGGTCCTACTTGTGAGGCACTAGCTCACTGGAATACACTTCTTGCATTCCTGTCCTACTCAAAAGGACTATTTTCACAAGTGTTACTCCAACACTTGATTTTGTTCTCTGGGGGCAACTTTTGCCCCTTAGAACTACTTGTCCATGCGATGAGAATACCACTCATCTCTAAGTACACCCCCCAACTCCTTGGGTTGTTCCAGCATTTATTAAAGGTAGCCCCAGCTACCATTTCAAGGAGTTGAGTCGTCTTCCGTATTTGACCTTCCACGGTCATTACCTTTAGTCTCACATTCATGAGCACCAACCTCAACTGTATGAGGATAATCTTGTGACTCTTTTATTGTTTTAGAGTCTCTATCTTTCCCGTGATCCCAACTTTAGTTGTTTACCACAACAACCTTAGCCAATTTGCTGAGACAAATGCTCATCCGGATCACATCCTCAACTCAATGAGGAAAATTTTGCACTGTTCCCAAGATCCCAAAGTCGTTCCATTATTGGCCCTTTTCTATCCACCACCTCGTCTACAAGTTCACACATGAACTGTAATGGAGAGCCATGTCCTCCCGACTTGCTACTCCTCAAGGATAGGCCCACTCCTCGGACCTTCCGATGCCAACACTATGTGAGACACAAAATCCCTAGCCCCAAAGTGGAGCCGGAAGGGCGCCACATGGTAGTGGCCGAAGCGAGAGCCAAACGAGCGTAACACGTTTGGACCAAAAGCTCCGACTTGAAAAGTCAAGAGCGGGAGTGGAACTCCCAACGAAGTGCTCGAGGAATGAGCACGAAGCGAGCAAAAGGCGAGGCTCCAAAAAGGGACCAAAAAGGACCAATACATGACATGTGGGAGTGTCCGAGATGGACTCTAGTTGGAGTCCGAAATGGAGTCCGAGATGGACCCGAGATGGAGTCCGAGTTGGAGTCCGAAGTGGAGTCCGAGATGGACCCGAGATGGAGTCCGAGATGGAGTCCGAGGTGGACCCGAGATGGACCCGAGTTGGAGTCCGAAGTGGAGTCCGAGATGGACCCGAGATGGAGTCCGAGATGGAGTCCGAGATGGAGTCCGAGGTGGACCCGAGATGGACCCGAGTTGGAGTCCGAAGTGGAGTCCGAGATGGACCCGAGATGGAGTCCGAGATGGAGTCCGAGGTGGAGTCCGAGGTGGACCCGAGATGGACCCGAAATGGAGTCCGAGATGGACCCGAAATGTAGTCCGAGATGGAGTCCGAGATGGACCCGAGATGGAGTCCGAGATGGAGTCCGAGATGGACCCGAGATGGACCCGAGATGGAGTCCGAGATGGAGTCCGAGATGGAGTCCGAGATGGAGTCCGAAGTCGAGACCGAGACCGGGACCGAGACCGAGACCAAGACCGAGACCGAGATCAGGACCGAGACTGAGACCGAGGCCGAGGCCGAGACCGAGCCCGAGCCCGAGTCCGAGTCCGAATCCGAATCCGAGTCCGAGTCCGAGTCCGAGTCCGAGTCCGGAGCCTGAGAGGGTGAAAGCCCAAAGCGTTCGTCTCCCAGACCCTGGGGGGTTTGGTGAGCTCCAAAAGTATAGTAGGGGGAGGACTGCAGTGGAGCCAATTTGGCCAGGAAAGGCCAGTTTGGCCCAGGAAGGCCAGACCTAGTGTTGGGTGATGAACTGACCACTAGGAAGTCCAAGACTAGAGTGAATACGGACCGACAAGCGGGGTAGCTTGGTGAAGTGTTCAAGAGCCGGCTCTAGTTCCCCCGGGAGATCGACTGGCCGATGCTCCCAGTCCAAGTGTGGGTGGCACTACCTACTTGGATACCAGGCGTGGCTCAACGGAACCTCGCTCTAAGCCCATGGCTAGAGCACCTAAAGGCGATAGGTGGGGAGAGTACCCAGGTGGCTCGCGTAAGGCCACGGTGTTCCGAAATGTTGTCCCAAAGGCCCAGACTGTGGAAAGGAAGAGGAGCAGTCTTCTGGGGTAGTGACCAAGGACACAGTCGTGTGGTGAGGAAGTCCCAAAGGACCGTGGGACTTAGTGGTCGGGCCTGTGGGCCTCGATCCAGTGGCAGTGTTGGCAAACACGGCCAGGGGCAAAAAGGGACTTAGGGGGGACTGACAGAGGGACATTGGGGAAGGCTGTTCCCCGTGTCAGTGGGCATCCTAAGGATGCTAAGGAGTGGATCCAGGATGACCCCTCGTAGACAGATGGCCCAGTCTTGGAGAGACGGGATGGTGATGCAAGTGGTATTGGACCATTTGCGCAGCAAAGGTGAATGGGCATGGCCTTAGCGTAACGGGCCGAGATGTCAGTGGTACCTTTGGGTGTCGGTCATGGGATCGGACACGTGGAGCACTTGGACCAAGTGCAAGTGTTGAGTGGCATGGATGCCATTCTCGGGGCTAGCAAGCCCCAAGTCCTAAATGGGACTTATGGAGGTTGTGAATGAGACTCCTCCAAGTGGTCGAAGGTGTGGTTAAGTGACTAAAGTAGAATGGAAAAATTAGTCACTTACACCGAGATGGAGTCGGAGATGGAGTCCGGGATGGAGTCCGAGATGGAGTCCGAGATGGAGTCCAAAGTCGAGACCGAGACCGGGACCGAGACCGAGACCGAGACCGAGACCGAGACCGAGACCGTGATCGGGACCGAGACCGAGACCGAGGCCGAGGCCGAGACCGAGCCCGAGCCCGAGTCCGAGTCCGAATCCGAATCCGAGTCCGAGTCCGAGTCCGAGTCTGAGTCCGGAGCCTGAGAGGGTGAAAGCCCAAAGCGTTCGTCTCCCAGACCCTGGGGGGTTTGGTGAGCTCCAAAAGTATAGTAAGGGGGAGGACTGCAGTGGAGCCAGTTTGGCCAGGAAAGGCCAGTTTGTCCCAGGAAGGCCAGACCCAGTGTTGGGTGATGAACTGACCACTAGGAAGTCCAAGACTAGAGTGAATACGGACCGACAAAAGGGGTAGCTTGGTGATGTGTTCAAGAGCCGGCTCTAGTTCCCCCGGGAGATCGACTGGCCGATGCTCCCAATCCAAGTGTGGGTGGCACTACCTACTTGGATACCAGGCGTGGCCCAATGGAACCTCGCTCTAAGCCCATGGCTAGAGCACCTAAAGGCGAGAGGCGGGGAGAGTACCCAGGTGGCTCGCGTAAGGCCATGGTGTTCCGAAATGTTGTCCCAAAGGGCTAGACTGTGGAAAGGAAGAGGAGCAGTCCTCTGGGGTAGTGACCAAGGACACAGTCGTGTGGTGAAGAAGTCCCAGAGGACCGTGGGACTTAGTGGTCGGGCCTGTGGGCCTCGATCCAGTGGCTAGAGTCCCTAGCGAAGTCCCTAGCGAATGATGGATAGAAGGTGCTATCCAAATGTCCATGGTTGCGGAGACAGGAAAGGACTGTCTACCCGAGTTGGACAAAGCCAAAAATGGAATTTTGGCAAGGCTAGTGATGGGCATGTAAAGGCCCATAAGCAACAATGTAATCCCAGTGTGTGGGATTATAAGGTGAGCATACCCGGATTGAGGAACCACTCCCTAGGCTATTGGGTAGGTTCATCCCTAAGAATACTTGCTAAAGCGTGATAGAAAGTGCAAAGCTATCCTCCTGGTTTGGAGGAGAATGACCAAAGGAAAGGTGTGAAGCCAAAAAGCAAGAAGTAAGGGGATAGAACCGAACCATAGGAATCAAAGGGCGTAACCAAGGTTGGTTATGCCAGCTGGGAGTGGAGAATCAAGTGGGGGCTCGAGGGTGTTGCCGCTAGCAACCGTGATGCCATGGAGAGTCTAAAATATGGAATTGTCTATGTTAGACTATGTGGCATTTTGAAGGATTGCAAAAAGGGAGGCCTTAGCAAGCTGAGGGACAGAGTTCCTTCAAGGTTCCCAAAGACGATTCTAGGTAGTTTAGTACCTAGAAAGGCCAAGTGTAAATGGTTCATGGAACGCGCGAAATCAGAGTGGCGCAGCAGAAGCGTGGTCTTGAAGCTTGCCATGAGGCAAGGCTATCAAGGTTAGGGAAGTAGTTCCTGAGTGTTCAAAGAGAGGGCTTTGAATGAAAGTCGATGGTCAAGGACTTTCACGCTTATGCAGGAACCATGTTACAGTGGTCGGAGGACTTGCCAAGCGAGATTGGCACGTCGGGGGAACAAATACCCTAGTTGAAGGTGATAACTTCAAAAAGGGTGGGCCATGGGGCCGAGCATGGAAGAGTCCATGCATGATCACAGACATGTCAAGTGAGAGGACTTGGCAGTGTGGAGGAACTAGGTGTGAGACACAAAATCCCTAGGCCCCAAAGTGGAGCCGGAAGGGCGCCACATGGTAGTGGCCGAAGCGAGAGCCAAACGAGCGTAACACGTTTGGACCAAAAGCTCCGACTTGAAAAGTCAAGAGCGGGAGTGGAACTCCCAACGAAGTGCTCGAGGAACGAGCACGAAGCGAGCAAAAGGCGAGGCTCCAAAAAGGGACCCAAAAGGACTAACACATGACACGTGGGAGTGTCCGAGATGGAGTCTGAAGTGGAGTCCGAGGTGGACCCGAGTTGGAGTCCGAAGTGGAGTCCGAGATGGAACCGAGATGGACCCGAAATGGAGTCCAAAATGGAGTCCGAGATGGACCCGAGATGGACCCGAGATGGAGTCCGAGATGGAGTCCGAGATGGACCCAAGATGGAGTCCAAGATGGAGTCCGAGATGGAGTCCGAGATGGACCCGAGATGGACCCGAAATGGAGTCCGAGATGGAGTCCGAGATGGACCCGAAATAGAGTCCGAGATGGAGTCCGAGATGGACCCGAGATGGAGTCTGAGATGGAGTCCGAGATGGACCAGAGATGGACCCGAGATGGAGTCTGAGATGGAGTCCGAGATGGAGTCCAAAGTCGAGACCGAGACCGAGACCGAGACCGAGACCAAGACCAAGACCGAGATCGGGAGCGAGACTGAGACCGAGGCCGAGGCCGAGACCGAGCCCGAGCCCGAGTCCGAGTCCGAATCCGAATCCGAGTCCGAGTCCGAGTCCGAGTCCGAGTTCGAGTCCGGAGCCTGAGAGGGTGAAAGCCCAAAGCGTTCGTCTCCCAGACCCTGGGGGGTTTGGTGAGCTCCAAAAGTATAGTAGGGGGAGGACTGCAGTGGAGCCAGTTTGGCCAGGAAAGGCCAGTTTGTCCCAGGAAGGCCAGACCCAGTGTTGGGTGATGAACTGACCACTGGGAAGTCCAAGACTAGAGTGAATACGGACCGACAAGCGGGGTAGCTTGGTGAAGTGTTCAAGAGCCAGCTCTAGTTCCCCCGGGAGATCGACTGGCCGATGCTCCCAGTCCAAGTGTGGGTGGCACTACCTACTTGGATACCAGGCGTGGCTCAACGGAACCTCGCTCTAAGCCCATGGCTAGAGCACCCAAGGGCAGAAGGTGGGGAGAGTACCCAGGTGGCTCGCGTAAGGCCACGGTGTTCCGAAATGTTGTTCCAAAGGCCCAGACTGTGGAAAGGAAGAGGAGTAGTCCTCTGGGGTAGTGACCAAGGACACAGTCGTGTGGTGAGGAAGTTCCAGAGGACCGTGGGACTTAGTGGTCGGGCCTGTGGGCCTCGATCCAGTGGCAGTGTTGGCAAACACGGCCAGGGGTAGAAAGGGACTTAGGGGGGACTGACAGAGGGACATTGGGGAAGGCTGTTCCCCGTGTCGGTGGGCATCCTAAGGATGCTAAGGAGTGGATCTGAGATGACCACTCATGGATGGTTGGCCCAGTCTTGGAGAGCCAAGACTGTGATGCAAGTGGTATTGGACTACAGTGTGGCAAAGGTGATTGGGCATGGCCTTAGCGTAACGGGCTGCCATATTGGTGGTACCTTTGAGTGTCGGTCATGGGATCGGACATGTGGAGCACTTGGACCAGGTGCCAGTGTTGAGTGGCATGGATGCCATTCCTGGGGCTAGCAAGTCCCAAGTCCTGAATTGGACTTATGGAGGTTGTGAATGAGACTCCTCCAAGTGGTCGAAAGTGTGGTTAAGTGACTAAAGTAGAATGGAAAATTTAGTCGCTTACAACTTGGTATTGGAGCTATTCCTTAGTCCGACTTTTATTGGTGCTCAAGTATATCACCACTAGTGTTGGCATCGGGAGGTCCGAGGAGTGGGCCTATCCTTGAGGAGTAGCAAGTCGGGAAGACATGGCTCTCCATTACAGTTCATGTGTGAACTTGTAGACGAGGTGGTGGATAGAAAAGGGCCAATAATGGAATGACTTTGGGATCTTGGGAACAGTGCAAGGTTTTCCTCATTGAGTTGAGGATGTGATCCGGATGAGCATTTGTCTCAGCAAATTGGCTAAGGTTGTTGTGGTAAACAACTAAAGTTGGGATCACGGGAAAGATAGAGACTCCAAAACAATAAAGGAGTCACAAGATTATCCTCATATAGTTGAGGTTGGTGCTCATGAATGTGAGACCAAAGGTAATGACCGTGGAAGGTCAAATACGGAAGAGGACTCAACTCCTTGAAATGGTAGTCGGGGCTACCTTTAATAAATGCTGGAACAAGCCAAGGAGTTGGGGGGTGTACTTAGAGATGAGTGGTATTCTCATCACATGGACAAGTAGTTCTAAGGGGCAAAAGTTGCCCCCAGAGAACAAAATCAAGTGTCGGAGTAACACTTGTGAAAATAGTCCTTTTGAGTAGGACAAGAATGCAAGAAGTGTATTCTAGTGAGCTAGTGCCTCACAAGTAGGACCTTACGGGTCTGTGGATTAACCAAGTCCAAAACTGCTGGATGACTCAAGTAGAGTCAACGGATGGTCCTAAAAGGACTGATGGAAGCATTTGGACTGAGGTGTGTTGTACCCCACAAAGGATGGGGGGGGGGGGATCATAGGATCCAAGGATGAGAACAGAGGGTATCTCATCGATGGCAAAATATGCCATGCTAAAGTTATGGGAAAGGTGTTCCCAGAAGAAAACAACTTTGACATAAAGTTGTGTGTGACCTCTATGGTGCAGTGCTAACGGATGGTTGGCATGAGAAAGAGCGGTGTTGGTCTTGGCAAAGACTTAGACACGAACGGGAAATGTTATAGAGGTAGGCTCGTGGAGCCGATGGTGTGGAGACACCAAATGTGCCAAAGTGTGATATCTTGAGGCTATGTTGGTGGGTTCATGAGAACCCCTTGCCAAAGGAATCCCAATGGAAATGGGAATAGCATAGCCTAAGCTGCAGAGCATGCAGTTGGAGTGTGGTGACCCAGATAATGATGGAGGTGTGAAAGCACCAAGCAATGAGTTGTAGGACTTGACAACTATGAGGCAACTAAGCAAGAGGTGCAAAATAACTGGTTAAACGGGTAGAAGGTAGCTACCCAAGACTTCTTAATAGCATAGGGAAGTTGGATATACCCTTACGGGGGATAAGTTGCTTGTGTTGCGATATAGTAAGTCAATGTCATAAAAGGAAATACTCATTGTCAAGAAAGCCATCATTGGGACACCTGGACACTCTAGAACACCAAAAGGTGGTGTTTGATGTCGCGAGGGCAATGGATAAAGCCCAAGGGACTAAGTCCCTAGCGAATGATGGATAGAAGGTGCTATCCAAATGTCCATGGTTGCGGAGACAGGAAAGGACTGTCTACCCGAGTTAGACAAAGCCAAAAATGGAATTTTGGCAAGGCTAGTGATGGGCATGTAAAGGCCCATAAGCAACAATGTAATCCCAGTGTGTGGGATTATAAGGTGACCATACCCGGATTGAGGAACCACTCCCTAGGCTATTGGGTAGGTTTATCCCTAAGAATACTTGCTAAAGCGTGATAGAAAGTGCAAAGCTATCCTCCTGGTTTGGAGGAGAATGACCAAAGGAAAGGTGTGAAGCCAAAAAGCAAGAAGTAAGGGGATAGAACCGATCCATAGGAATCAAAGGGCATAACCAAGGTTGGTTATGCCAGCTGGGAGTGGAGAATCAAGTGGGGGCTCGAGGGTGTTGCCGCTAGTAACCGTGATGCCATTTAGAGTCTAAAATATGGAATTGTCCATGTTAGACTATGTGGCATTTTGAAGGCTTGCAAAAAGGGAGGCCTTAGCAAGCTGAGGGACAGAGTTCCTTCAAGGTTCCCAAAGACGATTCTAGGTAGCTTAGTACCTAGAAAGGCCAAGTGTAAATGGTTCATGGAACGCGCGAAATCAGAGTGGCGCAGCAGAAGCGTGGTCTTGAAGCTTGCCATGAGGCAAGGCTATCAAGGTTAGGGAAGTAGTTCCCGAGTGTTCAAAGAGAGGGCTTTGAACGAAAGTCGATAGTCAAGAACTTTCACGCTTATGCAGGAACCATGTTACTCTGGTCGGAGGACTTGCCAAGCGAGATTGGCACGTCGGGGGAACAAATACCCTAGTTGAAGGTGATAACTTCAAAAAGGGTGGGCCATGGGGCCGAGCATGGAGGAGTCCATGCATGATCACAGACATGTCAAGTGAGAGGACTTGGCAGTGTGGAGGAACTAGGTTCCTAAGCTGTGATCTGTAGCGCGCTTTAAAAATAAGTTGGTGCACCGGCGTGGGGAGTCACGCCAGGCATCTTGTGTGATGCCGTCCGTAGATGCATATACGGAGGTTGGGTTCGAGTCCCGACCCTCTAGTGCTTGGGTTCGAGTCCCAAATCACTAGGGCGTGGTGATGGTTTGGAATATGAGGACACTCATATTTCGGTGGTCATGGACTCTCAGTGGGGAGACTAGTTTGGGCACACCGCCAACCGAGGGATGCCTCGGAGTCGTGATGCACGGTTAGATTGCTTAGTGTGAAAGCTCGGCATATCTAACTTGAACGCTTTGGTGCAAGTGGCACCAAAGACGTGGTGAGTGAGATAGGGACACCTAATCTCAGTTGCTATGGACCCTTGGCTGGAAGGGCTGGCTTGGGCGCACCGCCAAGTGTGGGGGATGCCCCCGGGGTCGTAGTTAACAAGTTAAAGGTCTGGAAGACCTAGTACCTATTGGCAAACCTGTTAAGGTGCCGAGGTGAGATCACTAGGTGATCTTGTGGCTAAATAAGGACAAGGTCCTTGTTTGGGTTAAGGAATAAGGTTCCTAGTTCAAAGTGTTGATTTGAACTATTGATGATGGTGTGGCTTGGTCAAGGTGACCAAGTGGGAAAAGCACCTTAGGGAAATGAGCTATGTCATTGCGATGGCATAGTGTGTCCAAGGAAAGTAGTCTCTAAAGAGACCCATGAGAGGGTCACAAAGTTGGGCCGAGGATAGAGCCCACAGCAGAAGATGCTAAAAGAGACTTACTAGGGGTGAACACCCTAGTCTTGGCAAAGTAGAGCCTTTGCTATGGAATCAAAAGAATACCTCAAGAAGGGAGGTAGAGATTCGATGTTGCTTGGTGCAACAATCAACGGGATAGGAGCAAAAGATGAGTGGCCAAGATAGGGCCGTGGAATCCCTGGGAAGGAATCCAAGTGACAAAGTTAGGCGAGGAACACTAATGTGTTGGACGCTAACAAATTGCGGGAAAGGAAGTGTGTTTCCAAGGATGGATTCCGAATTGCTCCGATTTGGCGAAAGTGGAAGCTCCAAGGGAGGGAGCGGTAAGGTAGCCAAATGATAGGGTGATAGACAACCCTAGCACAAAGTGTGATAAATGGAACTTAGTGCCCAAGGTGGCACGAAATAGAAGAGAGGATGATGGTGTCCTCAAGAAATGAACTTCCTAGGATAGGGAAGTGGAGTTGCACAATCTATGCAATGCAAGGTGTTGGAGACACCTAGGAAATTGACTCCAAGAACTCAAAATTCAAAGTTCCAAAGTGCAAAGGTTATATCGATGGAAATTGAGACTACTCGAGAAGGAGTAGTGGGATTGACTTAGAGAAGGGTCTCTAAGAGGTTTAGCGAGAACTAAACCAATAAAAGGAGAGAACCACTATATGTGGTCCAATCAGTCTCTAAGTTGGAGAGACTACCCTCCTTAGAGGATATGCAAATGGCATGGTGAGCCTTCAATGTCCAACCATTGACGAATATGGAGAAGGCATGGTGAGCCTTCAATGTCACACCATTGACAAATATTGGCTATACGCCAAGGATGGAAATGGTAACACATGCGGGTGTTACTTTATAAAATGGTTCACCGTTCGATGAGGACACCAAACTTCGTCTATGGGTGGTGGAGTTGTGAGACACAAAATCCCTAGGCCCCAAAGTGGAGCCGGAAGGGCGCCACATGGTAGTGGCCGAAGCGAGAGCCAAACGAGCGTAACACGTTTGGACCAAAAACTCCGACTTGAAAAGTCAAGAGCGGGAGTGGAACTCCCAACGAAGTGCTCGAGGAACGAGCACGAAGAGAGCAAAAGGCGAGGCTCCAAAAAGGGACCCAAAAGGACTAACACATGACACGTGGGAGTGTCCGAGATGGAGTCTGAAGTGGAGTCCGAGGTGGACCCGAGTTGGAGTCCGAAGTGGAGTCCGAGATGGACCCAAGATGGACCCGAAATGGAGTCCGAAATGGAGTCCGAGATGGACCTGAGATGGACCCGAGATGGAGTCCGAGATGGAGTCCGAGATGGAGTCCGAGATGGAGTCCGAGATGGACCCAAGATGGAGTCCGAGATGGAGTCCGAGATGGAGTCCGAGATGGACCCGAGATGGACCCGAAATGGAGTCCGAGATGGAGTCCGAGATGGACCCGAAATAGAGTCCGAGATGGAGTCCGAGATGGAGTCTGAGATGGACCCGAGATGGAGTCCGAGATGGAGTCCGAGATGGACCCGAGATGGACCCGAGATGGAGTCCGAGATGGAGTCCGAGATGGAGTCCGAGATGGAGTCCGAAGTCGAGACCGAGACCGGGACCGAGACCGAGACCAAGACCGAGACCGAGATCAGGACCGAGACTGAGACCGAGGCCGAGGCCGAGACCGAGCCCGAGCCCGAGTCCGAGTCCGAATCCGAATCCGAGTCCGAGTCCGAGTCCGAGTCCGAGTCCGGAGCCTGAGAGGGTGAAAGCCCAAAGCGTTCGTCTCCCAGACCCTGGGGGGTTTGGTGAGCTCCAAAAGTATAGTAGGGGGAGGACTGCAGTGGAGCCAGTTTGGCCAGGAAAGGCCAGTTTGGCCCAGGAAGGCCAGACCTAGTGTTGGGTGATGAACTGACCACTGGGAAGTCCAAGACTAGAGTGAATACGGACCGACAAGCGGGGTAGCTTGGTGAAGTGTTCAAGAGCCGGCTCTAGTTCCCCCGGGAGATCGACTGGCCGATGCTCCCAGTCCAAGTGTGGGTGGCACTACCTACTTGGATACCAGGCGTGGCTCAACGGAACCTCGCTCTAAGCCCATGGCTAGAGCACCCAAGGGCAGAAGGTGGGGAGAGTACCCAGGTGGCTCGCGTAAGGCCACGGTGTTCCGAAATGTTGTCCCAAAGACCCAGACTGTGGAAAGGAAGAGGAGTAGTCCTCTGGGGTAGTGACCAAGGACACAGTCGTGTGGTGAGGAAGTTCCAGAGGACCGTGGGACTTAGTGGTCGGGCCTGTGGGCCTCGATCCAGTGGCAGTGTTGGCAAACACGACCAGGGGCAGAAAGGGACTTAGGGGGGACTGACAGAGGGACATTGGGGAAGGCTGTTCCCCGTGTCGGTGGGCATCCTAAGGATGCTAAGGAGTGGATCTGAGATGACCACTCATGGATGGTTGGCCCAGTCTTGGAGAGCCAAGACTGTGATGCAAGTGGTATTGGACTACAGTGTGGCAAAGGTGATTGGGCATGGCCTTAGCGTAACGGGCTGCCATATCGGTGGTACCTTTGAGTGTCGGTCATGAGATCGGACACGTGGAGCACTTGGACCAGGTGCCAGTGTTGAGTGGCATGGATGCCATTCCTGGGGCTAGCAAGTCCCAAGTCCTGAATTGGACTTATGGAGGTTGTGAATGAGACTCCTCCAAGTGGTCGAAGGTGTGGTTAAGTGACTAAAGTAGAATGGAAAATTTAGTCGCTTACACTAGGTTCCTAAGTTGTGATCTGTAGCGCGCTTTAAAAATAAGTTGGTGCACCGGCGTGGGGAGTCACGCCAGGCATCTTGTGTGATGCCGTCCGTAGATGCATATACGGAGGTTGGGTTCGAGTCCCGACCCTCTAGTGCTTGGGTTCGAGTCCCAAATCACTAGGGCGTGGTGATGGTTTGGAATATGAGGACACTCATATTTCGGTGGTCATGGACTCTCAGTGGGGAGACTGGTTTGGGCACACCGCCAAGCGAGGGATGCCTCGGAGTCGTGATGCACGGTTAGATTGCTTAGTGTGAGATCTCAGCATATCTAACTTGAACGCTTTGGTGCAAGTGGCACCAAGGTCGTGGTGAGTGAGATGGGGACACCTAATCTCAGTTGCTATGAACCCTTGGCTGTAAGGGCTGGCTTGGGTGCACCGCCAAGTGTGGGGGATGCCCCCTGGGTTATAGTCAACAACTTGGAGGTCTAGAAGACCAAGTACCTCTTGGCAACTCTGCTAAAGTGCCAAGGTGAGATCACTAGGTGATCTTATGGCCAGATAAGGACAAGGTCCTTGGTTGGCTAAGGAATGAAGTTCCTGGTTCAAAATGTTGAAATTGAACTGTTTAAGGTGGTGTGGCTTGGTCGTGATGACCAAGTGGGAAGAGCATCTAAGGGAAATAAACTATGTCCGTGAGATGGCATAGTGAGTCCAAGGAAAGTAGTCTCTATAAACGACCCATGGGACGGTCACGAAGTTGGGCCGTGGATAGAGCCCATAGCAGAAGATGCTAAAAGAGACTTACTAGGGTGAACATCCTCCGGACTTGGCAAAGAAGAGTCTTTGCTATGGAACTGAAACAATACCTCAAGGAGGGAGGTAGAGATTCGATGTTGCTTGGTGCAACAATCAACGGATAGGAGCAAAAGATGAGTGGCCAAGATAGGGCCGTGGAATCCCTTGGGGGGAATCCAAGTGACAAAGTTAGGTGAGGAACACTAATGTGTTGAACGCTAACAAGTTCCGGGAAAGGAAGTGTGTTTCCAAGGAGGGATTCCGAAATGCTCCGGTTTGGCGAAAGTGAAAGCTCCAAGGGAGGGAGCGGTAAGGTAGCCAAATGATAGGGCCATGAACAGCCCTAGCACAAAGTATGATAACTGGAACTTTGGCACGAAATAGAAGAGAGGATGATGGTGCCCTCGAGTAAAGAACTTCCTAGGATGGGAAATGGAGTTGCACAAAAGGTGCAAGGCAAGGTGTCGGAGACACCTAGGAAATTGACTCCAAGAACTCAAAATTCAAAGTTCCAAAGTGCAAAGGTTATATCGATGGAAATTGAGACTACTCGAGAAGGAGTAGTGGGATTGACTTAGAGAAGGGTCTCTAAAAGGTTTAGCGAGAACTAAACCAATAAAAGGAGAGAACCACTATATGTGGTCCAATCAGTCTCTAAGTTGGAGAGACTACCCTCCTTAGAGGATATGCAAATGGCATGGTGAGCCTTCAATGTCCAACCATTGACAAATATGGAGAAGGCATGGTGAGCCTTCGATGTCACACCATTGACAAATATTGCCTACGCGCCAAGGATGGAAATGGTAACACATGCGGGTGTTACTTTATAAAATGGTTCACCATTCGATGAGGACATCGAACTTCGTCTATGGGTGGTGGAGTTGTGAGACACAAAATCCCTAGGCCCCAAAGTGGAGCCGGAAGGGCGCCACATGGTAGTGGCCGAAGCGAGAGCCAAACGAGCGTAACACGTTTGGACCAAAAGCTCCGACTTGAAAAGTCAAGAGCGGGAGTGGAACTCCCAACGAAGTGCTCGAGGAACGAGCACGAAGCGAGCAAAAGGCGAGGCTCCAAAAAGGGACCCAAAAGGACCAACACATGACACGTGGGAGTGTCCGAGATGGAGTCCGAAGTGGAGTCCGAGGTGGACCCAAGTTGGAGTCCGAAGTGGAGTCCGAGATGGACCCGAGATGGACCCGAAATGGAGTCCGAAATGGAGTCCGAGATGGACCCGAGATGGAGTCCGAGATGGAGTCCGAGATGGAGTCCGAGATGGAGTCCGAGATGGACCCCAGATGGAGTCCGAGATGGAGTCCGAGATGGAGTCCGAGATGGACCCGAGATGGACCCGAGATGGAGTCCGAGATGGAGTCCGAGATGGAGTCCGAGATGGAGTCCGAAGTCAAGACCAAGACCGGGACCGAGACCGAGACCGAGACCGAGACCGGGATCGGGACCGAGACCGAGGCCGAGGCCGAGGCCGAGACCGAGCCCGAGCCCGAGTCCGAGTCCGAATCCGAATCCGAGTCCGAGTCCGAGTCCGGAGCCTGAGAGGGTGAAAGCCCAAAGCGTTCGTCTCCCAGACCCTGGGGGGTTTGGTGAGCTCCAAAAGTATAGTAAGGGGGAGGACTGCAGTGGAGCCAGTTTGGCCAGGAAAGGCCAGTTTGGCCCAGGAAGGCCAGACCCAGTGTTGGGTGATGAACTGACAACTGGGAAGTCCAAGACTAGAGTGAATACGGACCGACAAGCGGGGTAGCTTGGTGAAGTGTTCAAGAGCCGGCTCTAGTTCCCCCAGGAGATCGACTGGCCGATGCTCCCAATCCAAGTGTGGGTGGCACTACCTACTTGGATACCAGGCGTGGCTCAACGGAACCTCGCTCTAAGCCCATGGCTAGAGCACCTAAAGGCGAAAGGCGGGGAGAGTACCCAAGTGGCTCGCGTAAGGCCACGGTGTTCCAAAATATTGTCCCAAAGGCCTAGACTGTGGAAAGGAAGAGGAGCAGTCCTCTGGGGTAGTGACCAAGGACACAGTCGTGTGGTGAAGAAGTCCCAGAGTACCGTGGGACTTAGTGGTCGGGCCTGTGGGTCTCGATCCAGTGGCAGTGTTGGCAAACACGGCCAGGGGCATAAAGGGACTTAGTGGGGACTGACAGAGGGATATTGGGGAAGGCTATTCCCCTTGTCGGTGGGCATCCTAAGGATGCCAAGGAGTGGATCTGAGATGACCACTCACAGAAGGTTTGCCTAGTCTTGGAGAGCCAAGATGGTGATGCAAGTGGTATTGGACTACCAGTGTAGCAAAGGTGATTGGGCATGGCCTTAGCGTAACGGGCTGCTATGTCGGTGGTACCTTTGAGTGTCGGTCACGGGATCGGACACGTGGAGCACTTGGACCAAGTGCAAATGTTGAGTGGCAGGGATGCCATTCTCAGGGCTAGCAAGTCCCAAGTCCTGGATTGGACTTATGGAGGTTGCGAATGAGACTCCTCCAAGTGGTCAGAGGTGTGGTTAAGTGACTAAAGTAGAATGGAAAATTTAGTCGCTTACAATTTGGTATCGGAGCTGTTCCTTAGTCCGACTTTTATTGGTGCTCAAGTATATCACCACTAGTGTGTAAGCGACTAAATTTACAATTTTACTTTAGTCACTTAACCACACCTTTGACCTTACCCCAGGTCTCGTTCTCGGTCCCGATCTCGGTCTCGGTCTCGGTCTCGGTCTCAGTCCCGGTCTCGGTCTCAACTTCGGACTCCATCTCGGACTCTATCTCGGACTCCATCTCGGACTCCATCTTGGACTCCATCTCGGGTCCATCTCGGAGTCCATCTCGGGTCCATCTCGGACTCCATTTCGGGTCCATCTCGGGTCCATCTCGGGTCCATCTCGGACTCCATTTCGGGTCCATCTCGGGTCCAACTCGGACTCCATTTCGGGTCCATCTCGGACTCCATCTCGGGTCCATCTCGGACTTCATCTCGGACTCCATTTCGGGTCCATCTCGGGTCCACCTCGGACTCCATCTCGGGTCCATCTCGGACTCCACTTCGGACTCCAACTCGGGTCCATCTCGGACTCCACTTTGGACTCCAACTCGAGTCCATCTCGGACTCCACTTCGGACTCCAACTCGAGTCCATCTCGGACACTTCCACGTGTCATGTGTTGGTCCTTTTGGGTCCCTTTTTGGAGCCTCGCTTTTTGCTCGCTTCGTGCTCGTTCCTCGAGCACTTCTTTGGGAGTTCCACTCCCGCTCTTGACTTTTCAAGTCGGAGCTTTTGGTCCAAACGTGTTACGCTCGTTTGGCTCTCGCTTCAGCCACTACCGCGTGGCACCCTTTCCGGCTCCACTTTGGGGCCTAGGGATTTTGTGTCTCACACGCAACTCCAATATCATCCCAGCCCAATTCTTGATTAGCAACCGCATCTCTTGGATCGACAACTGTGGCTAAGCCCTCAGCTACCACCTCCCCCTCGGGGTTGTTTAGAAACACCTTTGCCTGAATCCATGTAGCACGGTTCTTAAGATCCACGGAGGGAACATGCGTCGCACTTGCACTGTCCCCAACATCTGCTTTCTTCTGAAGATTTTTCAAGGCAACAACAACATTTACCCCAACGACCATCTCTCCTCGTTCAATAGCGACCACATTCCCATCGAAGACAGTCTCTACTGATACAGCAGCATTGCCTTCCCCAAGCCTTTGACAGTGTATAACAAAGTTCCGATCCATAGACACAAGGGTCCCTTTTGCAACTCTCTTCCCACCATTCAAAATGTAAACCTTTTCCCCAACCCTGAAGGCCATTCTGAAAGTGCAGAAAAGAAGTTAAGACCATACAAAAAATGATTGGAGAATGGCCTAAATCATAACATACCAAACAACCTCAATAGCATGAGGCCACATGCCATTATTCAAACATGCTATTGACACCCACGTGAAATTTCGCATTCACAAAATTGGCATGAGGCCTCATGCCATCTTGATATACACACAGCTGCAGGCAAGTAAAAACATACATGACAATACGCTAGCCATGAAATTGCAAGGGCCCAAGATGGCATGTGGCCTCATGCCATTTCTAAATGTGGTCCTAAGCCATTCCATGGTGAACATACCAAGAAGCACAAGTGCCGAATATCAAGAGGAAGCGGTAGCCACACCAAAGACAGTGTCGCTCGCAACACCGCTTGTAGCGCCGCTCGCACAAACTGCCACTCGCATAAACTGCCGCTCGCAATGGCGCTCGCAATGCCGCAACCGCTTGTAGACGCATAAACCACAGCTCACAATGCCGCTTACACAAGCAGCGCTCACTGCGCTCAGCGGAACCAAGAACACGGCGCACAAAAATGATAGACCTAGGAATTAGTTCGAGAATTCAAAAATAACACACGCTTGAACGTCACATCAAATCCTCTGACAAACCAGATCTTATGATTCCTCTGACAAATTTCAAACTGAGTAGCTTCTAGACTTTGCTGTCGGAGGTTGAACTTTGTCACATCATGTCCTTGCCTCGATCCAGCTGTGCCATGTCAGTGATTCGAACTTTGCCATGCCGTGTCAGCGATCCACGCCAAGATTATTCGCCGTGTAAAGGAATAATTATGCTGTGTGTGTACATCCATTTATGGCAATATAAGGCCACACGCCATTCAAAGAATAATGCTAGTCGAGCATTTTTTGGTGCATTTTTGGGTTCAAAATTGCATGAGCCCACACGCTATAAAGTTTACCTGTACCAAAAGTAGAAACAGCTTTATTTACTTGGAAATTTAAGTGGTTGAGGCATTTTTAAACTTACAAACACATGCCCTACTTACATTCCTTTGGTTGCTTAAAATTCAAAAATATTATAAACCTTTCTTTTTGCATTTTCAATGTTTTCAATTATGGTTTTTGATTTTCGCAGGACCAGCCTAGTAATCTATTTGCATCCCGTCATGTTTATAGCGAGCTTTCGTTTGTCCCCTTCGCAAGCCTGAGATACATCTGCTCGGCATCTGCCTCTTACAGCATTTGCCCAGAAAGGGCATCTTTCTTCACGCAGCATTTGCCACATGTTTAGGGTTTAGGGTTTAGGGTTTAGCAATTCAGTAGCTTGATAAACATGCAAATACAGAACTTGATGCAAAATCCTTTGATATGTCACAATGCCCCTAGAACTATAAACACATTTCAATAAAGAGGGTCCTTTCATTTCATAACTACTTACGTAGATCTTGGTGAAACCAGAGTTAATGAAGTTGGTTTTTTGTGATTCTGCATCTGATTGTGATGTCCCTTTGTAGTGTCGATGGAAAGGTCAATGCACACCAAACTGTAGAATCTTGGAGCAAAATAACGGTCGGATCTATGGCAAATGCCCCTGAAACATTGTAAGGCTCGTGTGGTCTCATGTGGTGTCCGATCGAGATGCTTCTTTGCAGAGTCATCAAGAAAGACATTGTGTACCATTCTGTAAAATCTAGTTGCGATCTAACGGTTGGATATCCAGAAAACTCAAAAAAATCTCGCGCGTGTTAGAATATTCTAGGAATATACTCTTATGTGCCCCTGAAAATGGCATGCGGCCCCACGCCATTCAAGAGATAACGCCAGATGACACCGAGCATTTTTTGGTGCATTTTTTGGGACTTGTATACCATTCTTTATTTAGCTGAACATCTGGCATTTTTGGAAATACAAGATGCTTTAGAATATTCAATCATGCATGGTATAAATATAGCAAGGGTATTAAATGATATCCCAATCATGATCTTTCTTTTGGATTTTGCGTGCATGCAGTCCGAGGAATGATGACGTTGCGGATTTCTTTTGGATTTCGCGTGCATGCAGTCCGAGGAATGATGACGTTGCGGATTTCTTTTGGATTTCACGTGCATGCATGCGCGCGGCGATCCAGAAATTAATGGTGGCGCCCAAGTCCGAGGAATGATGACGTGGCGGGATTACCAACCGTTGTGACATTTCGCGCGTGTGAGGTTAGGTTTTGCATTTTGCTTCGTACTCGCGCTTGCATCGCGCTCCCACTCGCGATCACGCTCACATTTGCGCTCATCTACCTTCTCTACAGGTTTCTCGTGTGCATCGGCGTCCACTCGTGCTTGCATCACACTCGCGCTCGCATCGCGCTCGTGTGCATCGGCGTCCATTTCAAGACACACCCAGTTTGTAACTTCGTCGCCAACTCCGCCGCCCACTCCGCCACCCACACGCAGCCCACTTGGCATCCCGGGAGATTTCAGCGCCACTCTCCAACTGTAAGTGGCAGAGTAGCCTTGCTGCTACGATCCGCTACACACACAGTGCACATTCGCCAGCGAGTCCGGCCTCGATTGTCACGCCTCCATTCGGCTTCAAATGGTAAGTCTTTTAGGCCAAGTAGAAAATGGCATGAGGCCACATGCCATTCAGTAGCAACATTGGCATGCACCGATTGGGCTCTCGAGTGCAGTCCGGTTACAGATGGCGTGTAGCCTCACGCCATCTTAGGATGCAGCCTCAAGACATCTGATGCAGTGGTGAATGGCGTGTGGCCTCACGTTATTTCCAGCTGCTAGCTTTTCATCTGTCAGCTCTAATTGTTGTGCATTTCTGAACAGGCGAGGAATTGCGTTCTTCTTCCAGCCACTGTCAATGTGGATGCAGAGAAGGGGGAGGAGCTCACCAGTTGGACTTTTGGGATGGAAGGCGAGGATCTAAGGCTGTACAACACAGATGGTGGGAGAAAAGAATGCATGGGGATCCTCATCCAAGTGACAGACACTCCATGCAGTTCCATGCAAGAATATGGACTGGCACTTGTGGTAGAGACAGCGTCCGCCTTCAAGATCCACCTTGCACATCCTAGCGGCTTCCCGGAGGGGGGCAGCGGCTATGAGGAATTCCTAGAGGGAGCTAGGGAGAGGTTGTCTAGGAGGCCCACAATTGTGACATACGAGGACTTATGCACAACTCTGAGAGCTCGTGCGCTATTGAAGGATTGGATCTTCGAGCAAGTGGCCGTGGAGAGGGTGAGCATCGACACCACGCAAGAGATGATGGAAGCGCTGGATTTGTCAAATGAAGACATCGACGAGTACGTGAAGGGGGCCCCCAAGTTCATCGATCTGCTGCGGGATGCCACGAAAAGTAAAGCTGAGAAGTTGGATCAGTATACAAATTTCATTAAGATTGATGTCGACCACCGGCTTCAGAAACAGCTCGACCCCGCAGCAGAGGCCTATCGAGAACCTTACCGGGTATACTTGAATTCGGATGAGGATCAAAGGTGGAGGAGCATCGTTTCCTGCGGAGATGAGCAGGTCAAGAACATCTTTTGTGTGATGGACTTCACAAACGAGGAGATCACTCATGCAGACGAAGTCAGCTCCATCATTGACTTAATGGTGGGACTTGCAGAGGTGGAATCTTCAGTCCACTATATGATCTATGACTCCGAATCCTATCACAAGTTCTGGAAGGCCTTGAACGAGGTGAAGGCTTGGTTGAAAGGCAAGGAGATGTGAGAGATCCATGGGATAATGGCTAAGAAGAAGATACCGACGAATGTCCGCATCTTCACACTCGCCCTTGTTATTGGTCCTGCAGCAAAGTGGGACTGGAGTGACTTCCCATCTTCGTTCCACAAGGCCGATCGAATTGATCTGAGGGAGGTCAATTTACCCGTGCCTGAGGAACTGAAGACGGCTATGGAGCTTTCGAATCCAAAGAAAGCTCCAGGTGCAGCATGGGAAATGCTCAGCTGGGTCTTCAACGCAATAGCGGGTGGGTCACCTGCTTCCGACTCCAAGGGCAAATGCGTTGTCGAGTACAACTGCGACGGACTATTCTTTTGAGCCGCACTACTCAAGGTTGTCCCGTGTGTTGCGGTGACAAACTCCATTGAAGAGGTGACTTCAATGGAGCATATAATTACAGTTGCCAAAGAAAAATAGTATCTTCTTTGCGAACCTGGTGAGTACGCACTTTAAGTTTAAATGTTATCTCACAAGCTCTGTATGCAGGAGCGTGGCCACCCCCAGATGCTGAAACGGCGTTAACAGCTACTGTTGAAGATACCCATGTTGGGCCAAGCTCACAACCTGCACAAGGTAAGGTCACGTGAGGCCTCACGCCATTTTGATTATAGATCGTTGTGAATATTCAGACACGAGGACTGAAAAGTGCACTGGTGGCACGTCGAAGAAGGACAAACAGACAAGCAATAGGAAAAAAGGAGGTACAAATTATATTTGCAATGGCATGTGGTCTCATGCCATTCCTTGCAGGAGACACTTCTTCAAAGGCAAAACAGGCAAGCACCAGCCAAGCTCAAACTGACAGTGGTCATAAAAAGCGAAAGCACGTTGGACAGTCGTCGGGATCAAAGGCGTTTGATTCGAAAAGGAAAAAGGGCAACGAAAAAATAATAGGTAATGCCTCGCGGTTATGGCGTGTGTGCTCATGCCATTCATTGCAGATCAAGGGCTGAGTGAAAGCAGGCAGTCACCACCTCCTGACTCAGATTCCTATGGCGGACTGCCCTTCCCCAATCTCAATGGAGAGGTACAATGGATGAGGGATGCTTTTCAAGTCAGGGCCACGTTTTTCTCATCTCGTCGTCTTCGAAGGGTGCAAGAACGTGCAGAAACCATGTTAAGACAGTCGGGTGAGGATGCGGTCCTAGGTCATGCACTAAAACAGGCTATGGATGTCTTGTATTTTGAGATGGAGACTCGGCCAGATGATTTTCCCAAGATGGTCCTGGAAGAACAAGCCATCCAGCTTGAGCAGCCTATGGAAGAAATGCAGGAGGGGGATGAGGAGCCAGAGAAAGATAATGAGCAGGAAGAGCAGAAGGACAAAGAGGAGGACAAAGAAGAAGAGGACGAAGAAGAGGAGGACGAAGAGGACTTGGATGGTCCTCACAATGGTGACGATCACAATAACGACGACAACGATGATGACGATGATGGCTAGCCTGAGGTGGCCAAAGAGCAGCAGAGGAAGGTCATACAAGATAAACCATCAGGTAAATAATAGTACATCCATTCCTAACCTTTTACCATTTCTAACATTGTCGATGTAGGTCGCAGAGCAAATGGTAAGTAGAGATTATTCAGTTGAATTTACAAACTCTAGCCTTTAGTGTCGAGGAAGGATAGTGCCAAGCAAGGGTCGAAACGTATGTCCAATCCTTCAGAATCAGCAGTGCGCCCAAGTGATATCGGTCCTAGTTCCTCAATAGCAGTTGATGGTAAATACAGTATAGTCGATTCAATGTGCTAATGAGTTTGTTTTTAGTAGCACGGGAGGATACTATCTCAATCGAAGGGAGATATTTGGACATGCATATAGATCCGCCAGTGGACTCTACTTGCCTACAAGAGTCATCAGAGCTGGTGGAGGCTACTATCCATATCAACGCCAAGCAAGCTGACCACACTCCACTTGATGCTGCCCATACCACTGCGTCAATCTTGTCCACGTATCCAACTGACGGTGACCAGGCGCCATTGGACCCGCATGAGGCCGCCCCAGCCACCGAGCCGGTCGTATCCTCATTTCCAACGGACTCAACATGTGCCCAATCGTCTGACTATGCGCCGTTGGAACCTCCCTACACCGCCCCTGCTGCTTGTTCGGTCATGTCCACTTTGCCAACGGAGGCACCAGCTGAAATGGCGTGTGATCACACGCCATCGGAACCACCCCATGCCACTGTTGAGCTAGTTGTACCAGAGTCTACAGCTGAAATGGCATGTGCCCACATGCCATCGGATGCGATTGACCCCACATTGCAGAGGAGAGTATTTCCGCCCTTCACGTTTCCTCGACCAAAACCCTCTCAACGACCATCGGGAGCACCATTCGCTAATATTGTAGATGGTAAAATTGACTTGTACCATTTTTTATGCTGACGCATTTCATTTCAGAGTCACGGCGAAGGTACTGTATCGTTTTTGATCTGAACAGTGTCCTTTTCTCCCATGAGCGTGGCTCGTCCTCGAATGTCACTGCACCCTCCAAAGCCTGCGGTCGCAAGTTGGTCAAAAGAGACAGATTCACATTAATCACACAGGAGAAACTGTGGGATCTAATAATGACCATGCGACACTTAAAACAGAGGGCCGGGTTTAATTTGCAATTGGGAGTTTGGACATCCATGATGCGCCACAATGCATTAACGTTGCTACAGATGATGCATGATCAGATGCGAGTAATATTACCATTTGACTTTCTCCTAACGTAGGAGGATTGCTTGACTATGGTCCATGTGAGGGGTAGCAAGCCCATCTTCGTCAAGCCAGAGGCTGTAGTGATGAATCGGACTGCTAGGTCAAGTGAAATCCTCATCATTGATGACTCGCCGATTAAAACTGTAGCGAACACACACACATATGCAATGCACCCCATCTCTTGCAGTATGGAAACTCGGGAGAAGAAACTGTATGTTCTGGGGGACCTTGCAAAACGGCTTGGACTGATGGTGATAGAGAACCGGCCAGTCCAGGAGGTGGCTGCAGAAATCAACCAAATGGCAGATGGAACGGTATATCAGAAGCCATTTGATCGGACAGACACCAGTCATCATTTATGGCATGTATATTGTCTAGCCAAGCACTATCCACATCTCCATAATCTGCTCAACTGGATGGGTTCTTCAACCACTGAACATGAGCGTGGACGTACTAGAGAAGAGATGGCATTACTATTGGGTTTAAATCCTGATAGTATGGAGAGTGATGAAATTCCAAGATTATTGTATAGGCGTTGGAGGCAAAAAATAACAGTCTAAGATGGCATGTATTTATTTAAAAATGTAACTTATTATGGCATGGGGTTCCATGCCATTGTATTAATATTAAAAGACAATTCTTTGAGAGGATTTGCATTATACTAGAAGTGTTACAGCATGTTATTGGAAGTCTACGAAGTTGTTTTATTAATAATGGGAAAGTAAAGATTGAATGGGGACTTGGGCTCCACCTAGACTCGGAGCAACTGAGCCAATATTAAAAGGATGGAAAGAAATTGGACGACGATGACAAGGAGAAGAGAGAGGTGAAGCAGTGGCAGGGGGAGGAGAAGTGATTGAGTAGACATTTCCTTGTTTAAAATAAAATGGCATGTGCCTTAATGCAGTTGAATTTTGTTATATTTATATACTATATAAAGGTTTGGAAACCTTATTTTACAAGTGGGATAATGACAATTCCCACTTTAACGAAATAGAGCTTCATGACGGACCTCTTGCGGGACACGGCGGAGTGCCCAAGATGATGGGCTTACTCAAGACGAAGTACCATTGGCCAGATATGGCTAAGGACGTCCAAAACTATGTAAAGACATGTCCAACATGTCAGCAAATAAAAGCCGTGACTAAGGCTAGTGGGGGCTTGTTGCAAAGCATCCCAATTCCAGATTGTCCGTGGAAATGTCTTACGATGGACTTCATCACGGGACTTCCCCCAAGTGAGGGGTTTGATGCGATATTCGTGGTGGTGGACCGATTTTCGAAAATGGCACATTTCATACCCACCACAACGGAGGTGGATGCGGAAGGTGTGGCGAAGCTGTTCTTCGAACAAGTGGTTCGAGTGCGAGGAAGACCGAAAGAGATCATCTCAGATTGAGATAAGATCTTCACCAGTAGGTTCTGGAGGACTCTCCTGGAACAGTATCGCACCAAATTGAAATTCAGCACAGTCTATCACCCACAGACAGGTGTGGGGTATTAAGTCAAGTTTGTTGGCACTAACACTTCTTGACAGACAGACAAACGGAAAGGGTGAATAGGCAGCTGGAGGATTATTTGTGATGCTATGTCTCGGGAGACCAGACCAATTGGGTAAGTCATTTGGGACTTGCGGAAATGTGTTATAACAACTCACCACATTCGAGTATCGGGGTGAGTCCATGGGAGGTCATCAATGGGCGAGCTGTCACCATGCCCCATATATGTCTAGCCCCTGGACAAAAAACATATAATTTCATGTCATTTTCAAATACTTGAAAATTTGTACCTAGTCCCATTTTACTGAATAAATCCCACTTTAACGAAATAGAGCTTCATGACACTCTTCTAAGGCTACCTTCCTTAGTTCCCCTTCTGGAACATACACCCTCGTTTGCTTGTAATAGATGCTTCTGTGGTGTTCCGCATAGCCCGTTTTCTCTGCCGTTGGCAGCTCACCTCTCTGGTGAGCTTCCCGTGCCTCTAGATTCCTCAGCAACACTTCTTGTGCTAGACCATCGTTCTCATATGCTGCCGCACATCATCCCAGAAGGTTGTTGTTGTGCTGGATATTGCCAACCTCAAGCTCGCTTTTCGACTTAGCGCATCCACCACGATGTTGCTCTTCCTAGGCTTGTATAGAATCTCGCAATCAAACTCGGCCAAGGCATTAGCCCACCGACCTTGTTTCCCTCTCAGGTTGGGCTGTGACAAGAAGTGTTTCGTTGCCACATTGTCCATGTAAACCTTGAAGTGTCTCCCAAGGTAGTGTCGCCACTCCTTGAGCGCTTTGACCACCGCAAACAATTCCTTCTCGTGGGCAGGCCACTTCCGTTGAGCCTTGTCCAACTTCTTCGAGAAGAACGCTACCGGATGGTATTCTTGCTTCAAAACTGCGCCCAACGCAAAGTCTGAAGCATCCGTTTCTACCTCAAAGTCCTTACCAAAGTCTGGTAATGCCAATACGGGAGCCTTCCTCAACTTCCCTTTGAGGTGGACGAATGCCGCCTCGCATTCCGCTGTCCATACCATCTTCCCTTTTCCTGTTTGGTCCGTTAAGGGTAGGGCCACTCTCGAATAGTGTCTGATAAACTTTCAATAGTAGTTGCATAGCCCCAAGAATGCCCTCAACTCGTGTACATTCGATGGTCGCTCCCATTCCTGGATCGCTTGGACCTTCTCCGGGTCCACCTTGAGCCCGTCCTGGCCCACCACATGCCTGAGAAACTTTACCTCTTATTGAGCAAAGTCACATTTGCTCTCTTTAGCATACAGTTTGTGTTCCCTTAGTTTCTCAAACACCTTCGCCAAGTGTTCGGCATGCTCCTTTAGCGTCTCGCTATAGATCAGGATGTCGTCGATATAGACGACCACGAAATGATCCAGATAGGGTACAAAGATGTGGTTCATCAGCGCCGAAAACGTTGCCGGCACATTGCATAGCCCGAAGGGCATCACCAGAAACTCAAAGCTCCCATACCTAGTTTGACAGGTTGTCTTCTCGACATCTTCCTCTGCTACCCTGATCTGGTAGTATCCTGAGCTTAGGTCAATCCTCGAGAAATATTTTGCCTTTCCCAACGTATCGAACAGGTCCTCAATCCTGGGCAAAGGGTACTTGTTCTTCTTTGTATACTTGTTGAGCAACCGGTAGTCTATGCACATGCGCATAGATCCATCTTTCTTTTTCACAAATAACACGGCGCCCCATACGGCGACTTGCTCAACCTAACATACCCTTTGTCCACCAACTCCTCTAGTTGGCATTTGAGCTCCTCGAGTTCTTTCTCTTTCAAACGATAGGGGGGACGAACCACCGCCTCAGCACCCTTGACCAGCTCAATCTTATGTTCTATCGGTTGTGCGGGGGCAACCCCACCGGTAACTCCTCCGGCATGGTATCCTGGAATTGGTCCAACACCCATTGGATCACTAAAGGTACTTGTTCTGTTCCTGTCTTTTTGTCACTGTTCACCGAGAGTAAGCACAAAAATACTACCTTAGTTCCTTTAGTGAGTTGTCTTCTCGTGAACACCAGGTTTAAGCAAGATTCTTTGGCCTTGCTTTGCCCTACCTTTAGATCCTGGGCCTCCACCCTGGATCTTCTTCCTTGGGCATTCGCCAGTACCACAAGGTTTCTACCTTGTTCATGCAGGGCTACCATGAACCGATTGAAC
This sequence comes from Selaginella moellendorffii, assembly GCF_000143415.4. Lineage (NCBI taxonomy): Eukaryota > Viridiplantae > Streptophyta > Lycopodiopsida > Selaginellales > Selaginellaceae > Selaginella > Selaginella moellendorffii. The sequence goes on from NW_003314264.1 coordinate 1,862,002, forward strand.
CAGTCCATTCCGAAGATCACGTCAAATCCCACCATGTCTAACACGGTGAAATCCATGTCCACTTTCCATGTCCCTACTTCGACTCTCGCTTGTCGAAGTACCTCATTGGTGCTTTGGCTACCTTGAACAAACTCTATAGTCCTTGGTTTGCCCAGTTGCTGCACCATTAGTCCGGCTTGCCGGACTATGTCTGCAGCCACAAAATTATCCGAAGCACCCGTGTCAATAAGGATCTTAACAAAGCTACCTTCGAGCTTCCCCCGGAGGGCTAGTAGATGTCGCGAATGACTCTCTACCAAAGTTGCTCGTGTAATGAGTAACTTTGAGTTAGGGACTGGATCACATACCTCAGTTTGGACTTCACCCGACTTGATGGCCATATTGGCTCTGGCCTTCTTCGGGTAGGGACATTCCCTCGAAAAGTGTCCCGCTTCACCACAGTTGTAGCATACGTTGTTTCCCACGCTGCTATACGACTTGACCTTCTTATTCGTGGGTTTGTCTCTTTTCGCTTGACACCCCCATTTACTCGCTCGCTGGCCACCGGATTTGCCTTTCCGGAACCCCGAGGACTCATTCTTAGAGAAACTCTTCTTGAATTTCCCTCTGCTAAATGTTCCCCTTGGCGGAGCCTTTTCCTCAGTTCTAGCGAAGGATAGAGGCGGATTGCTGGGAGATGGCAAAGGCAGTGCATAAGCGAACCCAGGCGGAGACGGAACCTTCGCCAGAGCTGGAGCCTCCGGTCGAACAAGAGGCTATGGATGAGGAATCCTTGCATGAGGAGGACTCCAGTGAGGAAACTTCCAAACAGGAGTCCAGTGGCGAGGTTTGGTCGTCCAAGGCTCAATTGGACGTTTTAGAAGGACAATTGGCGCAAACCAATGCCCTACTAGAGACTCTCGTACGCAAGCTAAAGCGTGACGAAAAGCGGAAGAAAAAGCGAAAGACTGCAGATGCTAGCAGCGCAGAAGGTGCGGACCCTTCGGCAGGGACTGAGGCAAAACCAAACAAGGTCGAACAGACCGAAGTGGAATCAGTCCCTCAGGCAGTTCCCAAGTACAAACCAAAGCCCCCACCGGTCTTCAAGGGAGTGAACGACTATAAGGTGGTGGAGGATTGGTTTTACGATATAGAGGACTACTTCCGAGCGTTGTGATTACCGAGCTCGGAGAAGGTCCCATATGCAAAACCATACTTGGCAGATAATGCCAAGTCTTAGTGGAGAACGACAGAGGCCAACGAAGGACCGATGGCCACTTGGGAAATGATGAAGGCGAGGATCCGCGCAACTTACGTTCCTCCAAATGCTACCCTGCATCTAAGGGACAAGCTAAGTAGGCTGAAGCAGACCAGAACCATTCAGGAGTATGTGAATGGGTTTATGGCAAAGAGGATACTTGTCACGGACATGGGGGATATGGATGCGTTCCATGCCTTCATATCAGGTTTGCAAACCTAGGCTCGCGGTGAAGTGATGCGGTGGAACCCGACCAACTACAAGGAAGAGTTGGATGTGGCCATCAAGGTGCATTTCAATGATAACCTGCGAAAGGGGAACACGACATGGTCGGGATCCACGTTTAGCAAAGGGGCCAAAATACCAAATTGTAAGCCACAAATTTTTCCTTTCCGATTTGCCAGCTTACCTCGTCTATCCGACCTGGCTTGTGCTAAGTTCCCTCGCCAAGGTTTTCGCCTATGGTACCAGCTCCTACTTGGTTCTACTTAGTTTTAGCTACTCACTGCACGAGCAATGGAGTGTTAGCCATCCATCTACAGATTCCCAAATCTCTCCCAATCCCCCTCCCCGGGTTAGACTGGACTTAAGGTTCGTCTACACTCCCCGCAGGCACAAGCAGCCAAGCACACCAAGCCTCCAGGTTCCTAACACCCCTTGGTACCACAAGGCTTGATCATGGGACCCTCTAAATCCCAAGCCTTGGGTGCAGCAGTTGCTTCGGGACGTCGGGGTGAAACACCGTGGCTTAACGGCCCGGTATGGGTACCTCTACCCCCCCACTTCCATCCCGAAGGGAAGGCCCAAGCCCCTAGGAAGGGCGAGGACCAATGAGCCACAATGTACTCAAGTGGGGCACCACTCCACATGAGCCAGGAGCACCGCAGTCGGTTTCCCTTTCAAGAGTGGGAGCTGCTCTTGAGCACTTCCCTGGGTGGCCCCTCCGGCACCACCCAAGCCCATGCTCACTCCCACCCAAGGCCCCTCGGCCCCAGTCTCAACCTCAAGCCAATTTGGAAGCACCACTGGAGAGTTCCTTCAAGACTGGTTCTTGGACCTCACTATCCCTACTATACTTTTGGAACCCCCTGCAGCCCCCCCCCCCCCCTAGGAGATGCACGCTTTGGGCTTTCACCCCTTGACCCGTATTAGTACTCGGACTTAGTCTCTAGCTGATCTCGGACTCGATCTCGGATCCGACTTCGGATTCAGTTTCGGACTAAATCTTGAACTCGATCTCGGACCCGATCTCGGACCCGACCTCGGACTCGATCTCGGACTCGGTCTCGGACCCGATTTCGGATCTCGGACTCCGTCTTGAGCTCGGTCTCGAACTCGGTCTCCGAGTCGGTCTTGGACTCGATTCCGAACTCTATTTCGAACTCGGTCTTAGAGTCGGTCTTGGACTCGATCTTAGACTTGGTCTCATCCGATGAACTCTTTATCATTTTGGTCAAGCTTTTCGGGGCTCCTTTAGCATATGACACCTCGGCGAGTTGGTTCCTTACAAGTGTGTGTTTCTCAAGGGGGGGGGGGGGGGGGAAGGGGGGGGGGGGGGGGGCGGAGGGGGGGGGGGGGGGCGGGGGGGGGGGGGGGGGGGGGGGGGGAGATGAAGGGGGGGGGGGGGGGGGCCGGGGGGGGGGTGGGGGGGGGGGGGGGGGCTGGGGGGGGGCGGGTGGCCGGGGGGGGGGGGGGGGGGGCGGGGGGGGGGGGTGGGGGGGGGGCGGGGGGGGGGGGGGGGGGGGGGGGGGGGGGAGGGGAAGGGGCGGGGGGGGCGGGGGGGGGGGCTGGGTGGGGGGGGGGGGGGGGATGGGGAGGGGGGATTGGGTGGGAGGGGGGGGGGGGGGGGGGGATGGAGGCCGGGGGGGGGGGGGGGGGGGGGGGGGCCGGGGGGGTGGGTGGGGGGGGGGGGGGGGTTGGTGGTTCGGGGGGGGGGGGGGCGGGGGGGGGGGGGGGGGGGGGGGGGGGGGAGGGGGCGGGGGGGGTAGACGGGGGGGGGAGGGGCAGGGGAGGGGAGCGGGGGGGGGGGGGGGGGAGGAGGGGGGGTTGGCTGGGGGGGGGGGGGGGGGGGGGGGGGGGGGGGAGGGGCCGGGGGGGGGGGGGGGGGGGGGGGGTGGGGGGGGGGGGGGGGAGCCGTGGTGGAGGGGGGGGTGGGGGGGGGGTCAGGAGGGGGGGGGGGAGGGGGGAGTGCGTCTGCGGGGGGAGGGGGGGGGGGGGGGGTGGGGGGGGAGGGGGGACGGGGGGGGGGGGGGGGGGCATGGGGGGGGGTGTGGAGGGGGGGGGGGGGGGGGGGGGGGGGGGGGGGTGGGGGGGGGCTGCTGTGGGGGGTTCCAAAGGTATAGTAGGGATAGTGGGTAGGTCGGGCATGGACGACCAACCTGAGGCATAATCTAGCTCCTACTTGTGTGTCTGTCCTTGTTCTGCATTTGGCTTGGGTCTAAGCCCAAGCTCCATTCCATGCTAGCTAGTGGAGTACCCATATCCTCACGTTAGGCCACTGGTATGCCGAAATAGCACCAGACTCCGTTTGGCTCTGTTTTGCATGCTGGTCCTAGCATTAGGATGTTGGTTGCTTCAGGACTGTTCCAAGTCACTCCGGGCTCCTGTCCCTTCGCTCCTTGGGCTGTATGCTTAGAAGTTGCTCTGTGGTCCGGTTCTATCACTCCTTGGCTCCACGCTTGGGAGTTTGGCACCATTCCTTCGTTCAGTGGCCCAAGGCCCTGAACCTTGGGTTCCACACCACATTCCTTTGGACACGTGGCATGTGACACATGGCATCTGTCACGTGGCACAAAGGGGGTTTAGGTTCTGCTTCGTGGTGTTATCCTATGGTAAATCACCATAGGATAAAGGGTAAAAACCACGTGCACTACATTTGGTATCAGAGGATGAGTCTCAGTGAGTACTACTCAATGAGATTGGGCAACTAGTCTCGTTGCATACGGAGAGATGAAAACGATGATCCGAGTGGGTACACGTTTAGGTGCAATGACTTCGCAATCGTTCCTTGGGTATGGTTTTAGTTACCGTTTTGTACCGTATTATATGAGCTTGCTCTTGGGCTCATAGGAAGGATTGAGTTATTCTAGTAGCATGAGTTTGCGCTTGGGCTCGTGAGTGAGGCACATTAGCAACTCAAGGTTACACTTTGAGTTGGCAGGATTAATGTTAGCCTATCGGTGGTTCTATGAGTTGTTCCTTGTACCATGGGTGAAAGCAAACTCCCTGGGTTTGCTATGAGTGGCAAATAGGCTGGTCTGTAGCTATTTAACACGGCACTAGTGGATCCTTCCTAGGCATGATTACAAGTGGATCAATCAAGACTGTAGGGATAAGTTTGTTGGTTCAAGTAGTCATTGCCATGCTCTCTCATAAACTTTTCTTGGATTGGACTGAAGGCAGTGCGAAAGCAAGCTTGAGGTTTAGTCAAAGATGAGACCGAAAAGAGAGTCGTCAGGGACGAAGGATTAAACACGTAAATCATTTTCTCTTCTTGAAAAAATGATTTGCAATGAGGTGTTAACTCATTGCTTGTGTTCACATTATGCAATCAAAAGTCCTATCTTGATGCATGTTGGAAATGATAGTTTTACAAATAGTGAGTTGTGGGATGGATAGCGGTGAAACGCTAAACCATTTTGTCTAAACTTGCTATTGGAAGACTTAGGTTGCAATGCTCAATTTTTTTCCGGGGAACCTTGCTATTACTCCTTGAGTAGCTTGGTTTGGATTAGTGTTGAGTTTGGTCGGAAAGAGAGTGGCATGAACTTGTCCGTATTGTGAACAAAAGTGAGTGGTGTTAGGTGTTGTAAATCTCTATTGATGGGGTGGCATTTATGTTGCATTTTGTCGAATCGAGTTGGCACTTGATATTCACATAAACTTTTGCAATAGTGACATGGGCATTGTTCATAGTGTTGCTTGATTGATGATCAAGTTATTGTGATTTATATCATATCCATGTGATAATGAGCAATGTGTTTACGAAGTTGATTGGGTAAATGATGATCAACCCCAAAGTGGTTGATGGAGAAGCTAGTCTACTTGCACGAAGTAGCATTGAGGTAGCTTTAACTAGATTGTTGTTAATGGTCTATTATGCTAAGCTTAAGTTGGTACTTTGTTCCTTGGATTTGCCTATAAGGTGTTGGAAAGGGTTGTAGCATTCATTTACTATAGCTCATCAGTTGATCCATTAACACTTGAAGTAGATTGTTGGATGGAGAAAATGTATAATTGGGGCATTGACATCACTAGCACTTGTGTTACTGGAGGTGGCATTGTTATTTCAAGTGATGAGGAATTTTCCTTAGACCTTGATTTTCCATGTCATTTTTCTTGTTAATGTTTTGGTTTCACATTGGATCTTGAAGGTGATTGAAGAAGAGTGTTAGTGCAATGTGGATATCCGAAGATGTGGTCTTCGTGATCAAGCCTTGGATGTTTATTTTGCACTTTGCGGATGTTAGTGTTGGATATTGATTAGATGGGCAAAGATGTTCGATGCTTAGACATATTGTTGGATCATGAAAATTTGTGTTGAGGTGAACCTATGTGAAGTAGTAGGTAGGCAAAAGTTGGTTGAGTCTTGAAAGTTTGCATTCCTGGACTAAGAGTCATTCTTTCTCTAGGATGGAAAATTTTCCACAAATTTTCTTAGGATTTTCCAATGGCTGATCTATTTATCACTTTGCTTGAAAACCTTTCCACTTTTGTAAGCCAATACAAATTAGTGAAGGGGTTGGAGTTGACTTTGGTTAGCCTAAACCTTAGTAGGTAGTTTGTATGATGCGGCCTGAAAGGGATACTAACTTTTAGGGCTAAGGCAATTAAGTTGGATAGAGTCTAAGGTTGGTGTAAAAAAGTGGCCGTGCACTTTTCTCAGAAAGGTGACCCTTGTACCTTTCTTTTGTAACGTTGTGCTTGGTGGTAGATTGCACCTTGCATTACGTTAAACTCTATGAGAGTAGTGAGCTCTCACTGATCTTGACTTAGTCTTGGTAGCCCTGTGCCTTGGCTAAGGATGGTGATGTCCAACTTAATTGTTTGAGGTTGAGATGTTGATACCCGTACTATAACTTTGTCTATGAGGAGGTTGTGTACCGATATGAGTCCATCTTATGGTCTTCACTTTAGTTTCAACTGAGTGTCGATCGCATAGCTAGCTTCTTCAAGGCATGCTCAGAGCTAGTGGCTAAATGTTTTAGTAAGCTTATTGCGGTTGAGTTGGATTCGAGTGGTCATTTAGTTTGTGCTTGTCTATGAACTTTTATCTTGTAGCTGGGATATCACATTCATGTTGGACAAGTATATAACTTGATGACAAGAGTTGGTGTTTGGGTCTTGTGAAGGCAAGTTAAGGAGTGATTGTTAGTTGCTTTGCGACTAGTGATTATTTGTAGACTTTATCAAGGACCGTTGACACTTGCTTTGCTCGATGATGATTTAGCAGTGATGGGCTTGCTTTACCGGATAGTGTTGCGGAGGATCGTGTCATTAGGTTGGCATGGTTTTTCCATGTTGGCATGTCAATTCCTTTGTCGATATCATTTGGTTACATTTGGTCTATAGTGTTGGATTTCATTGAGTCTTGGATGTGGTGATTCACTCATTGATGATGTGTTATCTGTAACTGAGTTTTGCTGAAGGATTGGTCTCGGATACTAAGTATAGTATCTTCGACTTTGGTTAGCTTGGTTGCTGGAAAGCTCCGAGTGGTGATTCACTCTTGCTTTCTTCTAGCTTTCTCCTGGTGTTGATGGCATTGAAGTGATGCCTTGTTATTGACATTGTTGATATTGAGACTTAAGTGAAATGAGATGCTTTTCCTTAGGATTGATATTGAGTTTCATTAGTCTTGATGAAAATAATGTTGATGATTTGGCTTTAGCTTTGTGTTGTTGGCATTCATGCATTTGCTAGTTAGCAATTGTGTTGACATTCAAATGAACTAAGTGGCAAGTTGAGTTAATTGTGTTCTCGACGAGATTGTTTAGTAAGGGTTGAGCTTTAAGGTTTTCTTTGAAAAGTGATTCAGTCGTGGACTATGCTAACTCTACAAGCGGAAGAGTTAGTGATCGATATTGGAAAGTTTGAATCCTTATTAGGTTTGAATTGAAATATATTAATCATTGATGATTCCCCTTATGCTTGTTACGACGTGAGCTACGTCCTGCTATAGATGGATTCATGGAGGATCGATTAGATGATCACTTGTTGAGAAGCTCTATTTCGTTAAAGTGGGATTTATTCAGTAAAATGGGACTAGGTACAAATTTTCAAGTATTTGAAAATGACGTGAAATTATATGTTTTTTGTCCAGGGGCTAGACATATCTAGGGCATGGTGACTAGCGCGGTGACTTTGTGTCCAGACTGAGTCCATCTGGTTGTATAATAAAACTCATTGTCAAGGTGAACAAGCCGAATCTGAAGCTAAAGAAGAGCGATGGCATGCGCGCACACACTATTTGTTTGTTCATTGAGCGTGTGGTGAGCTTTCCAAGATGAACATCATTCCTATTAGCCAGACATATAACTTAATGGTGAGAACATTTAGATATTATTCAATGTTATCTTTTTCTAACGAATCTAATTGTGAAGGTGTAGCAAGAGGCATTGCTAGTCTGGAGAAGTCATTTAACTCATTTGACCCTTAGTGTATTTTCATGAAACTAAATAACATTCATATTATTAAGGAATTTCTCTAGTACCTTTTTTTTACGACATAGAGGCTTGCATTTCTTTCAAAGGTGATTTAGTAAAAGGCCTGAGGGCACATGCCATTCTATTTCTCAGACCAGTATTAAGATATACTAGTGCAAAGGGCCACATGCCATCACGCCTCCTCTGATTCAGATTCGGATTGTTCACCTTGAAATAAAATACATTAGAAACTTAGTAAAGGAATATTAAATCTCACCTTGAACCCGGGTTATGAATGCTCTTGCTGCATCTCTTGCATGGTCTGGCAAGGTGATGGTGGCACTCTGCTTCCGCATCCAACCATGCACAACATTATCCACCGATATGCTCATGCTGGGATCCCTTGGATTCAGCACCCATCTCTTTTCTAGGCAATCCTTCGTATATCCGTAACTTGGCTTGAACCACTCCACAGTTACATTAAAGGAGTTAGTTTCCGCGTCCTCCTCTGCATCAGTGATGCAGCGCCCCACCCATATCATTTGTTTTTTATTACTGGGTCTGACAAGCACGACCATTCCTTTGCAGACTTGTACTGGATTGAATGCTGAATCCGGCTTCTTGTTCCTCGGCCCACAATAGTGATCCTCAACATCGTTATCTGTCACTGCATTTCCAGAGGACATTGTTCCGCTACTATCTGGTGCTCTGGGTTCTGGCCAAAAGGACTCTTCCAATTCTTCATATACAACCGGCCCATTTTGGATAGCAGATATAATCTTCTCCCAGTATTCGAGCAAAGGCTTGCACCTCTTAAAATAGGATTCTCCACCAAACAGCAACCCCCTCTTCCAGAAGGCAATATGCTGTCTAATCCCGGCCACTATACTTTCCTGATCTTTGAGTCCATCCGGGTGCATCGGCCGTGGGGAACCCTGAGGAATCATAGGTTCCCCAGTTATGGGATCTCTCTTGAAGAGTTCAATGCCGTCCACTGGCAGCCACACTGTGTCCCATTCTCTCATCTTGTACCTCATCACTGGAGCACCGTCACGCATGCTGAAATGAAACTGAAGAGGCTTGGAGTGGCCAATCAGCGTTTCGGATCCGTCCCTGATGTAGCCTCTTACAAACCCCTTAAAGTCTGGAACCTCTGTCACAAGTGCAGCTTCAACAGTGCCTTTGATGCAATTTTGGAATTCATCGTAGAGTTGTGGGAGGGTGAGGACATTGGATCGCCGGAGGGACTTTGCCAGGTGACTGAACATGGCATCGACGTCTTCATGAGTGTGCCCAACCATGAGAAAGCCAAGTGTAACCGTTTCAAATATGCCTTTGGCAACAAGCATTGCCAAGTACGCGAAGACGTACATGTTTTTGTTCTCACTGCCAGCATTGTCTGTTTGGAGCAGAAGATGGGGTGGAAGGCCACATCGGCCGCAAGAACTTCCTTGAGATTCTGCTTCGTTTGGATGAGGCTGTGCATTCACCGGGCGACCAGCCTCGTCGGAATGGCATGAGGCCTCACGTGATAACCCTACAATCTGACGGCCAACATATTCACTGGGATGGCATGGGGCCCCACGCGATACTGCAAGCCTTTGCTCCTCCTCCAGCTGAACCCTGTATGGGGTTCGATCGACAAGGGCCTTATGCAAGGGTTGGCCGTTCAGCTCAGTCTGCACACTTTGCAGAGACCTTAAGTGTTTTGCTAGGGACGCAATCATCATGTTTGCACCCCCACCACCCCATAGAGGTACAAAGAAGTTCCCATAGTTCTGGGCACCATGCCCATGAGCGATTATGCCAAACAGAGACACAGGCAGCTGCATGGATGAAGAGATTGCCTTGGGGGCAGGATTGAGTCGAGGTAAGCACGTCTTTTTCTGGTCCATTTTGTCGTGGATGATGCAGAGGTAAGAGTCAGGTCTCTCCATGGAGAGAATCCTGTTATGATAATATGCAGTCCTGCAGCTTCTCTGCTCGATGTTGTGGTCGAGCCACCTTCTAACCAACGTCTCTCGCTCTTGAGCGCTGCAAGAATTCTTCGACAAAGCCATTTTGATAGCAGTGCACTCGTCACACTTTGAAAAGCTGGAGTACTTTCCTATACTCACATCCCTGAACCTGTTGCTCCACAATCTACTAAATCTAGATTGGCTCAGCTTCCTGTAGCCATTACTCTGGAGTTCCCGATTCACATCTTCCAATATGGCCCCCTTGGTATACATGGAAGGGAGAATTCGTTGGGTGTCTCGTGTTCCATCTTCCAAGAGGCGGGTTTTATGTGGTTGCTGCTCGCTACATGTCTCGACAAACCTCTTGAAGATTGCCTCTCCATATACAACATGACCCCTGGTTTTGTGCGTACCGTCGTTCCCATGGACTGCCTGTTGAACCCTTTATTCCTCGAACTCAGTTTTGATTCTGTAGAATGTGGTTCGAGGGACTCCATAAATGATTCTCCATGCCTTCATGCAGACCAAACCCCTCTGGAAGACCATGCCCCCCACCTGATGTTCTGAAGCATCAACAGATGACCGTAATGCCTCATACACAAAATTGCGAGCTGCCTTCCAGGACAATGTCTTGTATCTTGCTCTCTCCTCTTCAATAGCATCCCAATCAGCATGTTGACAGCACCTCCTCTTGCAACAAGCAACTGTCGAGACCATTCGAACCTCCATCGCCATTTTCTGCCTTTTCGGTTCGTTGCTTAGATCCCTTTGGCTGCGCTGTAGGAAGGTGTACTTTCTTTTCCCATGAAGAGATGTTCTGTCATCAGTTGTAGTGGTGTTTGATTGTGAATCCTTCACATTCTCAAACACTAAATGCCTCTATTTCCACCGCACAATGCTTCCAATAGTCAGACTGTTTTCTTCTGTGTCCACAACCTCTAAAATCGCAACTCCAATATCATCCCAGCCCAATTCTTGATTAGCAACCGCATCTCTTGGATCGACAACTGTGGCTAAGCCCTCAGCTACCACCTCCCCCTCGGGGTTGTTTAGAAACACCTTTGCCTGAATCCATGTAGCACGGTTCTTAAGATCCACGGAGGGAACATGCGTCGCACTTGCGCTGTCCCCAACATCTGCTTTCTTCTGCAGATTTTTCAAGGCAACAACAACATTTACCCCGATGACCATCTCTCCTCGTTCAATAGCGACCACATTCCCATCGAAGACAGTCTCTACTGATACAGCAGCATTGCCTTCCCCAAGCCTTTGACAGTGTATAACAAAGTTCCGATCCATAGACACAAGGGTCCCTTTTGCAACTCTCTTCCCACCATTCAAAATGTAAACCTTTTCCCCAACCCTGAAGGCCATTCTGAAAGTGCAGAAAAGAAGTTAAGACCATACAAAAAATGATTGGAGAATGGCCTAAATCATAACATACCAAACAACCTCAATAGCATGAGGCCACATGCCATTATTCAAACATGCTATTGACACCCACGTGAAATTTCGCATTCACAAAATTGGCATGAGGCCTCACGCTATCTTTGGCCCCTGCTAGCCTATTGCTATATTCCTTTTGCCTTGTTGCAACTGTATATATTTTTGTGTGCGTGACTAGTCACCCATACAAAAATATATACAGTTGCAGCAAGGCAAAAGGAATATGGCAATAGGCTAGCAGGGGCCAAAGATGGCATGAGGCCTCATGCCATCTTGATATACACACAGCTGCAGGCAAGTAAAAACATACATGACAATACGCTAGCCATGAAATTGCAAGGGCCCAAGATGGCATGTGGCCTTATGCCATTTCTAAATGTGGTCCTAAACCATTCCATGGTGAACATACCAGGAAGCACAAGTGCCGAATATCAAGAGGAAGCGGTAGCCACACCAAAGACAGTGCCGCTCGCAACACCGCAACTACTCGTAGCGCCGCTCGCAACACCGCAACTGCTCGTAGCGCCGCTCGCACAAACTGCCACTCGCATAAAATGCCGCTCGCAATGGCGCTCGCAATGCCGCAACCGCTTGTAGACGCATAAACCACAGCTCACAACGCCGCTTACACAAGCAGCGCTCACTGCGCTCAGCAGAACCAAGAACACGGCGCACAAAAATGATAGACCTAGGAATGAGTTCAAGAATTCAAAAATAACACACGCTTGAACGTCACATCAAATCCTCTGACAAACCAGATCTTATGATTCCTCTGACAAATTTCAAACTGAGTAGCTTCTAGACTTTGCTGTCGGAGGTTGAACTTTGTCACATCATGTCCTTGCCTCGATCCAGCTGTGCCATGTCAGTGATTCGAACTTTGCCATGCCATGTCAGCGATCCGCGCCAAGATTATTCGCCATGTAAAGGAATAATTATGCTGTGTGTGTACGTCCATTTATGGCAATATAAGGCCACACGCCATTCAAAGAATAATGCTAGTCGAGCATTTTTTGGTGCATTTTTGGGTTCAAAATTGCATGAGCCCACATGCTATAAAGTTTACCTGTACCAAAAATAGAAACAGCTTTATTTACTTGGGAATTTAAGTGGTTGAGGCATTTTTAAACTTACAAACACATGCCCTACTTACATTCCTTTGGTTGCTTACATTCCTTTGGTTGCTAGCTTTCGTTTGTCCCCTTCACTAGCCTGAGATACATTTGCTCGGCATCTGCCTCTTACAGCATTTGCCCAGAAAGGGCATCTTTCTTCACGCAGCATTTGCCACATGTTTAGGGTTTAGGGTTTAGGGTTTAGCAATTCAGTAGCTTGATAAACATGCAAATACAGAACTTGATGCAAAATCCTTGGATATGTCACAATGCCCCTAGGACCATAAACACATTTCAATAGAGAGGGTCCTTTCATTTCATAACTCTTTACGTAGATCTTGGTGAAACCAGAGTTAGTGAAGTTGGTTTCTTGTGATCCCGCATCTGATTGTGATGTCCCTTTGCAGTGTCGATGGAAAGGTCAATGCACACCAAACTGTAGAATCTTGGAGCAAAATAACGGTCGGATCTCTAGCAAATGCCCCTGAAACATTGTAAGGCTCGTGTGGTCTCATGTGGTGTCCGATCGAGATGCTTCTTTGCAGGGTCATCAAGAAGGACATTGTATACCATTCTGTAAAATTTAGTTGCGATCTAACGGTTAGATCTCCAGGAAACTCAAAACAATCTCGCACGTGTCAGAATATTCTAGGAATATACTCCTATGTGCTCCTGAAAATGGCATGCGGCCCCACGCCATTCAAGAGATAACGCCAGATGACGCCGAGCATTTTTTGGTGCATTTTTTGGGATCAAAATTGCATGAGCCCACATGCTTGAACATCATCCTCTGACAATTTATTTAGCTGAACATCTGGCATTTTTGGAAATACAAGATGCTTTGGAATATCCAATCATGCATGGTATAAATATAGCGAGGGTATTAAATGATATCCCAATCATGATCTTTCTTTTGGATTTCGCGTGCATGCAGTCCGAGGAATGATGACGTTGCGGATTTCTTTTGGATTTCACGCATGCGCGCGCCGATCCAGAAATTAATGGTGGCGCCCAAGTCCGAGAAATGATGACGTGGCGGGATTACCAACCGTCGTGACATTTCGCGCGTGTGAGGTTAGGTTTTGCATTTTGCTTCGTACTCGCGCTCGCATCGCGCTCCCACTCGCGCTCCCACTTCTCTACAGGTTTCTCGTGTGCATCGGCGTCCACTCGCGCTTGCATCACACTCGCGCTCGCATCGCGCTTGCATCGCGCTCGTGTGCATCGGCGTCCACTTCAAGACACACCCAGTTTGTAACTTCGCCGCCAACTCCGCCGCCCACTCCGCCACCCACACGCAGCCCACTTGGCGTCCCGAGAGATTTCAGCGCCACTCTCCAACTGTAAGTGGCAGAGTAGCCTTGCTGCTACGATCCGCTGCACACACAGTGCACATTCGCCAGCGAGTCCGGTTGTCACGCCTCCATTCGGCTTCAAATGGTAAGTCTTTTAGGCCAAGTAGAAAATGGCATGAGGCCACATGCCATTCAGTAGCAACATTGGCATGCACCGATTGGGCTCTCGAGTGCAGTCCGGTTACAGATGGCGTGTAGCCTCACGCTATCTTAGGATGCAGCCTCAAGACATCTGATGCAGTGGTGAATGGCGTGTGGCCTCACGTTATTTCCAGCTACTAGCTTTTCATCTGTCAGCTCTAATTGTTGTGCATTTCTGAACAGGCGAGGAATTGCGTTCTTCTTCCAGCCACTGTCAATGTGGATGCAGAGAAGGGGGAGGAGCTCACCAGTTGGACTTTCGGGATGGAAGGCGAGGATCTGAGGCTGTACAACACAGATGCTGGGAGAAAAGAATGCATGGGGATCCTCATCCAAGTGACAGACACTCCATGCAGTTCCATGCAAGAATATGGACTGGCACTTGTGGTAGAGACAGCGTCTGCCTTCAAGATCCACCTTGCACATCCTAGCGGCTTCCCGGAGGGGGGTAGCGGCTATGAGGAATTCCTAGAGGGAGCTAGGGAGAGGTTGTCCAGGAGGCCCACAATTTTAAAGACGCTGCGGGTCTATGAAGATCACATGGAATCCACGGACCTCACCTACGGCGATGTTCAAAAACTATATTCCAACATTGAGCCGTTGAGAGTGACTCCAGTTCGCGAAGCAAAGGGGAAGGGGGTCGATCTGGAAACTACCTCGAAGTAGAAAAGGGTGGTCAAGCTCAAGCCGATGTCCGACTCTCCTGCTCCAAAAAAGAAGCTACTCAGTGATGCCATTGCCTCGGGTTCGAACACTACACCCACCAAAAAGAAGAGCCGCAAAGAGCAGAAAGAGCAAGAAGAGGCAGCAAAAATCGTCGCAGATAATAGTACTTGTTACTATTCCAACAAAGTATATACAATCGACGTGAGCCGTATCGACATCCAAAGCAAATACAACCACAGGCTAGTATCTGATGAGTGGGTGGAGAAATTGAAGCAGAAGATGCTGGCAAGTCCAGTAACACCCGACATCGCAGACGTGATCCCCTACTACCAAAAAATGAAGGGCGAGATGAGGTTTCCAGACTTGATCAATAGGAAGGTGTTGGATGATCAGAACATCCGGTTCTATGCCGTCTCCGGGCAGCATTCTAGCTTGGCGATGCAAGAGATAGTTGTGGATATTATGGTGGGCGAGGAGGTGAAGAAAGTCTTCAAGACAAGAGTTGTCCGCCTGATAAAAGGCAACTCGCCCCTCCGATCTATCATATACATCTCCCACGCGCAGAATGTCAAGCAAGAAACGTGCTACAAATCGGGTCTGCACGAGACATTGGCACGAACACGGAAGCTCTGGGTTCAACTGAAGAAGCCACAAAAACCAGGACAAGGACGTGCACTAGCAACTAGCGCCTGGCAGGTAAGCCTCGTTGTATGTGGCATAGCATGTGGCCTCACGCCATTTCCATTGCAGGAATTCTCGAGTCTTCTCTCGAAAACACTGGGGGTCAATGACACACTCAGCATCCATAACATTCTACTCGCGACAAAAGTTGTTTTTGACAAATGGGTAGATGTGCTGAGGAGGTACCATGACGGGGAGTTGCCAAAGTCAATGGGTGTGGAGGACGGCCGGAAGCCCAATGATTTGAAGCTCAACGCCTTGCGTTTCTCGCGGTCTCTAGACGACGACGACCTTCTGACAGTGGCTAATGCTCTTCTACGTGGTGAGGTTGTCTTCAACAAGACCAAAATGACTCCCGGCCATATTGTGACATACGAGGACTTGTGCACGACTCTGAGAGCTCGTGCGCTATTGAAGGATTGGATCTTCGAGCAAGTGGCCGTGGAGAGGGTGAGCATCGACACCACGCAAGAGATGATGGAAGCGCTGGAGTTGTCAAATGAAGACATCGACAAGTACGTGAAGGGGGCCCCCAAGTTCATCGATCTGATGCGGGATGCCACGAAAAGTAAAGCTGAGAAGTTGGATCAGTATCCAAATTTCATTAAGATTGATGTCGACCGCCGGCTTCAGAAACAGCTCGACCCCGCAGCAGAGGCCTATCGAGAACCTTACCGGGTATACTTGAATTCGGATGAGGATCAAAGGTGGAGGAGCATCGTTTCCCGCGGAGATGAGCAGGTCAAGAACATCTTTTGTGTGATGGACTTCACAAACGAGGAGATCACTCATGCAGACGAAGTCAGCTCCATCATTGACTTAATGGTGGGACTTGCGGAGGTGGAATCTTCAGTCCACTATATGATCTACGACTCCGAATCCTATCACAAGTTCTGGAAGGCCTTGAACGAGGTGAAGGCTCGGTTGAAAGGCAAGGAGATGCGGGAGATCCATGGGATAATGGCTAAGAAGAAGATACCGACGAATGTCCGCATCTTCACACTCGCCCTTGTTATTGGTCCTGCAGCAAAGTGGGACTGGAGTGACTTCCCAGCTTCGTTCGACAAGGCCAATCGAATTGATCTGAGGGAGGTCAATTTACCTGTGCCTGAGGAACTGAAGACGGCTATGGAGCTTTCGAATCCAAAGAAAGCTCCAGGTGCAGCATGGGAAATGCTCAGCTGGGTCTTCAACGCAATAGCGGGTGGGTCACCTGCTTCCGACTCCAAGGGCAAATGCGTTGTCGAGTACAACTGCGGCGGACTATTCTTTCGAGCCGCACTACTCAAGGGTGTCCCGTGTGTTGCGGTGACAAACTCCATTGAAGAGGTGACTTCAATGGAGCATATAATTACAGTTGCCAAAGAAAAACAGTATCTTCTCTGCGAACCTGGTGAGTACGCACTTTAAGTTTAAATGTTATCTCACAAGCTCTGTATGCAGGAGCGTGGCCACCCCCAGATGCTGAAACGGCGTTAACAGCTACTGTTGAAGATAACCATGTTGGGCCGAGCTCACAACCTGCACAAGGTAAGGTCACGTGAGGCCTCACGCCATTTTGATTATAGATCGTTGTGAATATTCAGACACGAGGACTGAAAAGCGCACTGGTGGCGCATCGAAGAAGGACAAACAGAAAAGCAATAGGAAAAAAGGAGGTACAAATTATATTTGCAATGGCGTGTGGTCTCATGCCATTCCTTGCAGGAGAAACTTCTTCAAAGGCAAAACAGGCAAGCACCAGCCAAGCTCAAACTGACAGTGGTCATAAAAAGCGAAAGCACGTTGGACAGTCGTCGAGATCAGAGGCGTTTGATTCGAAAAGGAAGAAGGGCAACGAAAAGATGATAGGTAATGCCTCGCGGTTATGGCGTGTGTGCTCATGCCATTCATTGCAGATCAAGGGCTGAGTGAAAGCAGGCAGTCACCACCTCATGACTCAGATTCCTATGGCGGACTCCCCTTCCCCAATCTCAATGGAGAGGTACAATGGATGAGGGAAGCTTTTCAAGGCAGGGCCACGTTTTTCTCATCTCGTCGTCTTCGAAGGGTGCAAGAACGTGCAGAAACCATGTTAAGACAGTCGGGTGAGGATACGGTCCTAGGTCACGCACTAAAACAGGCTATGGATGTCTTGTATTTTGAGATGGAGACTCGGCCAGATGATTTTCCCAAGATGGTCCTGGAAGAACAAGCCATCCAGCCTGAGCAGCCTATGGAAGAAATGCAGGAGGGGGATGAGGAGCCAGAGAAAGATAATGAGCAGGAAGAGCAGAAGGACGAAGAGGAGGACAAAGAAGAGGAGGACGAAGAAGAGGAGGACGAAGAGGACTTGGATGGTCCTCACAGTGGTGACGATCACAATAACGACGACGACGATGATGACGACGATGGCCAGCCTGAGGTGGCCAAAGAGCGGCGGAGGAAGGTCATACAAGACAAACCATCAGGTAAATAATAATACATCCATTCCTAACCTTTTACCATTTCTAACATTGTCCATGTAGGTCGCAGAGCAAATGGTAAGTAGAGATTATTCAGTTGAATTTACAAACTCTAGCCTTTAGTGTCGAGGAAGGATAGTGCCAAGCAAGGGTCGAAACGTATGTCCAATCCTTCAGAATCAGCAGTGCGCTCAAGTGATATCGGTCCTAGTTCCTCAATAGCAGTTGATGGTAAATACAGTATAGTCGATTCAATGTGCTAATGAGTTTGTTTTTAGTAGCACGGGAGGATACCATCTCAATCGAAGGGAGATATTTGGACATGCATATGGATCCGCCAGTGGACTCTACTTGGCTGCAAGAGTCATCAGAGCTGGTGGAGGCTACTATCCATATCAACGCCAAGCAAGCTGACCACGCTCCACTTGATGCTGCCCATACCACTGAGTCAATCTTGTCCACGTATCCAACTGACGGTGACCAGGCGCCATTGGACCCACATGAGGCCGCCCCAGCCGCCGAGCCGGTTGTATCCTCATTTCCAACGGACTCAACGTGTGCCCAATCGTCTGACTACGCGCCGTTGGAACCTCCCTACACCGCCCCTGCTGCCTGTTCGGTCATGTCCACTTTGCCAACGGAGGCACCAGCTGAAATGGCGTGTGATCACACGCCATCGGAACCACCCCATGCCACTGTTGAGCCAGTTGTACCAGAGTCTACAGCTGAAATGGCATGTGCCCACACGCCATCGGATGCGATTGACCCCACATTGCAGAGGAGAGTATTTCCGCCCTTCACGTTTCCTCGACCAAAACCCTCTCAACGACCATCGGGAGCAACATTCACTAATATTGTAGATGGTAAAATTGACTTGTACCATTTTTTATGCTGACGCATTTTATTTCAGAGTTACGGCGAAGGTACTGTATCGTTTTTGATCTGAACGGTGTCCTTTTCTCCCATGAGCGTGGCTCGTCCTCGAATGTCATTGCACCCTCCAAAGCCTGCGGTCGCAAGTTGGTCAAAAGAGACAGATTCACATTAATCACACGGGAGAAACTGCGGGATCTAATAATGACCATGCGACACTTAAAACAGAGGGCCGGGTTCAATTTGCAATTGGGAGTTTGGACATCCATGATGCGCCACAATGCATTAATGTTGCTACAGATGATGCACGATCAGACGCGAGTAATATTACCATTTGACTTTCTCCTAACGCAGGAGGATTGCTTGACTATGGTCCATGTGAGGGGTAGCAAGCCCATCTTCGTCAAGCCAGAGGCTGTAGTGATGAACCGGACTGCTAGCTCAAGTGAAATCCTCATCATCGATGACTCGCCGATTAAAACTGCAGCGAACACGCACACATATGCAGTGCACCCCATCTCTTGCAGTATGGAAACTAGGGAGAAGAAACCGTATGTTCTGGGGGACCTTGCAAAACGGCTTGGAGCGATGGTGATAGAGAACCGGCCAGTCCAGGAGGTGGCTGCAGAAATCAACCAAATGGCAGATGGAACGGTATATCAGAAGCCATTTGATCGGACAGACACCAGTCATCATTTATGGCATGTATATTGTCTAGCCAAGCACTATCCGCATCTCCATAATCTGCTCAACCGGATGGGTTCTTCGACCACTGAACATGAGCGTGGACGTATTAGAGAAGAGATGGCATTACTATTGGGTTTAAATCCTGATAGTGTGGAGAGTGATGAAATTCCAAGATTATTGTATAGGCGTTGGAGGCAAAAAATAACAGTCTGAGATGGCATGTATTTATTTAAAAATGTAACTTATTATGGCATGGGGTTCCATGCCATTGTATTAATATTAAAAGACAATTCTTTGAGAGGATTTGCATTATACTAGAAGTGTTACAGCATGTTATTGGAAGTCTACGAAGTTGTTTTATTAATAATGGGAAAGTAAAGATTGAATGGGGACTTGGGCTCCACCTAGACTCGGAGCAACTGAGCCAATATTAAAAGGATGGAAAGAAATTAGACGACGATGACAAGGAGAAGAGAGAGGTGAAGCAGTGGCAGGGGGAGAAGAAGTGATTGAGTAGACATTTCCTTGTTTAAAATAAAATGGCATGTGCCTCAATGCAGTTGAATTTTGTTATATTTATATACTATATAAAGGTTTGGAAACCTTATTTTACAAGTGGGATAATGACAATTCCCACTTTAACGAAATAGAGCTTTGAGTATAACTTTGTTACGCTTGGCTTTTGGATTGATGCAGAAATGCTCTTCATTAGCTTTGGCATTATGGAGTTTGGCTTATAGATGTGTTGAAAAAGACATTGTGGGTTGCACCATGATTTCTTCTTTAGCATTGAAGTTAGTTTCTATGAGATTCATGATCATTAGTAGGAAAGACTTAGCTATAGGCTTCTTCGAGCTTTTGGTTCCTTGAGTTTTGTGCTCATTGTTCCATTTGTTAAAAGTTGTTAGGGGAAAGCATTTTTGGCTCTTTAACTTCGATGTTGAAGTTAGTGTTTGCATCTGGCAATCATTGGTGATGATTGACTATCATCTTGGATAGTTGATTATCCTTGTCAAGAGTTTTGCTTGATTATTGTTGTTGATATAAACTGAGTTGCTGTTCTTCAGGATGGTAGATTCTTTCTTCAACAATGATTATGCATCTCTTTATTGATGGATGATTGATGATCTTTCATGATGGTTAGTTATTCTCTTTGATGGCTTATGGCTTTTCGCATTATCACATGTTCTTTGTGGTTTGCCTTGGATTGGTCTATTGGGTTTAAGACATCAATAGGATATTGCAGATGCTTGCTTGAGCAACTCTAGTTCCTTAGTATTGTTGACTGAGATCTATTCAAATTGGCTAGTGCAATGGTTGATATGAACAAGTGTTTGTTTTCTTTGCAACATTCATTTTGTTTAGTTGATTATTGCTTGAGTTAGTCTTATAGATTCGGATGATATGGCCTTCGGGTGATACATTCGCGAGCATTGTGTTTGTTAGTTAATGATACTTTGTGTTCTTTGAGTTGTGTTTTGTGAGTTGTTTAGCATGCTATCTGCCATTTTTGATAGTTAAGTTTCATCATTGAGTTTCCTTAATGATCTACTTGCTATTGAATTTTGTTGAATGGTGATTCCTATGTTTACCACTTATGATGATCTTGATGGTTCCTATACTCAACTACTAGTTTATCGGATGATAACTTACTTGGAATACTTTTGTGTTCTCATCTAAGCTTTATTCACTGATAATTAAATCTCTAAGATATCATTGTCTATGACATTGATATTGTCCATCTATTGATCTTTGAGTTTGGGCTAGTTTAGGCAAACTGGCTTCGGCACTTCATGTGCATATTGAAATCTCTAGTCATGGGGTAGCTACTGTCGACTGGTCACATCACCCGCCTCTCTGTCGATGTTCCTTATTCCTTTCAAAGGGCGTGACCGTGTAAACAACTCTAACTGCCTGTTTACAGTAGTCTATCTAAACCTTACCGACGGGTTTGGTTTCTTTGCTCAGGAGGGTTGGGGCCTCTGGCTTCTCTCTCTATGTCTCTGCGGGCAGGGGCGTATCACACTTTTGTAGCTGGGTGACACCCAGAGCAGCAAGGGTGGCTGACTCTGTTGGTCATTTCCTTGTTGGCGACGGTCGGAAGGTGTCTGAGCTAGTAGCGCATCTGTGTTAAACAAAGAGGTTGCCTCCTAACTCATTTAAGTTGGTGCATTTCTCACATAGTGTGAGTACCATAAACTTTTTCTGGAGTTGTTTCCTTGGCGGTATTCTAGACTCGAGTATGCATCGACGAGGACGTCGATCTTTCCCAAGGGGGGGAAAGTGTCGCAAATGTGACTTCGAGTATCGAAAGTTACCTGTCGACCAGTCCTTACGGACACTCTTTCCTTACTACCACGATGGCAGAAGGTCGGTATTACTGGACCCTTTGTCAGCCCCTCTTGTTCAAGTGTTAGTAAACTGAACTTTGCATTTGTACTTGGCCAGATGAGCATAAGGACGGAATTCCTAAATGTCTATTCAGCCAAGTATACTTGACTTGGCTTTTTAGTTTTCTTTTGCTCTGCATTTGGCATATCTATGGAATGTAGAGATTGGCCTAAACACAATGGTATTCGTCCCGTGTCCAAATTCGCATTCTAGCGCCATTCCATATTTAGTAAGTTTCGAGCTTGTCCCAGAGACTAACTCCTGATACTAAGGGCGGCTTAGGGTGAAAGCCCAAAACATGTGTTCCTCAAGGGGGGGGGGGAGGGGTATAGGGGGTTCCAAAGGTATAGTAGGGATAGTGGGTAGGTCGGGCATGGCCAACCAACCTGAGGCATAGTCTAGCTCCCTCTTGCGTGCCTGTCCTTGTTTTGCATCTGGCTTAGGTCTAAGCCCAAGCTCCATTAGCTGGTGGAGTACCCATATCCTCACGTTAGGCCACTAGTATGCCGAAATAGCACCAAACTTCGTTTGGCTCTATTTTGCATGTTGGTCCTGGCATTAGGATGCTGGTTGCTTCAAGACTGTTCCAAGTCGCTCCGGGCTCCTGTCCCTTCACTCATTGGGCTGTATGCTTAAGAGTTGCTCTGTGGTCCGGTTCCATCACTCCTTGGCTCCACGCTTGGGAGTTTAGCACCATTCCTTCGTTTAGTGGCCGAAGGCCCTGAACCTCAGGTTTCACACCACATTCCTTTGGACACGTGGCATAAAGGGGGTTTAGGTTCCGCTTTGTGGTGTTATCCTATGGTAAATCACCATAGGATAAAGGGTAAAAACCACGTGCGCTACACTTGTGAAGGAAAATTGAAAAGTGATTGTTAGTTGTTTTATGACTTGTAAATTTTATTGAAGACTTTTGACATTTGCTTTGCTTGATGATGATTTAGTAGTGATGGGCTTACTTTATTAGATGGTGTTGTAAAGGATTGTGCCATTATTATTGCATGGTTTTTCTATATTAGTATCTCAATTCCATCTCCAATTATATCATTTGGTTGCGTTTAGTCTATGGTGTTAGAATATATTGAGTCTTGGATGTAGTGATTGACTCTTTGATGGTGTGTTATTTGTAGTTGAGTATTGTTGAAGGATTAATCTTGGATACTGAGTAAGGTATTTTCAACCTTGGTTAGTTTGGTTAGTTTGGTTACTAAAGAGTTTTGAGTGGTGATTTACTTTTGTTTTCTTCTAGCTTTGTTTTAGTATTGATAGCATTGAAGTGATGTCTTGACATTGACATTATTAACATTGAGATTAGAGTGAGATGAAATGTTTCCCCATAAAATTGATATTAAGTTTCATTAGTCTCAATGCAGATAGTGTTGATGATTTGGTTATAGCTTTATATTGTTAGCATTTGTGTATTTACTAGTTAGCAACTATATTAGCTTTTAAATGAGTTGAGTGACAAGTTTGAGTTAGTTTTGTTTTAGATGAGAATGCTTAGTAGAAGTTAAGCTTTGGTTTTTCCTCTAAAAGTGATTTAGTTATAGATTATGCTAGTTTTATGAGAGGAAGAATTAGTGATCAATATTAAAGTTATTAGTTCCTTATTGGATTTAAGTTGAGGATATATTAATCATTGATAACTTTTTTTATGCTTATTATAAAGTGAATTATGTTTAACTATAGATAGATTCATGAGCATAACTTTGTTGTGCTTGGTTTTGGATTGATACAAACATATTATTCATTAGATTTGGTTTTATAAAATTTAACTTATGGATGTGTTGAGAAGGATATTATAGGTTGTACCATGATTATACTATAATATTGTATAATGTTCTTAATATTATACCATGATTCTTTTTTGGCATTGATATTAGTTCATATGAAACTTGTAATCATTGTTGGACAAAACTTAACTATAAACTTTTTTGAGCTTTCAGTTTTTTGAGTTTATACTCATTATTCTCTTTGTTATGAGCTATTGAGGAAGCGATATTGAAGTTAAATTTTACATTTAGTAATCATTAGTAATGATTGACTATCTTCTAGAATATTTAATTATCCTTGTCAAAGGTTTTGCTAAACTATTGTTTGTGTTAAATGATTTGCCTTTTTTTGGGATGGTAGATTATTTCTTCGATGATCTCTTTATTAATAGAATGATTTATGATCTTTTATGCTGGTTAGTTATTCTTTTTAATAACTTTTTACTTTTGGTATTACTACATATTATTTATGGTTTATTCTAGATTGATCTTTTGAGTTTGAGATATCAATAGGATGTTGCTAGTGCTTGCTTGAGCAACTATAATTTCTTAATATTGTTGACTAGGATCTATTTGAATTGGCTGATGCAATAGTTAGTATGAATAAGTGTTTATTGACCCTCGTGACATTCATTATATTCTATTGATTGTTATTCAAGTTGGTTCTATTAGAGTAAGATGTTATTTTCTTCGGGTGATACATTCATAAACATTTTTTAACCAGTCAATAATACTTTGTGTTTTTTGAGGTGTGTTTCATTGTTTAGTATGTTATTTAAAATTTTTGGTAATTAAGCTTTATCATTGAGTTTTCTTGATGATACATTTGTTATTGAATTTTGTTGGATGGTTAACCTATGACTTTAACCTTTAATAATCTTGGTGGTTCTTATAATGCTAATTTATCATATGATAACTATATTGGAATACTTTTATATTTTAATTTAACATTTATTCACTGATAATTTGGTCTCTAAGATATTATTGTCTTTGACTTTGATATTGTCCATCTGTTGATCTTTGGGTTTGGGCTAGTATAAGCAGACTAGTTTCAATACTTTGTATATATGGTGAAATCTTTAGTTATGGGGTAGTTACTATTGACTAATTACATCACCTGTCTCTCTGTCGATATTCCTTATTCTGTTAAAAAAACATAACTATGTAACAACTCTAATTACTTGTTTACAATAGTTTATTTAAACTTTACCGACAGGTTTTGCTCAAGAGGGTTGGGGCCTCTAATGTTTCTCTTTATATCACATGTAGCTAGGGGTATATCATATTTTATAAACTAGGTGACCCCTAAAGCAATAAGGGTGGTTAACTCCATTAATCATTTCCTTATCGGTAATGGCTGGAAGGTGTCTAAGTTGTAGCACATTTGCATTAGATAGAGAGGTTACTCCTTAACTCATTTAATTTAGTGCATTTCCCACAAAGTATGAACACCATAAATTTTTCTAAAGTTGTTTATTTGACAATGGTCTAGACTAAAATATACATCAATAAGGATGTCAATATTTCCTAAGAAGGGGAGAGTGTCATGAATGTTACTTTGAGGTATCAAAAGTTATTTGTCGACTAGTTCTTTCAAATATTATTTCCTTACTTCCACGATGGCATGAGGTTGATTTTGCTAAACCCTTTATCAGTCCCTCTTATACTTGTAGAATTAAATAGGCATTTTGAGTGTACTTAGATTGGACGAAGACAAAATTCCTATTAATTAAGTAAATTTAGCCCAGTAAAGAGTTTTTATCTTATTGTGTCTTGCATTGGCTAGTGACAAATCCCTCAAGACTATATTAAGACTAATCCCTCAATATGGTTAGATGATAGTTTACCATATTTACCAAACACTCTTACTTTCATACTTTTTGTGTTGGTTCCATTCTAGTGCCATTGGTTATTTATGAAAAGTTTCTAGATCTGTTAATTAGGTATATCTATGGAATGTAGAGACTGTTTTGAACACAATTGTGTTGTTTTTGTTTCCAGATTCACAATCTAATGTCATTCCATGTTTAATAAGTTTTTATGATTTGAGGAGGGGGGGTTTAGTGGATATTAGGTAGGTCAGTAGGTCGGGCATGGTTGAGCAATCTAAAGCATAGTGTAATTCTCACTTACGTGCTTATCTTTATTTTGCATCTAACTTGGGTTTAAGCCCAAGCTCCATACCATGCTAGCTAATGAAGTATGTATATCCTTGCATTTCAATCTTTTTTATGAAACTTTTTGCTCCTTATAGCAACCTCTTCCATCTCTTCCCAGTTGCCATAAGAACTTTTTTTCCACCTATTTTAACCTTAGGAATTTCTTTGTTTGCATCTCTTATACCAGCTTCATTAAATTCAACATCTAAATCCATTTAAGGGAAAATCTCTACATGATTTTATACTCAATTTTATAATTTAAAAACTTTTTCTTGTTTTAGGAAGGGATATTCAAAT
Organism: Selaginella moellendorffii; assembly: GCF_000143415.4. Classification (NCBI taxonomy): domain Eukaryota; kingdom Viridiplantae; phylum Streptophyta; class Lycopodiopsida; order Selaginellales; family Selaginellaceae; genus Selaginella; species Selaginella moellendorffii. Next base: position 1,887,868 of record NW_003314264.1, read on the forward strand.
GCACTAAACATTTGAGAACCTTGCAAACACTTTATAAATTGCCCCTCAAACCCTTAAAGACTTCGTGAAAAGGTAACAACATTTCCTTTATAAAAGATATAAAATTATTAATTTGTAAAATACTTGAAGACAGAAAAAGATAAATAGCTACCTCTATTACCAGCTGTAAATACACACCAAGACTTTGGAAACACAAGTGTACAATCCATGATTTCAAATTATTTTGCAGTGAAAAAAATTTTGAAGCCCATAAACTACAAAATCACAGTGTTTGAAAATGGCAAAAAGGATCTTGACATAACCCTTTTGGTTTTATTCTATTTTTTTTCTTCAATAAGGAAACACTAAGCATTTGTGAGAGTATTATACTATTTTAGTACTTTTTCTTTGTTTCTATCGTAATTTACATTCACCAAGATATATGAAATTACAACTCTTGGAATTCTATGAGGAATGTCAAGGGGTAGTATAACTATTTCTCATCTTAATAGGCAATCCTTATGAAACCTAATATTCATATGATAATAAAGATTAATATGAACTTTTCAAAATAACTAAATAGTGGAATGTACCCAGCAAAGCTGGGACTTTTACTAGTATTCTTTAAATGGTATATATGTTCCATTAGAATATTCTTTAGTCAACCGTCTTGGCTCTCCTAACTCCCCATTGATGAAAAGTTTATATTAATTTTAATATGCATAACAAACCTAATATAAAAATGTATATTAGAAATGTTTAGCATCTTTAGTAGTCTAGGCAAGTCTGCCAATCTGGGATATACTATCATCTGTCAAAAAAGTACAATGAATATTTGAAATGCAATATGAAATATTGGAATGGAGATATAAATGTTAATATGAATGCTGGCTTTTTTGCAAGTAGAACTTTGCTAGAAAAAACTCTTCTAAAGAAGTTTTGAGCCTGGAGAAGGTAATAAATTTACCTCATATAGAAGGTGTGAAAAATACATTTGTACCCTAGGCACTATATGAAAGATTATCACCCTTTATCCTATAGTGATTTACTATAGGATAACCATGAAATGGAACTTAAACCCTATATATGTCATATGTCACATGCCATATGCCCAAGTACAATGGTGCGAAACTTAAGTTTCAGGGCTTTAGACCACTAAATGAAAAACTAGAGCCAAACTCCCAAACTTATAACTAAAGAGCAAAAGAACTAGAACATGAAATGACTCTTGAGCATTCAACCTAATGAGTGAAGGGGCAAAAGTATGAAGCAATATAAAAATAATACTAGACCATCCAACTTCCAAATGCCAGGACCAGCATGCAAAATAAAGCCAAACTAAGTTTAGCACTATTTTAGTATATTAATGGTTTAATGTGAGGATATAAATACTCCATCAACTAGCATGGTATGGAACTCTGACTTAGACTTAAACCAAATGCAAAACAATAATATAGGTGGGAGTTAGATTATGCCTCAGATTGGTCAACCATACTTAACTTATCCACTATCCCTACTATACATTTGGAACTCCCTATAGCCCCCTACCCTCTTATGAGAAATGCATGCTTTAGGCTTTCACCCTTAGTCACCCTTAGTACTAAGAGTTAGTTTTTGGGATTAACTCAAAACGTACTAAATATGGAATAACATTAGATTGTGAATTTGGACACAAAATCAACATTATTGTGTTTAAGACAATTTTTACATTCTGTAAATATGCTAAATTAACAAATCTCTAGAGGGAGTGCTTTATCATCATTTTTGCACTATGAAGATCCCCCAAAAACCCATGCTTAGAGCAACTAGCAGTCTACACACTTTCCATAAATAACAATTGGGATCAAACATGACTAATATAAGGTGCATGATAGCAAAGGTGTTTAGCAAACATGGTAAGTATTATCTAATAAATATTAAGGGACTAAGCTCAATATTGTGAGCATTCCTAACACTAACAAGTGCAAGTCAATGAATGAGTATCTCTAACCAGGTCAAGTATGCTTAACTAATAGCACTTAAGAATTTTGTCCTTATGCTCATCTGATCAAATGCACACATAAAAACTAGTTTCTCAATTAACTTATGTGGAGATTGATAAAGGGTCCAACAATATCAACCTCCCGACATCGTGGTAGTAAGGAAAGAATATTGGAAATAACTAACCAACATATAACTTTCAATACTTGCAATCACATTCATGACAACCTTAATCTAGATCAACAAACTCCCCATGCCTCAATTAGTGAAATCCCAAAGGGTTGTTTAGACTCTTTCTTCTTTGTCTCTTTTTCTAAAGAGCTCTTGGTATCATCAAAATATAAACTCATTTTCTTTGGGAAAAAAGTATATGGTCACAGCAGCTCCTAGGATCATGTTAAATCTAATATTCAAACAATATTCAAGATTGATTCTGTTGTTGAAAGTTCTAAGCAACTATTACTACATAAGACTTACTACTAGCAAATGTTCTTCAAGTTTATGCTACAATATATGAATTGTCATATGTAAATGCCACTTTATTTTCCAAGCTTTATGAACCTCACACAATTCTAAAACAAGAATTGATAACTTGTAATGTCAAATACAGAATAAAAGTCTTAGCTCCCTTTTACAAGCCCCACAAATTGCTTTCTCCAAATTGCTATAGTTGATCTTAGGCTATTTCTTGATAATTTTCTTTGTAAAATATTTCAATCATTATTGAGTAACCCTCTCACAAAGTATGTTAGTGTCATGGACCCTTCCCTTGCCAAAACAATCTCTTTTTGCTTTAAAGGAAAAGAAGAGGTAAACTCTTATTAATTAGTGGAAGTTCTAGATAGGATTGAGTTTCTCCCACATGGAGCTGCAAGAGATTCAATTTCACTCTCTACCACCTCCCACACTATTATACTCTCTTGGAGAGAAATGATTGTGCCAAACCATCTAGGACATCTTGAGGGGGTAGTTTAAGAAAAGTAGATATGCCATTATTGAGAATTTAAAAAGTTAAATTCTTAGTTGATGGGATAATTATATAGGGGAATATGCTCATCCAGTATAAAACTTGGGTTATAAATTACATAATTTCACCATAGAATATATATATATATATATATACTTTTTTCTTACCTCACTGCAATGCCCTCTCAACTCAAAATCGCAAATGAAATAGCCCTTACACACCTTGTGACACCATGTACAGCAGCCAGGTAGTTGAGCTGACTGACAGTAGTTATTGAATCTAACAGCCCCGCCAACAAATTGCCATTGATGAATTAATAATCAATCAATCAACACAATTGATCAATCTATAGCTTATCACACTTGCTTGTAGTGAGCAACTTCATCATCATACAACAAAGAAGAGATAAAGGGTCGGCACTCTTAAGTTTCTACTCCATCTATAAAGCTTCAAAAAACATCAAGGAACCCTAAAAACCAAGATCCCTACAAGCACATTAATAATTTAATTTTTTTTTAATAACTATCAATTAAATATAAAGCCTTCATGTAATTTTAATGATTGTATCCAACCATGCACAACATTATTCACCAATATTGTCATGTTTGGATCCATTAGATTTATCACCCATCTCTTTTCTAGGCAATCCTTATTACAGCATTATTATAGTAGGAATTTAGTTTGAACCACTCTACTATCATATTAATAGAATTAGTTTCCTTGTCCTAGTGATAACTAAGAGCATAAATAGGAATATTTCTAACCTTATACTAGTAATGTATATGCTCAAATATTGTAAGTTGACTAATCACATAGTAGCATCAATATTGTACAGGTTGTAGGTGAGGATTCCTAGTGCCTTAGTCACTATATTAGATTATTTCATATTATTACATAAGAATTAAATATAGAAACTAAGGTTCTTACAGCTTCAATTCGTAAATCTTAATCCATCCTAACCTAGAGATGAGTCTTATGATTCTCACCCTTGTATCCTGGTTGGTTGAGATTCTTCCTCATTCCACCACTATCTTTTTTCTCTTGGCTTGTGGCACCTTGCCACTACTCTTGTTTATATTACATATATAAAACAAATTTGTAAGTATGTCAAAGAAGGGAGCACAATACTAGTGATAAATTTGAGAATGGAAACAATTTAGAAGATTTCATATGGGGCCTATGGAAGGGAAAGATGAGTCTGGGAGGAGGAGGCAGCTGCTATACTAATCTTTGATTCCATGTTAGTTCAATGTAAATTTCTAATTATATAAAAGCATTTTCCTTATCTTTAGAGTTTTCTCATTAGTGGAGATGCCAAATCCTTTGATTGTTTTGTAAGTTGTAATGAAAAGGACCGATGATGGTCTTCTTCAATAGCTAACTAGCAAATAAGTCATAGCATATATATGTTTGTGCATGGGGTATGATAGTAGATGAGGTTGTGCACAAAGATATAATAAAGAACATGATGGTGGACTGTAATGTTTTGCATGTCAAAATTAGAATAACATAAAATATTCTTTTCCTGTATTCTTTAGCCTTGACAATATGCACTTCCAGTGTTATAGATATGAGTTAGTGGAATACAAGTAATTCATGTTTGTCTTCTTGGTATAAATCAACAGCATTAGGTGGACTTTAACTTTGCAATTTTTCCCATTTGTTGATTAGTGGTGTGTTCACATTAGTTCTATTAAGACTTTACACTCTTCACATGTTCCATCCTTCTGTTATTTGGTTTGATGCCAACAACTCCATACCATCCAAATTTTGGAGTATGATTTAGATTGTGTTTTGTAGCATTACAATATACATATGTTTTGAATCTTTTATATAGGCACAAAAACGTTCAACAATCAGATCTAAGTCATTTCAACTACAAATTTTATCTTTCTCAATGATAATTCTGCACATCTATATGCTGATGCTGGTATAGGGCTGAATTGCCCTTGCCAGACCACCAAAGTGATCTAGTGTTAGTGAAATTTCTTTGTCTTTAAGTGTGGCTAATCTATTGACTTGATCAATGGATTGCACCATACCAAGTACTATTATTATTATATGTTTATAGGGTCATTAGCACCCAGATGGAGACCACAAACTTCAATAATGGTAATCTGCCCTAACCTCAACTGAGTGAGTTGGAGTTTCAAGTAAGTTTCAATTTTACCTATAGTTGTCACAATATTAACTTTTAATCAGTTAAAATAACTATAAGTCTCAAGATTTCTTATAAATAATATTAAACAAGATTAAAAACTACTTAATTTATTTCTTCACATAGACATAATCTCTATTAATAAAAATATAATTAGGATTTAATCTAAACTTTGTATTGTATCTATAATATGTAAGATATATATGTATTTTCAAATCTCTCATATTTATTTGTATTGTGCAGTTTCTTTATAGGATATAATATCAGGAAAACTTTACTGTATTATGGACATATTTATAATAAAAACCAAAATATCTTGGTTTAGAATCTTCAATTATTTTTGTCTTTAACCTCTCCTTTTTTTATCTACCACAAAAAACCATGTTCCCATTGATATTAGAAAGGTAAGGATTAAGGTCCACTCTATTATTGTTCCAAGAACCGTCTTCTCTCTTGCACGACACAATCAAAACTCCTGAAGGTGTGATATAAGTCCCAGAACAGGTTCTCAGAAAGAGTGCTCCTGGAACAATTGTCCCATCCTTGTTGCCAAGGTACGGGTTGAGTGAAATGCAGCCTGAAGAATCAAGGCCCGAGTCGGTCTTGCAAATATACTGAAGTTGCCTTGGGAGATTGTGCCACTCCAGCTTAGTACATGAAGTAGTAATGCCGCCACACTGTTCTTGAAGGATTCTCACACTTGTTTTCTGATGGTGTAAGATCTCATTGTCTGCTGCTACCTAGATCACACCAAGGAAAATGTAAATATGTTTTGCAAACCATAGGAATTGCTGTCTTACTAAAAATTGTATGAAATTCAGGAGGACTATTGTTGTGATAATTGACATGCTCAGAGTTTTACAAGAGCAATAGCACAATACTTATAATAGGAAAACTCGAAACTTCTTATGCGAAGCGAAAGATTGTATTAAACGTTAAAGACACGGCTTGATCATTCTTTTGTCAAGGTTCAAATCTCGTGCGCATTTGTTTTTTCGGGTTAGGGTTTATGGTAGAGATGGAGGTCGCCGAGGCGCCCGAAGAGAATGTAGATATAGCGTTCAGGGCGATCGGTGGAGGCGTGTCGCTCCTGCCGCCTGGCGCGAAGGCTAGCTCTGATTATCATCCAGCGCGAGCGCTTGCAGTGTCCAATCACTTCGGCTTGACGTTCTTCGCCGCACCAGCAGGTACGGTCGATCATTCTCGCGAAATCTAAATATTTCCACTGTAGGTTTTGGAGTCGTGAGGACGGCGGACGTTCTGGAGCTCTCAAGCGGACCCAAGCCTGCTTCTGTGAGTGAGAAATGCTTGGCGAGCGTGGAGCTGGAGAAAGTTTCGATTTTGGAGCTTTCAAAGGATGAGCTCACGCTTGCTGTGTGTGCCGGCTTCGCTGTTCGATTCTATCGAGTCCCTTCTCTGGCACTCAAGGTTCGGTTTACATTGTCATTTTATTGTAGATTGTATGCTTTTCTTTCTAGGCCGACACTAGACCGTTCGAGATCCGCGACATCGGCAACGATGCGTTGATCAAGGATTTTCAGTGGTGTGGTTGAACCAAGACAAAAACAAAATC
>NW_003314264.1:1894978-1895807 GCF_000143415.4 Selaginella moellendorffii
GACAATGTTTCTGCTGGTGCGTAGATTTATCTTCGTTCATGTTATTGCATTTCACTTATTCTTTCTGCAGCTTGTTGGAGTCAGTTTGGCAAACAGATCATGTATGCTACAAGCACGAAGCTAACGATTGCGTCGTCTGATTTTGCCAAGAGTTTTGTCATCAATCTCCCAGTTGAATTTCCTGGGTGCGAGGAAGGACTGGAAACTCATGGTACGCGTCTTATCAAAAACTCGTCTGCTGCTGATGCTTTTATGCTCGTTCTAGTTGATGCTTTACGCTGGATTTCGCCACAAAGCATAGTAATTAGCTACGTCCAGTCGGAGGACGATGAAGAAATTGCCTGTCCGCTGCTTGTGCTTTCAGCGTCCCATGGGCAACAACTAGATGAGGTTGTTATTTCAATTAGCGGGCTTCGAATACTGACTTGTTTATGTGGACGATTTGCAGGCATGCACGGAGTGTTCTGCTTTAGCGGTTACTCGAAGATTTCCTGCGATTGAATCTACTATTATTCCACCCATGAACAGTCCGTATATGCTTGTGCAGAACCTAGAACCATGGTATGATATACATATTCTCGGTGTTTTCATTAAGTCTTTTTTTCCAGGAAAATCGTGTTGACAACTTGTAGAAGGTCCATCGATGCACATGTTGGCCTTCTAGGCTGGCGGTCCGAAGGTGTTTGCAGTCTTGATTTGTCAGATGATTTGTGGAGAGCTGACATACCCATGTTTGGTAAGTAGACATGTTTAGTATAGACAGTTCTTATGGTGTATATCTTTGTAGATTCTTCGAGTGACAATGCCTTAACTGGACTGGCGATTGATC
>NW_003314264.1:1896073-2042495 GCF_000143415.4 Selaginella moellendorffii
TTTTTTGGGAATGAATGTGTAAGGCCGATTTATGTTTTAGGTGGATGCCGAAAAAAAGACTGTAACACCAGCTCCGGCAACAGTTGTACGTGTGGAGCCTAAGGTTACGAAAACTGTTACCACCATGAATGGCATTCAACCAAGGACGTTTTCTGCATCAAAAACTGTGAACGAGCAGTTGCGTAAAACTCAGCTGGATCTTAATCAAAAGGAGAAAGAACCGTCTTTACCTCAAGATGGAGCATCAAAAATTCCTGTCCAGAGTCAGCCATTATCGTTTAAAAGGGAAGACGCTCCTTCTCATGAGGTTGAGAAACGTTCCTCACGATCACAAGGAGTTTCCGAAATAGAAGCAGGGTTTTTGGCAGAAATGGATAAGGTACTTGAACTTGTGCCTTTTATACTTTAATGTTTGTTTCTGCAGGTGAAGAAAATCGCTGATGATATTGATGGATTTATGCATATTATCGAGATAGATTCTCTTGGATCCGGTTTAACAAGGTCTGGAGTAGACAAGCTGGAAAGCGAAATTATAGCCGTTTCAGCGCGATGCCGTAGTTTTAAGGTAACCTTCCATGTTCGGTGTGATGCTTACATTCTTTAAACTCCAGCAAAAACTGCAAGAGCATTGTGAGTTTGTTGAAGAGCTTCGGGATCAAAGCCTTGATGGTATTACTGTCCTTCATTACAAGTAACAATTTGAGCTGGAAATTTTAGTTGACGCATGGAGAATTTACGTGGAAAGCCGAGTGGAACAAGCATCTGATAGCCGATATCAGGACCTCTGGGTTCACCGCAAGCTTCACCCGGAAATGGACATCAAGCGAAAGCACGTTATCAATGCAGATGAGGTACATACTACTCGTTCCCATGCCTCTTCCTAACCATGGTTTGTTTAGACATTGAAAAGACAAATTTCTGATCTCGAGTCTCATCTTCATACACTTGAAATAAGTCGACGCCAGAATATGTCTTCAAAACAGCGGTCTACTGCTGGGTATGAATGAATTTGTCAAGAAATATGGATCTAATTTTTTGTATGTGGCACAGAGACTTCCAATCTGTTCAAAATCTCTACAGCACAGTAAACTTTCAAATGGAAGCAGCTGATAAGCTATGTGTGCATCTCGCGGACTTGATGGAATCGATGAATATATCGTCAAGCGTTACTTCCTTAAGGCCACGGAAAATGCAGTCGTCTTTATTGCAGACAAAGCCACCGCAGACTAAAACCGAGAGTGTTTTTTCTACGCCATCCAAGTCTATCTTGAGTGATGACTTCGCGCCGGCGGAAAGCACAAGAAGGCGAAGAGATTCCTTGGATAGCGTAAGCATTATTCCGTTTCTTTCGTTTCCTACTCTTTTGCTCCTTACACTTTACAGGGTATTGGAGCAACGAAAACCACGATCAAAAGGATGGTTGGGGTGGTCAATAACCGGAAGGCTAAACTGCTTGAATCAACCTCCAATGCTCTTCAAACGATGAAGCCGCAGTCAACTTTGAAGCAGCCAAGTGTTACAGAAGAGAAAATTCTCGTACTAGCACCTGCAGCGACATCTTTGGATACGACCAGGCCTTCGTTTTCTTCCAGGACGGATATCGTTTCACAGAGTTCTTCGCCTCCTTTTGGTGACGGGGGTTTAAGATCGCAGCCGTTACCGCCGTCCTCTAGTGCTTTAGCACTCAAGGTTCCCGACATGTCAAGAGCTTCTACGAATGTTATTCGTCCCGCGTCAGCTTTTATCGCCCCGGCCTCAATCACGAAAACGTCAAGCATGACCACTCAAGCGACACCACCATCAGCGTGGCTACCATCTTTGGAGTTGAAGGCTGCACCGGCTGTTGTGTCCTTCGGACCTTTGGAAGTGAAAGCTACATCTTCCACAGTGCAGGCTACACCAGCAACTTCCACATCTTTGGAGCTGAAGCGTACCACATCTCCCACATCTTCGGATCTGAAAGCAACATCGATCACATCATCTCCGACGTTCAGTGTTTCTACAAGGTTAGGCGCTCCGTTACCGTCATTATTCCAGCAGTTGGAGTCGAAGCCATCGACCAGTGAACAAGCGCAGTCACAACCGAAGATTTCCACTGCACCTATAGCAGCGACATGTAGCGTCTCCAGCGGTTCCTCCCAGTTGGTTGTAAGCTCGTCGACCTCGGCTACTCTTCTACCTGCAGCTCCACGTACTACATCATTAGTGAAGCCCTTAGCTTTCAGCTTCCCGGTATCATCGTCTCCCGCTACTGCATTATCGTTTGCATCGTCCTCAGCCGCTACGTCCACGCTGAGCATGATGTCGGCCACAACAAAAGTCCCTTCCAGCGGTTACAGCAGCTCGCCGCCACAATCTACTAGTCAGCTGACTGTTTCCTCTAGTCCGCCATCTACGACTTCGAAGCCCGATATATTCGCGTCACCTTTTCCAAACGTTCCGGCGGCCAGCGGCCCTTCTCCAGTTTCTTCGCCTTTTCCGGCTTTGCTTCAATCGCAGCAGCAGCAGACTACTCAAGCCGTGCGACCACCACCGGATGAAGATGACATGGACGAAGAGGCCCCCTCGAGTGCATTCTCGGGCTTTGGTAATCTCGGCCTGGGCTCGGCGTTGCCTTCAGCGCCAACCGGGAATCCATTTGGCGTAACGCCGAGTCCGCAGGCCACCCCGTTCGGAGGACTGAGCGCACCACCACCTGGTCAGCTGTTCAGGCCGGCTGCATTTTCCTTGAGCTCTCCGGGAACAGGCTTTACGTCATCGCCAGAAGGCGGTGCGTTCTCCAACCGGCCTGCCGCGGCTCCTAGTGGATTTGGTCAGGCTCCTTCGAGCGGTTTCGGACAGCCTGCTGGGAGCGCGCTGGGCAGTGCACTGGGTGCATTCGGACAGACGAGACAAGTGGGATTTGGTGGTCCAGTGTCGGGTGCAGCTGGTTTCGCAAGTGCTTCGCCGGGTGGTGGTTTCGCTTCTGCGGCAACCGGTGGTGGTTTTGCCAGTGCTACGTCGGGTGCTGGTTTTGCGGCCGCGGCATCGGGTGGTGGCTTTGCCGGTGCAGCAACAGGTAAATGTCTTCTACTGTTTTTTATTTATTTTGGAAGCAATTGACTGAATGGGCATTACAGGTAGTGGATTTCAAGCGCTTGGTCAGAACATTAGCAGCGGAGGCTTTGGGGGCTTTGCTGGAAGTAATGCGGCGACACCTGGATTTGGCTCTGTACAACCGCCTGGTGGATTTCTCCCGGGTGCTGCGCAACCGCCGAATAATCCACTTTTCACAGCGATGAGAAAGTGATGTCGTTAAGCAAGGTTTGGGTGTTAAGTTTTGTTTTTCGATCGGAAGTAAGAATCTTTGATCTTGACAGGTTGTAGCTTTTGTTTTTACGAGCATTCGTTGGAGATTTTCCAGCTGACACAAGGTATATTCCTCTTTTTTCTTCCGTAACGCACACTAGCCAGTCGAAAGAGGTTCCTTTTGTTTGTTTTCTCCTCTAGTCGCTTGAAGAAATGTGTTAGCGATTTTTTTTAAACATGCAGGAAATGGTATTTGTGTGATCCACAAATTTTAGCTGCAAGTCGATCTGGTTTCGTGGCGTTCAAGATGAGCTCGGAGCAGAGGGAGGAGCATGGTTGCCGTGCTGCTGCATCAGATTCACAGCCAGTGTCAGCCGAGTACATTCTTCAAGTAAGAATTCCGCAGCCCCGTTCGTGTGATTTGTCTCGGCTCTTCCTTCCTGCAGGTGCAAAGTTTGATAGAGCAGTGTCTATTGCTCAACATGAACTGCGACGAATGCGTAGACGCGCTGTCCACGCACTCCAACGTGAAGCCCGTTGTCACACTCACAGGCAAGCAAATCTTCTTTTTTTTTAACTAGCAGTTGCCTCGAGCTGTTTGTCATTTTTGTTTAAATTCGTTTTCAGTCCCGACTTAAAAGGAAGTTTGTGATCCCTGCAGTGTGGAACGAGCTCAAGAAAGAGAACAAGAGCTTCTTCACGGCCTACGAGAAGCACCAAGAGACCGGCAAGCACTGCCGAGCGCTGATGGAGGAAATGAGAAAGCTGCTTGTGATTTCAAAGCCAAATATGATGACGAGCAAGCGAACAAAAGAACAAAAGGGCTCTTGAAACGTAGCGGAAGAGAAGAAGAATGGCAGGCTATATGTACTACAACGCTGGAGAGGAGCTCTTGTCCCTCTCATACAACGCACACAGACACACAGAAGGTTTGTCGAAACTCTTGCCTTGTCTTGGCTTGGCCGTTCTACTTAATTGCGTGGATGTTTGAGTATTTCATTGTCTCGGCAAGGACGAAAGGCCTATCTCTTCATGCTTCGCCTCGCCTTTGCCACCACAAATATCTTACCACCACACGTTTGTCTCTGCTTTTTTTTTTTTTTTTTTTTTGCCTCTTTCTCTTTTTCAGCTCGTCTTTCGCTGTGACGCTTGCTTGTACACAAAGTGTAAGAGGCTGGGTTCACTGAATTGTCCGCCAAGTCTTTTCGCAGCACTACGAAATAGAGCCAGAGAGTTCTTCTCGGATTGTGACTTGAAGTTTTATTTGCGTTTGAGTTTGTGGAGTTGATGATGTTACCTTAAGACAAAGCGTGGATTTTGAGAGAGAAAACTTGGCAGGTGTTTCTGAGCACTCGAAAACAAAAAGGATTTTGTTTTGTTTCATTGTTCGCGCTCAGCAGAAGATTGTCCTGTATAGATACAAAGGGGTGGTGAATTATCAAAGACACTTTTGAGTGGTCAGGTTTGGAGCAACTGGTAGGCTCATACGAATGAGTTGATTGATTGGTACTCCACACCCAAATGAAAGGATGGGTATCTTTCACATTTTTGCACGCCGACATAAACTGAAAATATGAGTTTAAAAGGCTACCGAGCTTATTTAACGTTAACCATTAGTTTAGTGCATCTAAAACGTGCTATTTCGAGTTAATCATCAGTTTAGCGTATCTAAAAGGTTCCAGACTATAAATAAGCTCCATCCCTTTAGGGTTATCCGAGCGACATATGGCGAAGAAAAGTGGCTCAGGTAATGGTGCGGTAGTGGTGAAGAAGCGGCGCGCGAGAAACGAGAGGGCTTGCCAGCTCACGGCACAGCAAGTGAGGGAGCAAAACTTGGACAAGATGTGGGAGCCTCACGAGCTTCCGGACAACGTGTACCAGTGCCCACGCTGCCAATCTTACAACACGCGGTTTGATTACTACAACAACGAGAAGCGTGACCAGCCGCGCTTCGCTTGTAGGGCATGCAAGAAACAGTGGACCCAGGGCGGCAAGATAAGGGCGGCATCCAGTGGTGGACGTAAAAGGAAAGGCAAAGCTTCGAGCAGCAGCAGCGATGGAGGAGGCAGCATGGATAAGAAGAGAGCCGAGCAGAGTCTGGTGGGCAAATTCGCTGGAGAACCATCTCAAACTCCGTGGCAACTAGATGGTGAAGATATGCAAACGATTTGCTACTGGGGGCAACCTCAAGAGCTTGGTGGTAATACTAGTGCGCCAGTAGTTGGCGGAGACGAGCAAAACAACTTCTGGTTGCAACCTGGTGGTGGCGGAGACAACTTCTGGAGGCAACCTCAAGAGATTGGTGGTGCGCTGCAAGTTGGCGGAGATGTGCAAAAAAACTTGGAGCAGCTTGGTGGTGATTCGACTGTGCACGGATATGTGGAAGACAACTTCTGGGACAACTTCAAGAGTTTGATGACGTCGATATAGACATTGAGAGCTTGCCAGGGATACTATCTTGCTAATTCATCGAAAAGGAGAAAATCCTTAGACCTTTTTGCCATGAAAAATGCTTGTACAAAACTAGTCATTGTACTAAACTAAACATGACGAGTGGATTGGCAATGGAGGCTGTGGGATATAAGCGCCCTCAAACAGTTTAGCCAGGTTATATGGCTCCACAACGTTGTCATCCCCATACCACATATACCGAAAGTAGAGCCAGTATGACTTCTCAGTTGGATGTATAGAATCCCAAAACATAGACTTGGAGGGCGTGGGGCACAAATAAGGTTGGAATTGCTTGGTTCTGGCATCGTTTTTTAAATAAGAATCCCCACAGAAAACTGCTGCATTGAAGGGTCCGGCTCCGCAACAAGCACTCTTCACATCTTCGTAGCCTACAAGTGATACCACAAGTTATATTAGCAAACTGTACAAACGATTCTGATCCTCTTACCAAATGCCTGTGGGAATTTGATGGCGCTCATGGTCAGATCATATGTTTTGGCAAGAACGATCTTCGTGTCCTTGAGTTCTTCGCTCAGTGACTTCACTGTTTGTGCAAGTCCCTCGTTAAAGGCCAAAGCAAGATCGTTAGCGGGCTTGAAACATCCATTAGTATCACCATTCCCATTCGTAGTTGCAACTAACAATCTGGCTCTTGGTATACATCCCAGTGGCGGCAGCCCAAGTGTTATAATCCTCCTTGCTCCATCGCTATACAACGCCTTTAAAATTTATCATGAAAAGCTTACCATGGTCTTACTAAAATATACTATCATAGTTACCTTGATCGCAGAGATATAAGCTCCCAGCATTCTACCGATAAATTCTTGCGGGGTAACTTGCGTTTGCAAGGTAGAATCCGCGAGGTAATTCCCCATGATATCATTCGCCCCCATAGAGAAGATAAACACCGATTCTTTGTAAAACTCTGGGTTTGGCCTGGCCAACGTGAGATTATGGAACTGCGCTAGCTGAGTGTTCAAGCTCATCAATCCCTGGAAGTAAAAAAACGATCACGTACAAATTGAAAGTTATGAACGAGACTATCTACATTACCTCTCCAGCGTTTGTAGATTCCAGCAGCCCAGCTCCTCCCGACGCAAAGTTTACCCCTTGGGCGATCCATTTATCGGGCTTGAGATAAGGATCTGGAAAACGCAATCCAAGTGAAGTAGCCAAGAAATCTGGGAGTGTTCTTCCATTAGTGTATCGCCCCGTGGGGTGGCCAAAGTAAGTGTCACCATAGGGTGGCACCGAGACCTCGACGATGGGGTTTGAGATATATAAATTGTTGCCAGCGTCCACGGTAGAATCGCCTAGCACAAACAAGCCTGGGACTTTCCTGGTACTTAGATTTGGGAAGTATTGGAGAGCTGAGGCATATGCTACTAGATTCGCCACGCAGAGAAGCAAGAGAGTAGAGGAGTGAGAGCCCATGGTAAAATCTCTGCGTTAGGACGAGTAGAAATCCATTTTTATTATGGATCTTTTCCTGTTATGGACGTTTTGTGTTTCCCATTTCGGGCTAGGGTTTAAATTAAAAACTAAACTAATTTCCTAGTAAAATTTTTCTAGGGAGATCGTTCTGGAGATAACATGAGCGAACACCTTCCATGCCGATAATGAATTGGGGATGAATCTCACTAGTCCTCCAGCCTCAGCAGTGGACTCGTAGTGATCCCGTGGCGGATCGATGCCGTGATCCGCTGTCAAGGAGTGGAAATGCTTGCGTCCCCGGCGTACCTACAGGTCGAGAACAAGGCCTCGAAAGTGATCTCCCCCGGCTTGAGGCCCTGCTGCTGCATCTCCTGGAAGCGACGAGGCATCGCTCGAATCGAAGATTGCTTTCTGGCGTGTTTAAAATTTCCCTCCCTAATCCTGACCGTCCACGTGGACGCATCGTGGCCGGGCATTTTGTGAAATAGGTCGCGCGGTCGCAATCGATCAAACAGGGCCTTGGCTTCGTCTGGAAGTCCCGCGGCGCCATATGCGCGGATCATTGCCGTCACGGTGATGAGGTTGTCTTGGAGCAAGGGGAATCGCTGGAAAACTTCTCTGGCTTCTTGGAGGCGGTTATGGAGTGCATAGCCATGGTCCATGGATGCGGAGGATGTGTCTTTCATCGGCATCAAGGAGCACAGGTCGGATGCTTCTTCCAGAAACTCATTCAGGGCGTAGGCCCTGATCATCGTGCTCCTTGTCACTTGGTTCTTTGCACGGCGCTCTGTCGAACAGTGCTCTTGCTTTGGTCGCTTGTCCACCACTGTTCTTGAATGTCCAGGAGATCACATCCTGCTCCGGCATTTCATCGGCTACTGCCTCCTCGGCATGGCCGCCGCTTGCGAATGCCTGGATCATCGCACATTTCTCCCGGGCATTCGAGCGAAAACATCGGCCGCGAAGCTTGTTCCGTCCGCCGCTGTGATCATGCTGTTCCAGGAGACGACGTTCCTGCCATCCATGGCATCGAACAGATCTTTGGCCTCGGCGCAGTGGTCGGCTTGTCCATAGGCAGCAATCATGGTATTGACCACGAACATGTCACAGTGTGGAAGTCCATCGAAGAAGATCTTCATTTGTTACAGATCTCCACACCTCATCATCGAGTTCCAGGAGATATTGTCACTCACTGGCATCCTCACGAACAGCTCCCATCTGGAAGAATCCTCGTTCAAGCCATCGAGCATCGTGTTCCAAGATAAGATGTCTTTCTTGCCCATTGCGAAGAACAGAGCCTGGCATTGGGAGACGTGCCAATCCGCGGAGCATGGTGTTCCAGGACACGAGATTTTGCCCGGGATCTGCTGGAAGAGATCGAGAGCTTGCTGGAGCTCCCCACATTCCACATAGCTCAAGAGCATCGCGTTCCAGGACAAGGTGTTTGCTGCGCCATGCGATCAAACACGTCCCGGGCTTGCAGGGAATCCCCAGTCAGTGCCTTGATCATTGTCGTCCAGGTGATCATGTTTCTGCGAGCCATCTCGCCAAAGAGCTTCCACGCTTCTTGGATCTCTCCATTGACGACATTTGCATGGCGGTGTCCTTGTGCGGCATATTGGAGAACAGAACCCTCGCCTCCGCCAGCCGTCCGATTTCGGAGTAGAGTCCAACCAGGGCCGTCGCCGTGACGCAATTGTGTTCCGGAATGCGCTCGAGCAGCATTGCCGCGCCCTGCAGATGGTCGTTTCTGGAATATACCGACGCCATGATGCTCCATCTTAAGTACATGGAGTATTAAAGTCACTTATAATTACTGAAAATTGCGCTAGAACAAATGTTGGCGAGCAGGATATAGGGACCGGATTTCCTGGCGTCAAGCGCAAACTCGGCAGCTCTCGCGGATCTAGCGCGATCGTTTTGGAGCCAGCATGCGCCAAGGATCTTCATCCACGCCGATGAATCGGGGATGGATCTCGCTAACTCTTCGGCCTCCTCCAGCCTCCCAGACCGCGCCAGCAGATCGACGATGCACTCGTAGTGATCCCTTCCCGGATCGATGCCGTAATCCGCCGCCATGGACTGGAAATGCTCGCATCCCTCCTCCAGCCGCCCGCCGTGGCTACTGCTCGCGATCAAGGCCCCGAAAGTGATCTCCCCCGCCTTGACGCCCTGCTGCTGCATCTCCCGGAAGAGATCCACCGCATCGTCGAAGAGCCCCTTCTTCCCCAGCGCCGCGATCATCGTGCTCCAAGGCGAGGAATCCCTTGCAGCGGAGCTCTGGAACACAATTCGCGCCTCGTTGAGGTAGCCGCCGTGCGCGTAGCCTCCGATCATCGAATTCAAACCCGGCGCCGACAGGGATTCGATCGAATCGAAGACGCGCTTCGCGTCGCCCAGCTGCCCTAGCCGGGAATACGCCGCGATTGCAATCGCTCTAGAGGCTTCGTTCTGGGAGGGCATCTTCTCGAACAAGGCAGTGGCATATTTTAGATTCCCTTGCTGGCAATAGGCCGCGAGCATTGCGTTGAGCGACACAACACTGACCTCCTTGGTGGTGTCAAAGAAGAGCTTGGCCTGTTTGAAATTGCCCGCCTGCGTGTAAGCCGTGATCATGGCCGTCCACGTGGCCGCATCGTGGCCGGGCATTTTGTGGAACAGGGCTTCTGCCCTATCCATGCACTCGCCCTGGGCGAGGGCGCCGAGCATGGTGATCCAGCACAAGAGGTCGCGCTGCCGCAATCGATCGAACAGGGCCTTGGATTCGTCTGGAAATCCCGCGGCGCCATACGCGCGGATCATCGAGGTCACGGCGATGAGGTCGTCTTGGAGCAAGGGGAATCGCTGGAAGACTTCTGTGGCTTCTTTGAGGCGGTTGTGGAGCGCATACCCCTGGATGAGCGCCGTGAGGGAGGATGCTTCTTTCATCGGCACCAAGGAGCACAGGCCGGATGCTTCTTCCAGAAATCCATTCATGGCGTAGGCGCTGATCATCGCGCTCCATGTCACTTCGTTCTTGCGCGGCAATCTGTCGAACAGCGCCCTTGCTTCGGTCACTAGGCCGCTGTCCTTGAATGCCGCGATGGCCGAGTTCCAGGAGATGAGATTTTGCTCCGGCATTTCATCCAGGATCGCTGTTGCCTTCTCGGCATGGCCACCGCTGGCAAATGCCTGGATCATCGAGTTCCAAGACACCAGATTTCTTCCGGGCATTCGAGCGAAAGCATCGGCCGCAAAGCTTGTTCCTTCCGCCGCTGTGATCATGCTGTTCCAGGAGACGACGTTCTTGCGATCCATGGCATCGAACAGATCTTTGGCCTCGGCGTAGAGGCCGGCTTGGACATAGGCAGCAATCAAGGTATTTCTCGAGATTTCGTCGCGGTGTGGGAGTAGATCGAAGAAGAGCTTCGCTTGTTCCAGATTTCCAGACCCAAACGCTTTGACCATCGAGTTGAAGGAGATCTGGTTCCACACCGGCATCCTCGAGAAGAGCTCGTTCGATCTGGAAGAATCCCCCACCGTGGCAGCGAGCATCGTGTTCCAAGACACAATGTTCCTCTCGGGCATTTCGGTGAAGAACAGAGCTTGGCAGTGGGAGACGTCGCCCGCCTGTGCCAATCCTGCGAGCATGGCGTTCCAAGACACGAGATCTCGCTCGGGAATTTGTTGGAAGAGATCGACAGCTGGCTGGAGCTCCCCAGATTCGACATAGCCCGAGATCATCGCGTTCCAGGAGGTGGTGTTGTGCTGTGCCATGCGATCAAACACGGCCCGGGCTCGCAGGGAATCTCCATCCGCGGCAATTGCCGAGATCATCGTCGTCCAAGTGATCACGTTCCTGGCAGCCATCTCGTCGAAGATCTTCCAGGCTTCTTGGATCTCTCCATTCACGGCATTTGCTTGGAGCATCGCGTTCCAGGCCACGGGGTCCTTGGACGGCATACTCCAGAACAGCCGCCGCGCCTCTTCCAGCCGTCCGATTTGGGAGTAGAGCGTGATCATGACCGTCATCGCGGGGGCATTGCGTTCCGGAATGCGGTCGAGCAGCATTGCCGCCTCCTGCAGATGCCCGTTTTGGGCATATGCTGCCGCCATGGTTTTCCAGGTGAAAAGGTTCCTCTGGCTATGGTGGGCGAAGCACTCGTGGGCCTCCTCGACGCTACCGCACTTCCCGTACATGTCGATGACGAGATTTTGGAGGAAAGTGCTGGAGTGCAGAAGATCGTCATGTATGAGTCGCTGGTGGATCCAGCGTCCTTGGGACAGATTCCTGGTGCTAGCGGTGGTCTTGAGCTGCGCGACGATATCATTCTCGGCCCATCTCTTCATCCGAATTGGCAGTCGCACATCGTCCAAGCCAAGAGATCCATATCGTGGTCAGTGCCAAGAAAAAGGATCTCCTCGTTTCAATGATTCACGGGGGCAAAGGGACATTAAGAGTGACGAGCCGGATCGATAAAACTGGGACGTGATCGCTCACAGGTAAGAGATCCTTGTGTTCTCTAGGTAGCAATGCCTTCGTTTTAGGGTCCCAGGAATGCATTGGTGCTTGGTGGTAAGGCGCGGTTCCTCTTCGCCTTCTTCTTTGATTCATAGATTCACGTTTTTATCTCCGCGACGATCTAGCAGCAACAATGCTGGTTCTCGCAGCAGAAGAAAGCGCCGCAGGTACTACGCCGCAGATTTCTTCTTTTGATCTCTTGGGGCTCTTAGTGTTCAGCAATCTCGCGCTTGTGAGAATGTGGTTCCGGAAGAGCAGCCGCGCATCAATCCCTGGAAGGAGAGGCGCAAACTCCAGGATTTGCAAGTCGGACGCAAGTTCTTGTCTGAGGACGTGGCGACTGCCGAGAATTTGCGGGAGATGCTCAAGAAGGTAAGCTTTTTCTTTTCTTGGATCATTTTCTGAAACTAGCAAAAAACTTACGAAAAACTTTTCTCAGACTTACGAACGTATCGAGCTCAAGAAAAAGATCCTCCAGGAATACGACTTTCCAGAGGACAAGCCGGTCCACGACCCCGAGTACCTGAGCCCGGAGTTTATGACTGCCTTGAAGGAGAGAAACCGCTGCATCGACGATTTCCTCACCATCGGCAAGAGAGGCGTCTGGGAAGGTTTCATCAGAGACATATACTCTCACTGGATCAACCACGAGACGCTCCGGATCTACTGCGAAGGCTATCCGCTGCGAAAGCTTCGGCCCATGGCCGAGAAAGTGGCGAGAATGAGTGGAGCTGTGGTTATCGCGGTGACCGAGGAGACCATGTCGTTTATACTCTACCGAGGCAGGAATTTCAGCCATGGTTACCAGCCACCCTCGCGGATTGAAAATATGCTCAACAAGGGAAAGGTGCGTCGTAGTTTTTTCTTTCTTGCAAGCTTTTCTTATCTTCCATGTTCTGATTTCTCCAAGCTTTGTGCAGGCGCTAAAGAAGGCGCTCTTGCTCAAGTCCCTGCAGCACCTCTATCGCAATGTGCGCGAGCTCACAGAAAGGATTCACAAGCATCGGTTGCGAGCCGTCTACACTGAGAAGCAGCGAAAGGCGATTGTAGAGGCCGAAGAGAGAGGGGAGGATTTACAAGCAGACGCTTCCCAGTCGGACGATGACGAGGAATTCCAATGGTGAATTCACCATGGAACGCAGCGAGGAGTTTTTCCTCTGGTAAGCATCAGTTTAGTTTACATGGAGTTTAATATCCTACTGCTTTAACTATGCAATGCAGATATTATAGAAACAAAGAGAAACTAGGTATGTTCTTACCCAAGCTCACACTCCATAGGTTGAAGCAAATTGGTAGTTATCATCAAGATTACTTTTCTTCGTCACTTTTGTTTTGCAAAGTCTAGACTCCACCACCAATAAGGGAACCAAGAATGGAGATGGACCTTTGCAAGCAAGCTCTCCGCTCGAAAGGACATCCAATAGTGAAGGAAGCATAAGTTTCAAATGAAGGAAGCATAAATTTCAAATAGTCAGTAGTTGACATATCGAGATATTCGGTAGTTAACATATCGGATCAAAATGTTACGATGAGAAAGGTTAGTTCTGTGTATGGCGTGGTTTAATTTGCTTGTTACTCACAATCGTTTACCACGTGTACAGTGTCTTTGTACATTGGGCACAA
Organism: Selaginella moellendorffii; assembly: GCF_000143415.4. NCBI lineage: Eukaryota > Viridiplantae > Streptophyta > Lycopodiopsida > Selaginellales > Selaginellaceae > Selaginella > Selaginella moellendorffii. The sequence goes on from NW_003314264.1 coordinate 1,909,371, forward strand.
AAAGCTTGGAGATGGACATTTTGGCGGGTGTGAGACCATGTAAATAGTACACGAATGAATGAAGTTGCTTTGGTCTCTTGTAAATTTTTCTGCTGTACAAATTACTTCAATGGAGACAAATTACAGTGTTCAAAGAAATAAGAAAATACAAGAGGTATACAGCGTATTTATATGGCACTCTTCCTCTGGGACGAATCACATTGTCTTTCTCGAATCTAAATTCTTGCTTCATGGCCATCACCGCCAGCATTGCCGCTCCTTACCCTTCCCGCCTCGGCGCGACGACGACGCGTTTGCCTGCGGAGGTGGATCCTTTGCGGCTCCCGAACCACGTTGCGATAATCATGGACGGGAATTCGCGGTGGGCGAAGGCGCGAGGGATCGCCAAGGAGCGCCAGCTGCGAGCAGCGGCGGAGGCGTGCTATTCCAACGCCCGGGAGATCGTGAGGTTGTCCAGCGACTGGGGGATCAAAGCGCTCACGCTCTTTGCCTTCTCCACCGAGAATTTCTTGCGGCCCAGGGAAGAAGTGGATCAGTGGATGCAGCAATTTGACAGAGTTCTCAGCCTCGATGATCCTGCCACCATTTTGCTGTGCGTGGAATATCTCGAATGCTTTTCATTCAGTGAATGGAAATGGATTGACTGAGTGATGATTTTTGGTCAGGGATGGGATCCAATTCCGCTGCATTGGTGACACTGCCAGGCTCCCGCGCCCGCTCCAGGCCAAGATCTCGGATGCCCAATCCATCACCAGCGGCAACACGGGCATGAAACTCGTCATGGCGATTGGCTACGGCGGGCACAACGATCTGGTCCAGGCGTGCCAGGCGCTGGCGCGCGAGGTGGAGCAGGGGAAAATGGCTGTGGAGGAGATTGACCAGATCAACCTGGCAAAGAGATTGATGCTGGGCGAGCGGTGCGAGGATGTTGGCGCGCCCGAGCTGCTCGTTCGCACCAGCGGCGAGCAGCGGCTGAGCAATTTCATGCTGTGGCATCTCGCGTACTCGGAGCTCGTGTTTGAGAAGAAGCTATGGCCGGATTTTGGAAAAGAGGAGTACAAGAATGCCCTGGTGGAATTCCAGGGGCGTATGAGGACCTTCGGAGTAAGACACTAGAGTTAATGGCATAAAGTAAGATAGAAAAACTGTTGGACAATAAAAGGAGTAAAAGGAGCAATAGTAATCACAAAATCTTTTATAAATATATCTTAGGTGTATCAAGATGGTTAGTCATATACTTTAAGAAAGAAAGCACAAAACTACATGTGTCAATAACACTAACACTGGGGATTTCATAGATAACTAGAGTGGAACATGGACATGATGCATACATCAACCATTAGTCAACAGGCAAAAGGCAATAGTGCCGCAAGAGACCCACACCCCAGAAGTGGGTGACACTAAGCACACTAGAGATGGAGATAGTAGAAGATTCCTTGGTCTCATGTTTCTTGGTGGGCACCATGAGATTATGTAAACAAAATAAGAATGAATGAATGAATATCCTTACTTGTTTAGAGCATTTACCAACATGTGTGAGGTTACAGTTTGTTTATCAGGGTTTTACAGTTAGCTGTCCATGGTTGTTAGTAACTACTCTAGTGTTGTTGAAATTTAGAGTTCTTGTGGCAGTAGAAGCATAAATACATGGACATATATACATGTATAATGTTACATGGTAACAATATTAATTGGACCTTCTGATTGAGATCGTGGTAAATTAATTCAGATATTATAGAAGTTACCTAAACTCGAATTTGCAATTATAATGAAGACACCACAGAGAATCAGAAGAGTGAATCAAATTTCCCTTGCAAGGTTCCATTCACGCCACCACAGCAACTCATCAGCTCCAACTCAAATGCTCTGGTCATGTTCATTTTGGGTGAGTACTTCAATCACCAGATTCGTTGATTGATTGCCAACGTTGGTGAGACTTATCTTCTCTAGACGTCATTATGGTGCTGCAATCGAGTATAATAGCATCAGAACCACCATGGATGTAAGGACTTTCAATTCGAGAAGAACAATGGTGGACACAATCCTCCATATCAATTGACATGAAGACTTGCTCCTCCAGTTCAATTGGATGTGCGTTGGAAGCAAACCTACCCTTTACAGACAAGACTTAGTATGCATGTGATTCTTTGAGTTACCAGAGAAAAATGTAATATAGCTCTATGGAGCAAGAGTTTCTCTGTACATGCGAGGCACACAAAGTGATTCTAAGCCTGGGCATAAGAATCAAGCAGTAAGTCCTAAATGCGAGAAACTATTGCCTGGAAGAATTTTGGAGGAACAATTGGTGGCCTGATTGGCAGTTCTCTACATAACAAAAAAAGTTGTCTTTAGAACTTTGCAACAAGAGGAATTAGAAAGTCATAGCTCTTGGTCTCAAACATCAATATAGTGAGACACTCACCCCCTCTATTTACAACTCCTTGGGACACCTACTTGTCTGATATCACCTTATACTGAAGTTAATAAGCCAAAATGCCTTTTTTTTAATCAATTTCAAACAAATAAATCACAAGCATGAAAACTCAAGCAATTAAAAGCTCAAAGAAGCTTATAGCTAAGTCTTGCTTAACAATAATCACGAGTCTCGCATGAACTAATTTCAATGCTAAAGAAGAAATCATAGTATAACCATTAATATCATCCTTAACACATCTATAAGCTAAACTTCATAATGCGAAGCTAATGAAGAGCATTTTTACATCAATCCAAAAATTAATCATAACAAAGTGATGCTCAACAAGTGATCATTTAATTGATCCTCTATAAATCTATCTATAGCCAGACATAACTCACTGCATAATAAGCATAAGAAAAAACTCAAATCTAACAAAGATTCAAATATTTCAATATTAATCATTAACTCTTCTCTCTTAAAGCTAGTAAAGTCTATAATTGAATCATTTTTCAAAGAAAAGCTCAAAATTCAACCCCTATTAAAAAAATTTATCTAGAACACAACTAATTCAACTTGCCACTTACCTTGTTTGAATACCAACGTAGTTGTTAATTAGTAAATGCACAAATGCCAATAACATAAAGTTACAACCCAAACATTAACACTATATTCATCAAGACTAATGAAACGTAATATCAATCCTACGGAAAGACATCTCATCTCAATTGAATCTCAATATCAGCAATGTCAATGATAAGGCATCACTTCAATGCCATCAACTCTAAAACAAAGTTAAAAGAAAGCAAGAGTGAATCACCATTCAAAACTCTCCAAAAACTAAGTTAACCAAAGTTAAAAATACCTTAGTCAATATCTAAGACCAATCCTCCAACAATACTTAGTTATAGATAACACATTATCAAGGAGTGAATCACCACATCCAAGATTCAATGAAATCCAACACCACAGACTAAACATAACCAAATGACATTGTCAAAGGTAGAATCAATATGCTAATATGGAAAAACCATGTAAGTCTAATAATATAATCCTTCGGAACACCATTGTAAGCTCCTGAGTTTGGACTTCGCGGGAGGTCACTCAGCCCAATACTATTCAAACCCAAGGACACTTAACCCCAAATATCCCAAGACCCTTAACCAATTGGAAAAGGGGGTGCACTCTTATTCATGGGCCCTTTCCCTCTATATTTGAACCCCATGGATCATCTCTCAAGTCGTAATCTTTGGTTGCTTACAACCATCTAGTAAAGCAAGCCCATCACTGCTAAATCATTATCAAGTAAAGCAAATGTCAAACAATCCTCAACAAAATTTACAAGTAATCATTAATCGTAGAGCAACTAACAATCACTCTTCAACTTGTCTTCATAAGACCCAAACATTAAACTCACATCATCAAGTCATATGTTTATCCAATATAAATGTAATACCTTAGGTATGAGATATTGGCTCATGGATAAACACGAACTAAATGACCACTTGAATTCAACTCAACTACAATAAGCTTACTAATGCATTTAGCTAACAACTCTGAGTAAACCTTGAAAAGGCTAGCTATGCATGATTAATACTTAGCCAAAACTAAAGTGAAAACTACGAGATGGACTCATGTTGGTACACAACCTCTTCATAAACAAAGCAATAGTATGGGTACTAACATCTCAACCTCAAACAACTAAATTAGACATTACCATCATCAGCCAAAGCACAGAGCCACCAAGACCAAATCTAGATTAATAAGAGTTCATTATTTTTATAGAGTATAACAAAATGCAAGATACAACCTGCCACTTAGCATAATATTACAAAAGAAAAGCATAAAGGTCATCTTTTCGAAAAAGCATAATATCCACTTTTGTACACCAACTTTAGACTCTATCCAACTCAATTGCTTTAACCCCAAAGATTAACATCCTTTTTGGGTTACATCATACAAACTACCTATTAATGTTTAAGCCAACTGAAGTCAATTTTAACCCCTTCATTAGTTTGTACTAGCTTATGAAAATAAAATGGTTTTCAAACAAAGTGATTGACAGATTAGCCATTGAAAAAACCTAAGAAAATTTGTGGAAAATTTTCCATCCTAAAGAAAGAATGACTCTTAATCTAGAAATGCAAACTTTTAAGACTCAACCAACTTCCTCCTTCCTTAGTATCAAGAGTTAATCTCTAGGATAAATTTGAAACTTACTAAATATGGAATGTCCTTAGATTGAGAATTTGGATATGGGACGAACACCATTGTGTTCAGGACAATCTCTACATGGTAAATATGCCAAATGAGCAAATCTAGACACTTTCCATAAATAGCATTTAGGACTGGAATGAAACTAATATAAAGGGTATAATAGCGAGGGTGTTTGGCAGACACGGTAAGCTATCATCTAGTGAATATTAAAGGACCAATATCAATATTGCAGAGATTTTTTATACTAGCAAGTGCAAGCCAATAATATATGTTTCTCAATGCTCAGCAAGAAACACATAAGGTTCTTATCTTATGTTTATCCAATTTAAATGCATGGTCATTGACCAATTTCTCAACTAGTTCAAGTGGGAATTGATAATGCGTGTAACAATGCCGACCTCCTAGTATTATAGCAGTAAGGAAAGAATATCCAAAAGGATTAGCTGACAAATAACTAAGTCACATTCGTGACATCACCTCATACTAACTATCCTACCCCACAACTATAGGAATGATAAAGGCAAGGTTGAAAGATGACAGATTTGTAGCAAAGATATCATCCACCATGTTTTGGGATTTTCCTAGGAAATGGTGGTAGATGATGGTTGGATTGCAATCTTCTATATGGATGGTCAACATCCATGTTTAGGGAGATTCAACGGCGGGTGATGATAATCGAGAGAACATACACCATATTTAGTGTTTACCCATTTGGCTTTAGACTTAATTGGCTGGGTAAAATAAAGGTAATTAATCACAAATAATTATCTTTCTAATTAACTGTATTACTATGCAGAAATTGACACTTTGAATGTCCCTAGTGAACCTAAAGGAAACCACTCCAATGCTCATGGCAACAGCAGTGGGACCTTCATAATGAGCACTTCGAGTTTGAAGAAGAAGACATCAAGCCATTATATGATGATGACTCAAACATGATAAGAAGGTCTGAGATCTATGTGAACTTTCTGGATTTCATCATGCGTTCTATGACACCAAATGCTGGCACGGTTGTAAACCTTTTTGCAGGCACAAGGAACTCCCTCCAAGCATATCAAAATGATAAGAGACAAGTGATGGTGATGGAGGAGAACTCAGATGTAGTTGCTTATATAAAAAAAATCAAGCTCAAGGATACATCACCATCAACAGCAGTAGGAAAATTAAAACAGCCTAAAATGAGTCATGGAATTGATGTCAATGAAATAATTATAGACTTGTTGGAGGACTCTAACTAGATATACACTAAGGTTCACAATTATTATGTAATATTGTATTACTATTAAGTTTTACATAAGTAAAGTAGCTTAATCCAATTTAACTATCAAGACCAAGTATTGACAAAGTTACTTTACATAAAAAAAACCTAAGAACTATTAGCATAAAAAATTAATTAATAATAACATTATAGTATAGATAAAGAACTAGTTGACCCCAAATAGAAGCCTATATATGCTATTAAAACATATTCAAGCACACACTTGCTATTTGAAAGGAAATTCTAGCCAATGTCAGACTCGCTAGTAAACTTTACTCCACCTTCAGCTAGATGGTTTTTCTTGGGATGAAGACCATATGGTGGTGTCACAACCTCTTCACATTCAGAATCAGATGAAATGTTAATGATGGGCAGTCTCTTCAACAGATGGTTCTTACTCTAAATTCATTTGTGCACCAAGTTGATGAAATGGGCAATCTTTAGCATGATTGGGTGAGTCTAGGCACTAGAACAAGTATTCCTCACTTGTTTTATAAGGATATAACTCCACTTTTTAGTGCTCATCACCATGCATTTGTGAAGAAAGTTTTGATGAAGCGTTTGGTTTTTGATCTTTGGAAGAAGCATTTGGTTCCTCATCTTTGGAAGAAGTAGATCCCCAGATGAAAACATTAGAAGCCCTAGTAGATGGAGCAAAAGGCCATTCAGGACTAGAAGGAGGAGGAGTCCAACTTGACATTGCCATAGAAATTATACAAGACTTTTGATATATACACTACTAGGCAAAAATCTGTGGCCATTAACAATTAAGCCCTCTTTATATACTAAGGTATACATAAAGTCCAAATCAAATAAAGTTTCAAATTCACCAATGCATAAACAGTCAAACAAGTAAATATAAAATAGCTACAAGACAGTGGATCTATAAAAATAAGACAAGTAGGCTATCATTTAGCCTGGAGCCTAAGAAATAGCTCAGAAGTCTACAATAAAGAATTAATAGGCTAACTTTTAAACAACACATGGCAGTATAGGTTGACAAGTTAAAATACAAAAGGTATTGTAATAATTTGCTGTGCATTACATGCAACAATGCTTGGTTTGCTTAATAGTAGTGTCATTGAGTAATTAAATTGATCAATAATTATAAATACGTTTATAATTTATAAATCAAGATTAATCTTATTGCATGTTAACCATTAGATGGTACAATAAAAAGAATATACTAGGAAGTGTTTAGGAAAGTTTATAAATTATAAACATGTTTATAAATTATAAGATTAATTTAAATGAATAACAACCGTTATATAGTAAAATATTCTAAAATATCCAAATATATTTTAAATATATTCACTACCAACAGGTTTAACTAAAAAGACACTATGATATAGTTGTGTATAGCCTAACTAAATAGAATATACTTTAAATATCTACTGATGTGGCTGCTGGATAACCTTTAAATTGCACCCCAGTTGGCAGGCACTTGAGGAAGGTTAGTTCTGTTTGCTTATTAATTGTTTATCATGTGTAGGCACAAAAAGCCTGGGGATGAACTTTTTTGGCGGGAGTGAGACCATGTAAATAGAAATACAAGAGGTATACAGCGTATTTATATGGCCCTCTTCCTCTGGGATCGAATCACATTCTCTTTCTCGAATCTAACTTCTTGTTTCATGGCCATCACCGCCAGCATTGCCGCTCCTTGCCCTTCCCGCCTCGGCGCGGCGACGATGCGTTTGCCTGCGGAGGTGGATCCTTTGCGGCTCCCGAACCACGGTGCGATGATCATGGACGGGAATTCGCGGTGGGCGCAGGTGCGAGGGATCGCCAAGGAGCGCCAGCTGCGAGCAGCGGCGGAGGCGTGCTATTCCAACGCCCGGGAGATTGTCCAGCGACTGGGGGATCAAAGCGCTCACGCTCTTTGCCTTCTCCACCGAGAATTTCTTGCGGCCCAGGGAAGAAGTGGATCAGTGGATGCAGCAACTTGACAGAGTTCTCAGCCTCGATGATCCTGCCACCATTTTGCTGTGCGTAGAATTTCTCGATATGGTTTTCAGCGAATGGAAATGGATTGACTGAGTGATGATTTTTGGTCAGGGATGGGATCCAATTCCGCTGCATTGGTGACACTGCCAGGCTCCCGCGCCCGCTCCAGGCCAAGATCTCGGATGCCCAATCCATCACCAGCGGCAACACGGGCATGAAACTCGTCATGGCGATTGGCTACAGCGGGCACAACGATCTGGTCCAGGCGTGCCAGGCGCTGGCGCGCGAGGTGGAGCAGGCGAAACTGGCTGTGGAGGAGATTGACCAGATCAACCTGGCAAAGAGATTGATGCTGGGCGAGCGGTGCGAGGATGTTGGCGCGCCGGAGCTGCTCGTTCGCACCAGCGGCAAGCAGCGGCTGAGCAATTTCATGCTGTGGCATCTCGCATACTCGGAGCTCGTGTTTGAGAAGATGCCCTGGTGGAATTCCAGGGGCGTATGAGGACCTTCGGAGTAAGACACTAGAGTTAATGGCATAAAGTAAGATAGAAAAACTGTTGGACAATAAAAGGAGTAAAAGGAGCAATAGTAATCACAAAATCTTTTATAAAGATATCTTAGGTGTATCAAGATGGTTAGTCATATACTTTAAGAAAGAAAGCACAAAACTACATGTGTCAATAACACTAACACTGGGGATTTCATAGATAACTAGAGTGGAATATGGACATGATGCATACATCAACCATTAGTCAATAGGCAAAAGGCAATAGTGCCGCAAGAGACCCACACCCCAGGAGTGGGTGACACTAAGCACACTAGAGATGGAGATAGTAGAAGATTCCTTGGTCTCATGTTTCTTGGTGGGCACCATGAGATTATGTAAACAAAATAAGAATGAATGAATGAATATCTTTACTTGTTTAGAGCATTTACCAACATGTGTGAGGTTACAGTTTGTTTATCAGGGTTTTACAGTTAGCTGTCCATGGTTGTTAGTAACTACTCTAGTGTTGTTGAAATTTAGAGTTCTTGTGGCAGTAGAAGCATAAATATATGGACATATATACATGTATAATGTTACATGGTGACAATATTAATTGGACCTTCTGATTGAGATCCTGGTAAATACCTAAACTCGAATTTGCAATTATAATGAAGACAGAATCAGAAGAGTGAATCAAATTTCCCTTGCAAGGTTCCATTCACTCCACCAAAACTGGTGGACAGCAACTCATCAGCTCCAACTCAAATGCTCTGGTCATGTTCATTTTGGGTGAGTACTTCAATCACCAGATTCGTTGATTGATTGCCAACGTCGGTGAGACTTATCTTCTCTAGACGTCATTATGGCACTGCAATCGAGTATAATAGCATCGGAACCACCATGGATGTAAGAACTTTCAATTCGAGAAGAACAATGGTGGACACAATCCTCCATATCAATTGACATGAAGACTTGCTCCTCCAGTTCAATTGGATGTGCGTTGGAAGCAAAGCTACCCTTTACAGACAAGAGTTAGTACGCATGTGATTCTTTGAGTTACCAGAGAAAAATGTAATATGGCTCTATGGAGCAAGAGTTTCTCTGTACATGCGAGGCACACAAAGTGATTCTAAGCCTGGGCATAAGAATCAAGCAGTAAGTCCTAAATGCGAGAAACTATTGCCTGGAAGAATTTTGGAGGAACAATTGGTGGCCTGATTGGCAGTTCTCTACATAACAAAAAAAGTTGTCTTTAGAACTTTGCAACAAGAGGAATTAGAAAGTCATAGCTCTTGGTCTCAAATATCAATATAGTGAGACACTCAGCCCCTCTATTTACAACTCCTTGGGACACCTACTTGTCTGATATCACCTTATATTGAAGTTAATAGCCAAAATGCCTTTTTTTTAACAATTTCAAACAAATAAATCACAAGCATGAAAACTCAAGCAATTAAAAGCTCAAAGAAGCTTATAGCTAAGTCTTGCTTAACAATAATCATGAGTCTCGCATAAACTAATTTCAATGCTAAAGAAGAAATCATAGTATAACCATTAATATCATCCTTAACACATCTATAAGCTAAACTTCATAATGCGAAGCTAATGAAGAGCATTTTTACATCAATCCAAAAATTAATCATAACAAAGTGATGCTCAACAAGTGATCATTTAATTGATCCTCTATAAATCTATCTATAGCCAGACATAACTCACTGCATAATAAGCATAAGAAAAATCATCACCAATCAATATATTTCAACTTAAATCTAACAAAGATTTAAATATTTTAATATTAATCATTAACTCTTCTCTCTTAAAACTAATAAAATCTATGATTGAATCATTTTTCAAAGAAAAGCTCAAAATTCAACCCTTATTAAACAATTTTATCTAGAACACAACTAACTCAACTTGCTACTTACCTCGTTTGAACACTAATATATTTATTAATTAGTAAATGCACAAATGCCAATAATATAAAGTTATAACCCAAACATTAACACTATATTCATCAAGACTAATGAAACGTAATATCAATCATACGGAAAGACATCTCATCTCAATTGAATCTCAATATCAACAATGTTAATGATAAGGGATTAGTTCAATACCATCAACATTAAAACAAAGTTAGAAGAAAACAAGAGTGAATCACCACTCAAAACTCTCCAAAAACTAAGTTAACCAAAGTCAAAAATACCTTACTCAATATCTGAGACCAATTCTCTAACAATACTCAGTTATAGATAACACATTATCAAGGAGTGAATCATCACATCCAAGATTCAATGAAATCCAACACCACAGACTAAACGTAACTAAATGACATTATCAAAAGTAGAATCAATATGCTATTATGGAAAAACCATATAAGTCTAACGATATGATCATTCGCAACACCATCTGGTAAAGTAAGCCCATCACTACTAAATCATCATCAAATAAAGCAAGTGTCAAACAATCCTAAACAAAGTTTACAAGTAATCACTAATCGCAGAGCAACTAACAATCACTCTTCAACTTGTCTTCATAATACCCAAATATTAAACTCACATCATCAAGTCATATGCTTGTCCAATATGAATGTAATACCCTAAGTACAAGATATTAGCTCATAGATAACCATGAACTAAATGACCACTTGAATTCAACTCAACTACAATAAGCTTACTAATGCATTTAGCTAACAACGCTGAGTAGACCTTGAAAAGGCTAGCTATGCATGATTAATATTTAGCTAAAACTAAAGTGAAGACTATGAGATGGACTCATATTGGTACACAACCTCTTCATAAACAAAGCAATAGTATGGGTATCAACATCTCAACCTCAAACAACTAAATTAGACATTACCATCATCAGCCAAAGCACAGAGCCACCAAGACCAAGTCAAGATCAATGAGAGTTCATTATTTTTATAGAGTATAACAAAATGCAAGGTGCAATCTACCACTTAGCATAATATTACAAAAGAAAAGCATAAAGGTCACCTTTCTAAAAAGTGTAATATCCACTTTTGTACACCAACTCTAGACTCTATCCAACTCAATTGCTTTAACCCCAAAGATTAGCATCCCTTTTGGGTTACATCATACAAACTACCTACTAATGTTTAAGCCAACTGAAGTCAATTTTAACCCCTTCACTAATTTGTACTGACTTATGAAAACAGAATGGTTTTTAAATAAAGTGATTGACAGATTAGCCATTGAAAAAGCTTAAGAAAATTTGTGGAAAATTTTCCATCTTAGAAAAAAAATGACTCTTAGTCTAGGAATGCAAACTTTTAAGACTCAACCAACTTCCTCCTTCCTTAGTATCAAAAGTTAATCTCTAGGACAAATTTGAAACTTGACATGGGACGAACACCATTGTGTTCAGGACAATCTCTACATGGTAAATATGCCAAATGAGCAAATCTAAACACTTTTTATAAATAGCATTTAGGACCAGAATGAAACTAATATAAAGGGTATAATAGCGAGGGTGTTTGGCAGACACGGTAAACTATCATTTAGTGAATATTAAGGGACCAATATCAATATCGCAAAGGTTTTTGATACTAGCAAGTGCAAGTCAATAATATATGTTTCTCAAACTAAGTTGAGTATGCTCAGCAAGAAACACATAGGGTTCTTACTTTATGTTTATCTAATTTAAGTGCATGGTCATTGACTAGTTTCTCAACTAGTTCAAGTGGGAATTGATAATGAGTGTAGCAATGCCGACCTTTTAGTATCATAGTAGTAAAGAAAGAATATTCGAAAGGATTAGCCGACAAATAACTTTCGATACCTAAAGTCACATTCATGACATCATCTCATACTAACTATCCTACCCCACAACTATAGAAATGATAAAGGCAAGGTTGAAAGATGACAAGTTTGTAACGAAAACATCATCCATCATATTTTGGGATTTTCCCAGGAAATGGTGGTAGATGATGGTTGGATTGCAGTTTTCTATATGGAGGAATGGTTAACATCCATGTTTAGGGAGATTCAACGGTGGGTGATGATGATCGAGAGAACATACACCATATTTAGTGTTTACCCATTTGGCTTTAAACTTAACTAGCTGGGTAAAATAAAGGTAATTAATCACAAATAATTATCTTTCTAATTAACTGTATTACTATACAGAAATTGACACTTTGAATGTCCCTAGTGAAACCAAAGGAAACCACTCCAATGCTCATGGCAACAACAATAGGACCTTCATAATGAGCACTTCGAGTTTGAAGAAGAAGACATCAAGCCATTATATGATGATGACTCAAACATGATAAGAAGGTCTGAGATCTATGTGAACTTTCTGGATTTCATAATGCATTCTATGACACCAACTGCTGACACGATTGTAAACCTTTTTGCAGGCACAAGGAACTCCCTCCAAGCATATCAAAATGATAAGAGACAAGTGATGGTGATGGAGGAGAACTCGGATGTAGTTGCTTATATAAAAAAAAATTAAGCTTAAGGATACATCACCATCAACAGCAGTAGGAAAATTAAAACAACCTAAAACGAGTCATGGAATTGATGTCAACGAAATAATTATAGACTTGTTGGAGGACTCTAACTAGATATACACTAAAGTTCACAATTATTATGTAATATTGTATTACTATTAAGTTTTAGATAAGTAAAGTAGCTTAATCCAATTTAACTATCAGTACCAAAATAAAAAGCAAGAATTGACAAAGTTACTTTACATAAAAAAACCCTAAGAACTATTAGCATAAAAAATTAATTAATAATAACATTATAGTATAGATAAAGAACTATTTAACCCCAAATAGAAGCCTATATATGCTATTAAAACATATTCAAGCACACACTTGCTATTTGAAAGGAAATTCTAGTCCATGTCAGACTCGCTAGGAAACTTTACTCCACCTTCATCTAGATGGTTTTTCTTGGGATGAAGACCATATGGTGGTGTCACAACCTCTTCACATTCAGAATCAGATGAAATGTTAATGATGGGCAGTCTCTTCAATAGATGGTTCTTACTCTAAATTCATTTGTGCACCAAGTTGATGAAATGGGCAATCTTTAGCATGATAGGGTGAGTCTAGGCACTAGAACAAGTATTCCTCACTTGTTTTATAAGGATATAACTCCACTTTTTAGTGCTCATCACCATGCATTTGTGAAGAAAGTTTTGATGAAGCGTTTGGTTTTTGATCTTTGGAAGAAGCATTTGGTTCCTCATCTTTGGAAGAAGTAGATCCCCAGATGAAAACATTAGAAGCCCTAGTAGATGGAGCAAAAGGCCATTCAGGACTAGAAGGAGGAGTCCAACTTGACATTGCCATAGAAATTATACAAGACTTTTGATATATACACTACTAGGCAAAAGTCTGTGGCCATTAACAATTAAGCCCTCTTTATATACTAAGGTATACATAAAGTCCAAATCAAATAAAGTTTCAAATTCACCAATGCATAAACAGTCAAACAAGTAAATATAAAATAGCTACAAGACAGTGGATCTATAAAAATAAGACAAGTAGGCTATCATTTAGCCTGGAGCCTAAGAAATAGCTCAGAAGTCTACAATAAAGAATTAATAGGCTAACTTTTAAACAACACATGGCAGTATAGGTTGACAAGTTAAAATACAAAAGGTATTGTAATAATTTGCTGTGCATTACATGCAACAATGCTTGGTTTGCTCAATAGTAGTGTCATTGAGTAATTAAATTGATCAATAATTATAAATACGTTTATAATTTATAAATCAAGATTAATCTTATTGCATATTAACCATTAGATGGTACAATAAAAAGAATATACTAGGAAGTGTTTAGGAAAGTTTATAAATTATAAACATGTTTATAAATTATAAGATTAATTTAAATGAATAACAACCGTTATATAGTAAAATATTCTAAAATATCCAAATATATTTTAAATATATTCACTACTAACAGGTTTTGTTTAAGCAAACTAAAAAGACACTATGATATAGTTGTGTATAGCCTAACTAAATAGAATATACTTTAAATATCTACTGATGTGGCTGCTGGATAACCCTTAAATTGCACCCCAGTTGGCAGGCACTTTCATGATGAGGAAGGTTAGTTCTGTTTTCTTGTTAATTGTTTATCATGTGTACAGGTCTTTGTACAATGGGCACAAAAAGCCTGGGGATGAACTTTTTTGGCGGGAGTGAGACCATGTAAATAGAAATACAAGAGGTATACAGCGTATTTATATGGCCCTCTTCCTCTGGGATCGAATCACATTCTCTTTCTCGAATCTAAATTCTTGTTTCATGGCCATCACCGCCAGCATTGCCGCTCCTTGCGCTTCCCGCCTCGGCGCGGCGACGATGCGTTTGCCTGCGGAGGTGGATCCTTTGCGGCTCCCGAACCACGTTGCAATGATCATGGACGGGAATTCGCGGTGGGCGCAGGTGCGAGGGATCGCCAAGGAGCGCCAGCTGCGAGCAGCGGCGGAGGCGTGCTATTCCAACGCCCGGGAGATCGTGAGGTTGTCCAGCGACTGGGGGATCAAAGCGCTCACGCTCTTTGCCTTCTCCACCGAGAATTTCTTGCGGCCCAGGGAAGAAGTGGATCAGTGGATGCAGCAACTTGACAGAGTTCTCAGCCTCGATGATCCTGCCACCATTTTGCTGTGCGTGGAATTTCTCGATATGGTTTTCAGCGAATGGAAATGGATTGACTGAGTGATGATTTTTGGTCAGGGATGGGATCCAATTCCACTGCATTGGTGACACTGCCAGGCTCCCGCGCCCGCTCCAGGCCAAGATCTCGGATGCCCAATCCATCACCAGCGGCAACACGGGCATGAAACTCGTCATGGCGATTGGCTACGGCGGGCACAGCGATCTGGTCCAGACGTGCCAGGCGCTGGCGCGCGAGGTGGAGCAGGGGAAAATGGCTGTGGAGGAGATTGACCAGATCAACCTGGCAAAGAGATTGATGCTAGGCGAGCGGTGCGAGGATGTTGGCGCGCCGGAGCTGCTCGTTCGCACCAGCGGCGAGCAGCGGCTGAGCAATTTCATGCTGTGGCATCTCGCATACTCGGAGCTCGTGTTTGAGAAGAAGCTATGGCCGGATTTTGGAGAAGAGGAGTACAAGAATGCCCTGGTGGAATTCCAGGGGCGTATGAGGACCTTTGGAGTAAAACATCACAGTTAATGGCATAAAGTAAACCATTCAAAGATATAAAAATTGTGCAAAAAACACAAATTTATTACAGATTTTACAGAGTAAAAGGAGCAACAGTAACCACAAAATCTTTTATAAAGATATCTTAGGTGTATCAAGATGGTTAATCATATACTTTAAGAAAGAAAACACAAAACTACATGTGTCAATAACACCAACAATGACATGATTTCATAGATAACTAGAGTGGTTCAACCATTAGTCAAAAGGCAAAAGGCAATAGCAAAACACAGGCCGCAAGAGACCCAGAAGACAGCAGAAGACCCAAACCGCAGAGACAATCATCTGAGCAGCTTATTTAAATTCCTCGGTCTCATGTTTCTTGGTGGGCACCATGAACAAAATATGAATGAATGAATTAGAGCGTGAGGTTACAGTTTGTTTATTAGGGTTTTATAGTTAGCTGTTCATGGTTGTTAGTAACTACTCTGGTGTTGTTGAAATTTGGAGTTCTTGTGGCAGTAGAAGCTCTAGATGTTTCATCAGTCTTATTTCATAAATAATTTTCAGAAAGGTTCATGGACATATGTACATGTATAATGTTACATGGTAACAGGACCAGAAGTTATCTAAACTCGAATTTGCAATTGTAATGAAGACACTACAGAGAATCAGAAGAGTGAATCAAATTTCCCTTGCAAGGTTCCATTCACGCCACCAAAATTGGTTGACTGCAACTCATCAGCTCCAACTCAAATGCTCTGGCCATGTTCAGTTTGGGTGAGTATTTCAATCACTGGATTCGTTGATTGATTGCCAACGTTGGTGAGATCTTCTCCAGACCTCATTATGGCGCTGTCATCGAGTATGATAGCGTGTGGAGAAGAACAATGGTGGACACAATCCTCCATATCAATTGACTTGAAGACTTGTTCCTTCAGTTCGGTTGGATGTGCGTTGGAAGCAAACCCACTCTTGTCTATACACGTGACAGACAAGAGTTAGTACGCAGGTGATTCTTTGAGTTACCAGAGAAAAATGTAACATGGCTCCATGGAGCAAGAGTTTCGTATAGAGCCTGTACATGCGAGGCACACAAAGTGATTCTAAGCCTGGGCATAAGAATCAAGCAGTGAGTCCTAGATGCAAGAAACTGTTACCTGGAAGAATTTTGGAGGAACAACTGGTGGCCTGATTGGCAGTTCCCTACATAACGAAAAAAGTTGTAAACAAAGCCTTTAGAACTTTGCAACAAGAGAACTTAGAAAGTCACAGTTCTTGGTCTCAAACGTCAATACAGTGAGAGAGCTTGGCCCCTCTATCTACAACTCCCTGGGACACCTACTTGTTCAATATCACACCGGCATGCACAACCTTTTCTGCCAACATAAACATCAAATTTTCTTTTGATGTTATAAGATTCAGCCACTCCACCTCCATTTTCACCATAGACTGAAGTTCTGTAGGCTTGCAAGTTCACTCCAATTTTAAAGGCTATCTGGAGATTGTTGATAACCAGAAGGAAGTTACATTTATTCCACAGTTGTACTAGCTTGTCCAGGGGGTGAAAACCTGAAAAGAGTGGTTGAGAGTTCAGATTGATCGTAAAGTGGAGATACCTGTCAATCACCACAACTTTCCTCTCACCTTTGTAGGAAGACAAAAGAACATGTCAATGCACAAACTCATGGCTCATGGCTAAATACCTCTTAGGCCGGTGAGCTCCATGAGCAAGATAGTTTTAAACTATAGACACCTCTTGTTAAGAAAGCCTGGACTGTGACAAGAATAAAGGAAAAGAAAGACTGTAAGCAATTAACAGAATTTGGGATGACTTTTCTCGAGCCACATCCACAATTATTACATGTTTTTGGGTGGTCATGGGTGCCCAGATGGAGGCATAAGACCACAGGGAATCCATGCTAACCTCACAAGGCTTATCCCCATAAACCACCTTGGGTTTCAAAGCGTCATGGATATATGTCAGCGGTAGCTCCATAAATTTCATTTAAATATATAAGGATATTTTCTTGCACTTTATTTTATTAATGAATGCGAAAATGCAAGGCAGATTAGTGTTTGCGCATTGATTTTCTCCCACCGCCTCTGTTGGTGTCGCTATAGCTACGATTTTGGGCGTGTAGCCGCAAAATGCCAAATGAAAAGGAGGGAGCTTGCTGAGTTAGTGGTTTGCTACCGCGGGCAGGAAGGTTTGGCCGCTTGGGTGTGACATGGTTGCTCTGTTGTGTCTACCAAGAATAGAACTTCATAGGTGAAATACAAATCTTCTCTAGTCAATGTCATTGAATATTTACCAGATTTTGCTAAGTACTAGGATGTTTATAAGCTTGCAAGTTGAGAATTTCCAAGCTAGCCCTCTTGGCTCGTTCTTTGTCTCCAAAAAGCTTGGAAGCTCCTAGCAAAACCATCCACGATGCCACATCCGGGAGAAATGGCATGCTATGTAAAAGCTCCTCCGCCCTCTTAAGGCGTTTGGACCTGGCCAGCATCTCAACCACAGCGTTGTAATGACATAGCTCCGGAACAAGACCGAAACTTCCGACCATCCAATGGAACGCATGCCACGTGTCACTCCACATGCCAGCGTGGCAGTAGCCCACCAGCAGCGCCAGGAATGTGATGCCATCCGGCATCGCCCCCTCAAGCACCATGGCGCCAAAGCAGTGCCCGAGGATATTCCCATGCCCGTGGTGGGCATATCCCGCCAGGAGGATATTCCACGGCACCGCGTCGCCACTGCACGTCGCCGCGGCGACGAGCTCCTCAACCTGCGGCAGCCGCCCCGCGGCGGAATATGCCGCTGCGATGGCGTTGCGGGATGCCGCGCTCCACGCCGGCATCCGATCAAACGCGAGCCTGGCGTCGTGGAGGCGATCCGCGAGGAAGTAGGCGGTGATCATCGCGTTCCAGGAGATGGCGTTCCTCTCGGGCGCCTCGTCGTGGATCCTCCGCGCCTCTAGGGCATTGCCCACGGATCCCTCGGCGGCGATCATCGCGTTCCAGGCGACGGTGTCCCACTGCGGCATCTTGTGGAAGGCGGCCCTGGCCTGGCGGAGGGAGAGCTGCGCGTGGGCGGCGATCAGGGTTGTCCAGGATACCACATTCTTGTGGATTTGGGGCAGGGAATCGAACGCGCGCAACGCCTCCGCTGCCCGCCCGGCGTGGATCAGCCCCAGCAAGAGAATGTTCCAAGATACCACGTCCCAGTGAGGGAATCTCCCAAACAGGGCGTTTGCTCCGTCCGTGAGGCCCCTCTCCACGGCCAAGATTCCCAGCAGCGCGTTCCAGGCAATGGCGCTCCTTTGCGGCATATTCTCGAACACCGCGAGAGATTCCTCCAGATGCCCGCGCTGGGCATTTGCCTGGAGAAGAGCTGTCCAGGATGCCCCGTCCCAGGCGGGCATGGCGTGGAGCATATTCCACGCCCGCTCCAGATGCCCGGCCTGCGCATATCCCGTGACCATGGCCGTCCACGAGAGGGAATCCCTGTGGGACATTGCGTCGTGGAGCTTGCGCGCTTCTTCCACGAGCGATGCCTGCGCTAGGGCTTGGATCAGGGACGTGATCGCGATCACGCTTGTCAGCGGCATTCTGTCAAGGAATTCCTTGGCCAGATCGAAGCGATTGCTCTGGGCGCACGCCAGGATCATGGAGTTCCAGCTGATGGAGTTTCGCTCGGGCATTCCCAGGAATTCCGCGCTGGCTAGCTCGATCTCGCCGATCCGGCCATAGGCCACCACCGCCGCCGTCGCAGACACCACGTCCCACTGTGGCATCCTGTTCTTCACCTCCATCGCCGCCTCGATCTGGCCGTGCTGCCCGAATCCCCCAAGCGCCGCGTTCCAGGAGAAGACGTCCCTCTCCGGCATCGCGGTGAACGTCTCCAGGAGCTCGTCCAGGAGCCCTTGTTGTGCGAGCGCCTGGATTGCAATGTTCCAGGCCACAGCATCGCGCATCGGCATCAACTGGAAGATCGCGGACGCCTCCTCGACGAATCCCAGCTGCGCGTAGGCAGTGAGGATGCTGTTCCAGCTCAAGCCATCTCGCTTCTCCATCCGATCATAGATCTCTTTGGCTTGCAGCAAATGCCCATTCGCGGCATTCACGCGAATCATCGCGTTCCAGGCCACAACATCGGGCTTTCTAATCTTCCAGAAAATCTCCATCGCTTCTTTGACAAGGCCGTGCTCTCCGTACGCAGCCAACACCGCCGTGTACGACACAACGTCCGGCCGCGGCATCTTCTCGAGGTTGGCCCGGGCATGGTGAATATGCCCATTGTGGGCATATGCCGCGATGAGGATATTCCACGAGTATGTATTGGGCGAGTGTATGGCATCAAAGACTCTTTGCGCCTCGCCAACGCTGCCGCACTTCCCATACATTTCGAGCAGCGCATTGGCCAGGAATCTGTCCGTGGAGAGTTGGTCGCTGGCGAGAATATCCGCGTGGATTTGCCGGCCCCTGGCGAGGTCGCGCAAGCTCCCACACGCTCGGACGATCCGGGCGAGCGCTAAAACCTCTTGTTGGTCGCCCAAAATTCGCGTTTGATCCTCTCTCGCCAGCCGCAATAGCGACACCCTCATGAATCTGGCATTGTTCTAAGTTTTTGCGAAAGCGAGAGTTAGCGTGGAGAGGTCTTTCAAATGACTTGACTTTGAATGGAAGTTCTCGTTCTTTTCTCCCGCATTGAAAATCTTTGGCGTGTTGGAAGAAGTTTTCCATCGAAACTTCACTCCCTGTATGAACCCCTCTCTCTCAAACGTTCTCTTTTCTAGCTAGCGTATGGAATGGAATTCCTTTCCTTCGTTTCTATATCTTCGTCTTCTTCTTCCTAGAGGCGATGGCGATGGCGGTACATGGACGCAAACTCCATGCACAGCTTCTGATCCCTGCGATCTCCCCATCCCCCCCACCCGGTGAACTTGTGGGGATAGTTATAAACATGCCGCGAGACCTCCCAGCTCGGATCGATGTTCATGATCCGGTCCTCCGGATCCACTTGCGGCCCCTCCTGCGTGAAATCCTGGCACTCGGGTTTGCCATCCTGGTGCCCCTGGTGTAAGCCACACCGCCCGAAGTGTAGCGCGCTCGTCCTCGGCCCCCGGAGAGTGTAAGCCTTCTCGTCCCAGGACGGATACACCGACGACCACAGCGTGATGTCCCAGTTGTAATCGTCGAAGTGGCAGAAGGTGGCGGCGCTCGAGTGGAGCTTGTTCCACATCGTCCGGTTGAATCCATATCCCATGTTTCCGATCTTCTCGGCGACGAGAAAGTCCCCCCGCTCGCCCCGGTTCTTGACGTCCCAGGGGGCCAAGTTCACGGCCCAGCAATCCGGGCACCTCTCGCTGGTGATCCTGGCCAGCGTCTGGATGTTCCGGTACGCGTTTGGGAATAAGTAGTGATCCTCCTCTATGAAAACTATGTGCCTGTTGTAACCCCGAGTCTCCGGAAGCCCGTCCCAGATGGTGTTCATCATCCACCACCAGTGGTGCTTGAGCGAGACGATCCTCGGGCTGCGGTGGTTTCCATACTGATCCGCCTGCCCCTCGCACTTCTTGGCCACTGGATCGTCCTTGTTCTTGCAATCGCCGGGAGAGGTCCCCGGGAAGGACGAGGGGAAGAGGTGTGGCGAGTAGGCCGCGAAAAGCTGCTTTACCTGGCAGAAGTCGATCTTCTCGACGAGCTCCGCCATCTCGGGATAGAACCCATCGTGGCTGACGATGAGGAGTGTCTCGTTGATCCCGTCCACGCGCGAGAGGCCCTCGATCACCACCCGGAGGTACTGTGGCCGGTTGTGGACGTAGAGCACGACGATGATGTGATCCCTGGCGAGCGCTGGGAAGAGTTCCCTGTTGCGAGGCGGCAGCGCGTTTCTTCCCTGGGCCCAAAGGGAGGAATTGGTGGGCTCACGGACAATGGCCGGCTCCTGGATCTCTACGCCCTCCTGGACGAGCGCCTCCTTGAGGACGATGATGGGACCTAAGGCTCGCCCGCCGCCGGGGGTGGTGTCGAATCTGGCGAAGCCCGAGCTGCTGAGCAAGATCCCCACCACGGAGATGAGAATCAAGAAGGCGAGCAGCAGATGCTGGAGATTGGGGCGCGCCCTGCCGCTGCTCACCATTTCCGCTGGATCATGCCAAGAGCTCAAGCGGATCTTTCTTTTAGGTTGAACTACCAAGAAAGCGTGGCGCCAACGGCAGCGCGGAGAATTTCGCCAATACCTGTTCCGATCGATCGACCCTGGCGATCTTGCTCCGAAATTCGCCGCTTGGCGCCGCCATTGTATCGTTCCTGGGGAGGAGGAACAGACAAAGCCCCCTTTAACGAACACAGTTTATCGAGCCTTATCCAACGGCCGGTGATGCCCATTTCCTATAAACCGTTGGATCTTTAAACCCTAAGCCCTTCGTCGATTAGGGTTCATGATCCGGTTCGCGAGGGAGGCGCGGCTGATCGAGAAGGGCACGGCTTATAACGAGAAATTGAGGGGCAAGGACAGGAAGCTGGGGCGGGAGGATCTCGTAAGGATTGCTCTTGATCGAGAGGGCGCCATTGAGGAACTGGCAAGAGCGGCCGGGTTCTTTCCAGGCGGCAGAAGCGGAAGATGTCGAGAGGCCGAGGAATGCGATGGACGATGAGGCATTGCGCGCACTGATCGCGAGGTGCCTAAGCTTTCTTCTTGGCGATGGAGCCGAGCAGGTTTGCTTTTCTTCTCTCTCGATTGATCCAGGGAAATGCGGCAGGAATCGGCGGATGATCGCTCGCGATGAATCGGTATTTCCCGAGAGTGCTGCTCGCGCGGCAGCGGCGATTGTCCCTCCTCCAGCAGCACATTCACGCCGCGAGGGCTCCAGCGGTCAGGGATGCCTCCTCGGATAGCTCCTCGGATGAGGAGGCGGAGGATCGTCCACCCAGGGGTAGCAACAGGAATATTACGAGCGCAAGGAGCGATCTCGCTGTTGTGAATCCCTCTGCGGCGGGTTCGTCGCTGGATCTCCCCGCAGCAGCGGCGGAATCCAGCCTCGCCGCCGCCGAGAGCTCCGAGAGCTCCAAATCCCTCTCGCTCGTCGCTCGCAACGTCCTCCTGATCGCCAGCGACGAGGACCACGACTGGGCGAGCAAGGCCGAGTACTTGCAGCCGTGGAGCGGCATGGCCACCGAGGACGACGTGATCCACGTCCTGGAGAACATCAAATCTCCCAAGCTCGCCTCCCGCGTCTTCAAATGGGCAGCTCGCCAGGAGGATTTCGAGCACACGGTCTTCACCTACAACGCCTATCTCAACGCTCTCGTCAAGGGCGGCCATGGCTCCAAGGCGCGCAAGATCTTCGACGACATGCTCTACAAGGAGTGCCTCCCAAACATCTACACTTATGGGATCGTTCTCCGCGGCCTCTGCGACGATGCCAAGACCGACGCGGCGCTGGAGCTCCTCCAGGACATGGAATCCAAGATGCTCACCCCGACCACCTTCATCGTCAACATGCTCGTCAGCTGCCTCTGCAAGAACGGGAAAGTTGACGCGGCCTACGAGCTCTACAAGCGGCTCAGCGACGAGTGCTCGCTGGACAGGATCTCCTACAACATGCTGACTTACGGGCTGTGCAAGGCGGACCAGATCGACCGTGCGCTGGCGGTGTTCGGAGAGATGGAGGAGAATGCCGTGGTTCCATCGCTGCTCACGTACAACGGGCTGCTGTATGGGTACTGCAGAGCCGGCAGGATGGAGCAAGCGATGACTTTGCTGGAAGAGATGATCGAAGGGAAGAAAGGCAGCGACGTTGTCCCGGACATGTACTCGTACAACACGGTGATCAGCGGGTTTTGCAAGGCCAGGCAGCTGCCTACCGCGCGGTACGTGCTGCGGAGGATGATCAAGAGTGGATGCAGCCCGAATGTGGTAACTTTCAACACGCTGCTCGACGGGCTGTGCCTGACCGGGAAGCTGGACGAGGCCAACGCCATGTTTGAGTACATGGTGGAGAGGAACTGCGAGCCGACGGCTGTGACTTACACCGTGCTCATAACCGGGCACGCCAGAGCTCTCCGCATCGACAAAGCCAACGATTACTTCGTGGACATGCTTCGCCGGGGAGTGGAGCCGAATGTTTACACGTACACCGCGCTGATCGGGGGGCTGTGCGACGCCAACAAAGTCGAGGACGCGCTGGAGATCCTGAAGCGGATGTCGAGCACCGGGAGGGAGCCGAATGTGGTTACGTACACGAGAGTGATCGGTGCTCTCTGCAAGGGCGGACAGATCGAGCGAGCGACGAAGCTGTTCAATGACGCGATGGGGAGTAGGACGGCCAAGTGCAAGCCGGACTCGTACGCGTACAGCACGATCATCTACTGGCTGTGCCGGCAGAGCAAGTTCCTGGAGGCGTACGAGTATTTCCTCCGGATGGTGGAGTCCAAGCTCGTGGCCAAGCCGCACATATACAAAGCTATGGCGGACGGGCTGGAGCTGGTTCAGGAAACGGAGAAGGTGGAACGCGTCTGCCTGGAAGCAAGTGCTCACGGCATTGAGCTTCAGCAGAAGGACGCGCCGCAGCCGCTGAATCCACATTTACCACGGAGGAAGGCCAGGAAGGAGGTCTTTCTTCACAAGTGGGAGATAACCAAGAGAGCTCTGTAGCTCCTTTGGTCGAGGTAAGCTATCAATCATTCTCCAGGAGGGGCCATGGACGGAGCTCAAATTCGCTCCAAGGGACTGTGCCATGAACCGGAAGGCCTGAAGCCCGACCTCGAGAGGTACCTGTTTTGAGATTTTCACCTCGCTTCTGCGGGACTTAGCGCATTGTGATTGCGGCAGAGATGTGGGTGCGAGTTCTCTCCCGGAGAGAAAACGGTGGTGAAGATGCAACAAGTGCGTAGAGGAAGAGACGTGGCTGATCGAAAAGAATTGAAGCGTTCGGAAGCTGAGGCGATTGTCATAGCTATAGTTGATACGGTTTATAAAAGATCGAAGATTTGGCGTCACGGGACAAGAAGGTTTGATCGCGCGGGAATTTTAGAGTGAATTTCAAAAGCCCTGAAGCCCTAGGTCTATTTCCCGCGGTGGAGGATCTTGCGAGAGCTTCATCCACCTCCAGTGGCACCGTGCGCCGAGCATCTCCTCCGGCGTTCCTCTCTCTTGGAGATCCCTCTTGTCGCCAGGGCTGTTCGCGGATCACAAGGTCCACCTGCAAATGTACGCCCTCGCTCGACCGGCGGAGGAGAGAACATCGTTTTTTATTCGCACTGGTGGCAGCACGGGATCATTCACAGCGGAGGAGCGGCATGGCCTCCCGCGTCTTCAAATGAATTTCCAGGACGCGGCCTCGCCTTCCTCCTCCATCCAAGATGCTCGCCCCGGCCAACTTCATGCTCGTCGGTCCGCAAGAACGGGAAAGCCCACAAGGGACGAGTGGTCGCTCAAGTCTTTTACAACAGACTTCCGGGCTGTGCAACTGTAGAGACCGGGAGAATGGAGCAGGCGATGGTAGAGATGATAGAAGGAAAGAAAGGCAGCGACGTTGTCCCGGGCATGTACTCGTACAACACGGTGTTCAGGGGCATGGTACGTGCTGAGGAGGCCGGCGGACGGGGTTGGAGCTCGAGAAGGTGGAACGCGTCTGCCTCGCAGCGAATGCTCATGGCATTGAGCTTTCGCTGCGCTCAATCCACATTTACCACGGAGAAGGTCTTCATTCTTGACGAGATAACGAAGAGAGCTTTGTAGACGAGGTGCGTTTCGAATCACTCTCTCCGTACTTGCGTGTTTCGATCGTCTATCCGGATTGACTCGCCCAGGTAACGGTCACTCAAAAATGTTTTGGGCCACCTTGTACAAAAGAAGAAATGGCCGTCCTGGGAAATCTTGGCAGATGCCCGGAGAGGACGCTGCTCGTTGTTGGTCACGCTTGACGAGCCAAGAGCAACGATGGTGGTGACCAAAACAATGCAACACCAGCAGGGTGGCGACCAGGTGGTGCTACGGAAGGGCCCGTGGATGCCAGAAGAGGACGAAGTGCTGCTTGAGTACGTTCGTCAATACGGTCCCAGGGACTGGAGCTCCATTCGCTCCAAGGGACTGTTGCCACGAACCGGGAAATCGTGCAGGCTGCGCTGGGTGAACAAGCTCAAGCCCGACCTCAAGAGGTACCTGTTTGAGATTTTCACTTCTTCTTTTCCCTCGCTTGTGTGGGACTAATCGCATTGTGATTGCGGCATAGAAGTGGGTGCAAGTTCTCTCCCGAGGAGGAGAAAATGGTGGTGAAGATGCAATCCAAGCTTGGGAACAAGTGGGCTAAGATCGCTTCGTATCTCCCTGGACGCACGGACAACGACGTGAAGAACTTTTGGAGCACCAGGCAAAAGCGTCTGCTGAGAGCCTTGCAGCGTCCAAAGATGGGGTCCGGCGCGGCCCCTGGAAGCTGTGAGGCCTCCGCGGCTTCGTCCTCGGACGCGATTTACGAGACTACTGCTGCCAGTGAGCTGACAGCCTTCCAGGTGCGATGTTCAAAAGAAAACTCTTACAGTTCTTACGCTGATACGCTGAATCAACAGGTTCCTGGAGCAACAGTGCCAACCAACTTTGAGACGGCATTCTACTTTGGAGAAGACGAGCACCATGCAGGCTTCGAGGGCGGGAAGATGGAGCCATCGGAGCTTCCAAGTTTCGAGAATGGCGATCTCAGCATGGTGCCTAGCATGGAGCACATTGCAGCAGCTGGAGACCACCACTTCTTTCCGGAGTCAGGTTTCTACTTGCCCGAACAACAACGAGACGACAGTGACGATGGTGCCATCGCGGCCCCCGCTTGCTACCAGAGCTTCCAGGGAGGCTCCGGCGGATCGTCGTCAAGGATCTCCTCCAAGGCTGGAAGCCGACGCTCAAAAGTGATCAAGCGTGAGCAAGCGCGGTATGGTGTGGAAGAGAACGCGTCGGAAGAAGAGAGCTCCCATCACGATCATCGCCATCACGCCTTGCGCGGCAGCGGCGGTGGAGTTTTTGGCGTCAACTTCCTGGTGGAGCAGAGCAGCATCGGCGAGGCCAGCAGTGAGTTTGAGTTTCTTCTCCAGCAGGAAAGCCAGCAGCAGTGCTTGCTCGTCCACCACCACGACGAATTCCCGCTGCCAGGCTTGGGCGGCCATCACGGCCACTGGGACAAGCTTCCGAGCCTGGACTACTCCGCCGAGGTGAAAGGTAACGCCACCACCGCCGCCGCCACCGCGAGCATCGCCATTAGCAGCAGTAGCAGCAGTAGCAACTCCAAGACGGTGGAAGATTCATGCAGCCCCGACAGTGTTCTTGCCACTGCTCTTCCAGGGGACGTTTTCGACTGCTTGGAGCCACTCTGCCCGGCATCGTCCTCCGAGTGGTGGATGACTAGAACAAGCTAGTTCCTTTGTGTTGTTCGTAAGAACTTATCACCATCTTTTTCTTTGTGAAAGTCATTATTTTCTAAAGATGTACGAGTTAGTTTCTGCCATTCCAAATGTTAAGCATGTACCGTTCGACCTCGTCTCCCTGGGACACCAGCCATAAGATGGCGAGCCCCGGGGAGAAGCGCTGGCTTGGAGCCCTCTTCCGCTGAATTACCTTCCGAAAGAGCTCCTCCGGGTGTGAGCGGCAACTTCGACGGGCTTGTTCCTAGTGACCACGCAAGCCCAGCTGTTCATCACTTCTCGCTTGCTGCTGGACTCGACCTCCACCACTACACTGGAGCCCCAGATTGCGGGCTTCCATTGCCACTTTCCAGGCGTTCCCAGACTCGAGCTTCCGGGTGGTCTATGCCTCAGAGAGTACGTCGATCGCCTTCAACAACTACGATCATCGCTGTGGTGCGGCAGTAGCGGCAGCCGGGGAGTGGACACTGGAGCTGGCCAGGTGCTCGCCTCCAGATGGAAGCAACGTTTTTTCATCACCAAGACGAGCTTGGCATCGGTCACAGGAGTACTCGCTCAAGTCTTCGTTGATCGTGGCTTGGTGGTGAGGACTCTGGCGCGATGGAAGAGCCTGCCGCCGGAATTCATGGTCAGTGATAATTTCGTATCCCTCCCAGTTGTCTGTGGTCCTCCCATGCATGCAAACGAGCAGCAGCGGTGATGGAGTGATAGCAACCACGGCTTTGCTGCGCCTGGACGAAAGGCTGGAGCCGAGAGATCTTTCCAAGGATTTGCATCAGAGTGGTGTATCCGCGCGTGGGCTCGTGGGGAGGAGGTGGTCCTCAGCCTTCTTGAGCTTGACTTCCAGTGCGTCTACAGGATGTCGAGCCGGACATGGTCGGCACTGCCGCTGCCGGACCCCGACAACAGGATGGACTTCTACATGGGCCCTATACCGGCGGAGTGCCCTCTTTTTTCTTGCCAGGAACCATTTTGTTTTTCTTTGCAGGTGCTGCGGATGTAAGATCTGATGTTCGCTCGCAAACTCGAGACGTTACGTAAGTTTCCATTCCTTGAAACGAAAACAGTACCCGCATATCACTTTTTCTTCAGAGAGGAGTGAAGACTTCGAAGGAATAGAACTGCTCTGCCCGGCATCGTCCTCCGACTGCTAGATGACTAGAGCAAAGCTAGTTTCTTTGTGTTGTTCGTCCATTCGAAGAACTTGTCAAAGTGATTATTCATACAAATAAACACGATAAGAGGTTTCTTACTTAGTTATGACTTGCATTTGCGATTCCAACAAGGTTGAGCATGTTTCGCTCTTCCTTGAACCTCTCCAGAATGGTGCCTTTAGGACCCACTGCCACGCCTTTGTCGCCCTCTTCGCCACCTTTCACCACAATGCCCCAGCACTCTATGACGTCGGGAGTTATGGCTGCTTGGCTCGACAGCGCTGGACTGTTGAATGTCACCGACGGATACGTGCTTCCCCGATCGAATGCCGAGTGGATGAACAGCCCAAAGTGGTGAATCTGGCCCCCAAAGCCGATTCCGTTTGGTATGTTGGGAGAAGTGTAGTTTATCGCGCACTGTACGTTGGAGAAGTTTGAGAAAAGCAAAAGAAATGCGAAGAAAATTTACCCATTGCAAGTTTGAGTTTGAGCCGGATGGCCGATGGATAGCCGCTTCTGGGTACAATGTGAACAAAAAGCACTTCATGTCGCCGTAGAATTCGCTGTGCTTTTCCCACGGTTGAGAAGCATAGCCACCATAGATGCAGCCCTCTTTGTCCTTGATCACCAAGATCGTGCATCCTTTCGAAACACTGGAGATGGATCGTTCACAGAAAAGAATCTCATTGAAGAAAAGGAAAAGAGAGGAACACTACCTCACACTCTTCAAGAAGGTGTTGAAACTCGCTCCATTCACTGAGCTGTGGTAGAGGAGCATCCAGTCCTCGCACTCTTGCGGTTGTAGCTTCCCGGCGATGTGCCAAGCGTGTTCTCTTCTCAAAATAATGTTTTGGTTGTCAAGCTTTGGTGGGATCAAGAACTGAGGGACCTGGCGCCCACGGATGACTGCACTGTAGAAACAGATCTAGCTAGTTATACAGTACAGAAGAAGGAAAACTCACGAACCTGTTCCTGGAGAGTGTAATATGTTCGTGAGAAACTTTTTTGCTGAGGGCACCAGCTTACACCACCGATGAAACTCTTGAGGGGTCATCAAGAGCTTTCCTTGATCCTCCGTCCATCTCACGGGTTTTAGAAACGCTTGGACGCTTGAGTCTGGCAAGCCATCGCCAGTGACGGCGTCCTTGGGGCCAAGAACAGTCTCTAGAATGGAAAGAATCACAGCTTCAACCTCCTCTCTGACAATAACAACAAATACATGGTTTCGTTTCTTTGTAATTCCTAAAACCGAACCTGTCAACGAGATCGTCGCCATTCAGATCGAGCAGCTTAAACATGAACTCCTCCACTTCGTCAGGAAAGCCTTTCTCATATTTTGCCTGTGAAAAGGAAAGAAAGAACGAAACTGAGAGTTGAGATGTCGCGAAGCAAACCTTAGCGGTGACGAAATCTCGATAAGTCATACGCTGGTCTTTCCGGAGCTGAGTAACCAGATCAAAGAGACGAGATCCAAGAGCGCCATGGATTCCGTAGTAAGCCTGCCAAAGAGAAAAGAGACTCAGTGGGGGAGAGAGAGAGAGAGAGAGAGAGAGAGAGAGAGAGAGAGAGAGGATCTTGTGTACCTGGAAGACTGAAGCGATGATATACTCTCCATTGCTTCGGGA
Source organism: Selaginella moellendorffii (assembly GCF_000143415.4). Classification (NCBI taxonomy): domain Eukaryota; kingdom Viridiplantae; phylum Streptophyta; class Lycopodiopsida; order Selaginellales; family Selaginellaceae; genus Selaginella; species Selaginella moellendorffii. The sequence continues at coordinate 1,939,034 of NW_003314264.1, forward strand.
CTGCGCAGCAAGCGAGAGGTAGAGCTTCTTGAGCTGATTCACCTCCGATTCCGAGAACCTCCTGATCAGATCAACGTAGCGCCGATCGCGAAAATGTGAGAGACTAGCGCATCAATGCAGCGCCGATCGAGAAATGCGACACGCACCTGCAAACAAGCCCGAATTCCTCGTCGCGACTCTCACTGTTCCCCATCGAAAACCCTAAAACAACGTGTCAAAAGAGAAATCGCCACTTCACCGCGAAGAACGTTAAGACATTGGAGCAAATCTTTTATAAACAATGGATATAAACTTGCGAGCGATCGATTTAATTACAAAAAGTACGTCCTCTTTCTCGATCACGATTTCACGACTTCTTCGTCATGCCTTCTTTCCTCGAGCTGGTCGACGATCGATCACTCACGAGTGATTGACCGCTCGGCAGCTCTTGCGGATCTCGCCCTGCTGCCCCGTCTTCACCTTGACGCTGCCCATCTTGATCATGGCCGCCGCGAACTTGGCCCGCCAGCTCTCCTCGTCCACGGAGCTCGTCTTGATGGCCTTGCTGGTGGCCGCGTCCGAGAAGAGCACCTGGTCCGACCCCAGCACGCCCTTTTGCAGCGCCAGATTCACGTAGTAGCTGTTGTCGAAGTGGATGGGAGTGTGGGAGTCGAGCACCACCGAGTTGAATGCCGCGGCTTTCCCTGGCGGGCACTGCTTCTTCAAGGCGGTCGCGAAGTTTGGATCCAGGGTGGGATCCGTGGAAGCGTTGGCGCTGAAGTTGTACAGCCTGGGGCTGAATGTGAAGCAGTGCGCGATCCCGATCGTGTGAGCTCCTGAAGGTCAAAGTTTTTTTTTCTTTAGCGCGGCTAGAGAGTTTAAAAATTTGATTTTTACCCGAGAGAACGATCATGTCGTCTTGAGAGAGGCCCTGCGCTGCGAAGTTCTGGGTGAGCTGCGCCACGTTGAAGAACGGAGCTGGCAGGCTCGCATTTGCCTCCTTCATTCGCGAGATCGTCCCGTCTCTTCTCCCGACCGGCACCTCCCAGAACGGCCCTCCAAGCTGAGAAAGAAACGAAAAACAAGATGTGAGTTTGATCTGGAAAAGATGAGGAAAGAACAGTGCCTTGAAGACGCTGTCTCGAGCAGCGTACGCCACGATGTCTGCGCAGGACACCACTCCCGGGCACTGCGTCTCCAACGCTGCTTTGGCTGCGTCGATCACCTCGAATCCCCTCAAGCTTATGTTGGGTGGAGCGTCCTTCTCGGCAGAATTGTTCTTGGTGGAATCTATAAGCACGGAAGCGTCACACCCCTGGAATCAAAAGAAGAACAGCATGAAACTTTTAGTAGACAAAAACATAGAGAGAAATCTTACTTGGACAAAGCAGTCGTGGAACTGTAGGCGAAGCAGCCCAGCTCCAACTCCCGGCTTCCTGGTGATGGCATCCTGGACGAAGCTCTGGACCACCGCTTCCACTTGCGGGCATTGCTTCTCGTAAAATCCCACGCTCAGCTGCGAGCTAGCAACGCTTGCGAGGATCCCGATCGTTCCAAAGACCACTGCAATCCAGAGCTTCGCCATCTTTCTCACAGGCCAAAGTTCCTGCTGTGAGCCTCTTCTTCCTTCGCTGCCTTGGAGCTCGAGCTGCTTTGTCCAGGAGTTTGTCAGCTCGGGATTTTTATACCTCCCAAGATGTTTCCAATGCCTTCGCGATTTGGTTGGAAGGTTGAGTAGCTTGTGAACAAGTACATTGTCAACCACCTCCTTATGAACAGCTTTAAGCCAAAGTTTACATTTCTTCAGAATAACTCTTGACGCTTGTCAAGATCACTAGTTTGCTGCGTTGGTTGAGAGTGGAGTATTGATAAATCCTAAAAACGTTAAAGTAATATTTGTTGTCTATGAACAGCGATAATAAAATTCGCATAAACAAAAAACTCTTATCTCTTGCGCTTAGTACCACTCCCCTTGCCTTTGCTTGCCGAGGCACTCGGAGTGGTAGCCTTTCCTCTGGTCTGCTTAGTTTTACTAGCACTACCATTACGCTTAGCTGCAGAAAGATTGTAATATTAGTACGCGTCCTAAGTTTTAGGTAGCTCACCTCCACTGAAATTTTCGCCTACAACATTAACTTCATACCCCGCCTTTGCCATCTTCAGTGCATCTGGAGAAAGCCAATCAGAACCATTGAAACTGAAACTCAGAGACAAACCTAGGCCGCTTTCCTTGTTCTCAACTTCGTCCACTTCCTCGTCAGCTTCGTCTAAAAGCTCCATTAGCACAAACTACGATGTAAAACCTTCCAACGTACCTTCATCCTCTTCTTGTTTGAGTACTTCATCCCCCTCTGCATCGTCTTCCGGTGTGACAAGTCGAGCCTTCTTCTTCGAAACTTTCTTCTGGCCCGGAAATACAGAAGGCAAGAGGTCGGCGGTTTTCACACGCCGGGATTGAAGACTTTGGGTAAATCCTCTTGTAAGTGCTGCTTTTACTGCTGGAAGAACTCCCTCCAACGGGTCAGGACGCCCCTGAAACGCCACACTTGAGCACACAGAGTAACTCTCAAGAACATACTACCTCGAACTTAGTGATATCCAGAATCGTGTCCATGTCCCCTTGAGTCAGCGAGTATTCCTCCATGACATCAATCACAGCTCGTACTGCATCGCTCTGCAATCGAAACATATATGTTCAACATATAACTCCTATAAGTCATAGCTTTGAACCTTGTCCATGATACGTAATGGTTGAGTCAATTGCGTACTTAAAACTGGGAAATAATCTAGCCGCAAGTCCCTCCTGAAAATCACACGGTCAGAGTCACGTTTTTTCAAGACAACTAAATACCGAGTAGGCTCGCCAATACGAGAGCAAAGCACGTGCGCGTGAACATCTTCTAGCAAACGGGTTTTCTTGCCAAACGTGGAGTTTTTACCAAGCCAGCCCCCAAATCTATTGAAGTTTCGTTCCCCCTACAAACAGGTGACTGAGAAACTCCGGTTCAAGTAGCAAAATTCTAATTATGAAATGACTGTACCTGAGTAAGCACTTCCCTTTTCCCATGCATAAGGGAAGCACTGCACGATAGAAACTCACATAAAAATTAAAGCAGACAATATTAACATCTACTTACGGAATGATAGAAGACATGAAAGCACTTGACCGAGAGAGTTGCCATTGCCGAAACCTTCGAATTTGAACATTTAGAATGTCAGCACTCGCTATACTTGTAGCCGCCTGAGCAAGAAGATCCATACGAGCTGTTCCATTGGCGTCTCGCCCAGCACCAGATGGTACAAAATTTAGATAATTTTCCTGGTTGAACGCAAATAATCACAGTCGAGCTTCAGGCAAGCAGTTAGTTACCTGTATAATAAGTGGAACCAAATCCATGTCCGACATTGCCAGGTCTATTCTGTCGTCCATTTTCAGCCTGCCTCCCTCAAATCCCATTAATCTAACAAGAGAGTAAATGTCAGCCAATGCATAACGAAAACACGACCTACTTGTCAACCGCAGAAAACGGGCTGATATCTTCGTCTTTCCCACTGGCCACTGCGTACTGTTTGATATCATCATACTTCAAAACACTTGTATGCAAGCTCATGTATTGAAGCTGATTCAGAGCGAGCCGCATATCCCCGTGGGTACGTTCTGATAGTTCCTCGAGTGCTATCTGCAGAGGTGACAACCGGTAAGAACTGGAATTGATTTTCAATGGATTACCGTATCAATGTTTAGCTTTTCTGAACGTGCAATATCTTGGAGTCTTTTAGCCATCTGAAACATGAAGTCAATCAACACTGAATAACAGCAATGCTTTCACAGTACCTGTTGTTTAGTGGGTTTCCTGTACGACAATAAAAGACAATAGTTGACGAGGCTTTTCAGCTTTTGACTGTAGCGATCATTGCAGATACAGATGATCGGAACTTTGCTGATCTTGATACTTGCAATAAGATCTGCTACTCCACCACGATCACCCGCCGACATGCCGTCAACTTCATCCATAATAAGTACCGATTGTTTTCCCGCCCTGTAACACGTGCACAGAGTTATAATCTTGTAAAGCCCTTTTGATATCGTACCAGCCTCCCAGAGATGCATTGCTGACCATTTCTTTCACGGCGTTGGACGTAGAGCCTCCTATTCCTCTTACTATTTTAGAATCTGCTTTACCACGACTATCACTTGCATTTACCTGTAAAGAAGAGTAAGAAAATGACCTTCAGAACTATAGCAAGACAGACCTCTACAGCTTCATATCCCAGCTCTTCGCATAGAAGCCTAGCAGTTGTAGTTTTTCCAATGCCAGGTGGCCCGCACAGAAGCACAGCCTTCTTTGAAGCACTGCTGCTGGCAGCCTTCTTACCTTTGGCACTTGCAGCCACAGCGTTGTTGTTTTTCTCCCAGTCTGAGAGCCAGTCTTTTAGTTGTTTTACCTGTGCCAGGCACGTGAATCAAACATTGTTCCGAATAAAGAGTTGAGATACTTACAATGGACTGATTTGCAATAATATCAGCAGTTGTTTTTGGTTTGTGCTTAAATGGCCACGTTTCTTCTTCAGTCACTCCAGCTCGACTTGACTGCGGCGCTGATGCTAATCCTTTTGAAGGTGAGATCTTTGGAGGCGGCTGTTTCTCTTCCACTTTCGGCTTCTTGTCTACGTGCAGTTGCGCACTAGTTCCTGTGAAATACGCAAAGAAAACTTATTGCGCACTATATGAAGCAAGTAATTACCTTCTGCTGGGCGCTTCGCAGGTACTTTCGAAGGCGAATCAGCCTTTGGTTTTGACGCACGAATTTTGTCAAAGAGGCCATCCTCGGTAATAAATGGAGTTCTGCAAAGACGTCTAGCGATGAGTAGCTCAGAAGAGAGATGAAACACTCACCCCAAGTCATGAGCCTTCTTGGACTTTTGACCCCCTACATCTTCATCCGCAAGTAAGAAACTCTGCAATGCCTCAGCTCTATTTCATTAATCTAAGACATCCTCAAAACGCACCGTTTTCTTGCTGACCGCAGACGTCACTCGACCACCATGTCTCTTGATCAGATCTTCAGCTTCTTCGCGCTCGAGACTGTCCAGTGTTCCACTGATAACAAACGTAAGACCAGCCAACGCATTCTCGGCTCCCTCTGGAACTTCCTACATTCTCAAAAGTAATGAATACCACCACCAAGAAAAAACTAGGAGAAAGAAGCATGCTTTACCTTCTCTCCTTTGTGTGGAGGCGCCTCTCGAGCACCAAAGTTGAAGTTTCCACGACCACCTCCTCGGCCTCTACCGCCGGCTGGCTTTTCACCCGCAGCACCCCTCCCTCTCCCTCGTCCACGGCCTCCTTTTGGAGAAACTTCCGCCACGGAATCATCCTTGGATACGTCAGCTTGCGCTGGCTTCTCACTCACGCTATCGCTCTTTGGTCTACCACGTCCCCGGCCCTTAGGAGGGGCCTCCTTCTCATCCTTGGTTGATTGCGCTGGTTCCTCGCTCACAACCTCCTTTGCTTTACCTCTTCCTCTCTTGCCCTTTGGCGAGATTTCTTCCTTGGCAGCTGCTGGCTTGTCGCTCTTGGCTGCTCTTCCCTTGGCCGGCTCTTTCGCATCGCTCGATTGCTGCTGCTGCTCTTCCCCCTTCTTTTGATGCGGCTTCAAGAGCCACTTCCGGAGATCGCCAGACTGCCAGGCCAAGAGCACACGATTCGAATCAGAGAGAAAGAGATCGCCTTTCTTACCATCGCGATTCGCGACTACGCGCTCCGCATTTAGGGTTTAAGCTAGGGCTTAGGTGTAGTATCTTTCGCGAATATCCCAAGCTCTGTCTCGTGGTTAGACCATAAACGTTAAAAGCCTCACGATTTCAAATGGGCGTTTAAGCGGGAGTTTGTCAACGCGGCGCGTGACTTGACGTCCGTCAAGTCTAAACGGCAGAAAGGCTATAGAGTAAATAACACACTCAGAACTTTAGGGTTCTTGAGAGCGCTCTCTCTTCTTCTTCCCGGCTTCCCAGATTTCCCTCTTGCGCGTAGCCTGGTGCTCTAGGCAGGCACAATGATCGGATCGTTCGCGACGCGGGGGATAACGTGAGCTCGCTTTCTTTTGTTTTTATTTCCTTCCCGGACTGAGCGATCCGTGCAGGATGTTCGTGGGGTACCTCTATCCCGCCTACGAATGCTTCAAGGTCGTGGAGCAGCGGAGACCCAGCGTGGAGAGCCTCAGATTTTGGTGCCAGTACTGGTGAGAAGAATTCGAATTCCGGCACTGTGTGATTCTTGAGTCGGTCCCTCTTCCAGGATTCTCATCGCCTTGGTCACTGTGATGGAGAGATTTGCTGACACTTTCATTTCGTGGTAAGCACGGTTATTTGTTTTCTTCAGCGGTCAGTCAGAGTTTTTGTCCCGCTTTGCAGGATTCCGATGTACCAGGAAGCTAAGCTCGCATTCATCATCTACCTCTTTTATGCAAGAAGGGTAAGCAAATTTTCTTCCAAAGGTTTCCTTAGATTCACAATTCTCCTCTTCCAGGGAACGGCATACATTTACACCACATTCTTGAGACCTTACGTTGCGAGCCACGAGTCCGAGATCGATCAGCACCTAAACGAGCTAAGAACCAGAGCTCTTGACTTCGTGGCTGCGTACTGGGAGAGGAGCTCAGCGTTTATGCAAACCAAGTTCTTCGAGATCCTCCAGTACATTGTTGCTCAGGGCCATAGGACAGCAGCTGCACAGCCCCCGCCACCACCGCCACCGCCACCTCCTGCTCAGGTAATTCTCAAGGATTGTTGAGGAGTTTATCAGAAACTGATGACTCAAACTTCTCTCTTTTTTAGGATCCTCCTCCTCCTCCCGGCAATTATCCGCCGCCTCCTCAAGTTCCTATCCGACCAACTGGAGCGTTTTATCCGCCTGCGCTGCCTCCTGGCTACGAGGCATCAGCTCCTCCAGCTCCAGCAGCTCCACCCGCAGCAAATTTCGGGCCAGCGGCAGCGGACGCTGGATACAATCCTGGCTTTTATCCTCGCTTTCCAATGGTTCAAAGTCCGCCTGTAGCTCCACAGAACCTGCATACGGTGATCCGCGAGCCCATTGATCTGGAGGAAGAGGAAGAAGAGATTGTGATGAGGCCAAATGGCAATGCCGCTGGGGCGGTAGCATCATCTTCGTCAGCTGCCAGGTACATGACAAGGAGCAGGCAGCGAGCGACTGCCAGCGGTAATCGAGCTCGGTAAGAAGCAGAAAGCATTTTTGGGAGCTGGCATGTACAGGGATTGTTTCTTTTTTTTGCTCGCCTTATAACTTTTTGCCTTCGCAAGCACGCAGGCAAGAAGATCTGTACACATTTAATCATTCCTGCAAAGCAAACTTAGTTTTCTCGCCCATCAGTTTGGTGACAAGTCGAGGTCAGCCAGCCTTGTCTCTGTATCTCTGCTTGGTTTCCAGGTTCTTCTTTAATAATGGTGCTGGCAAAAGTATGACCGTGTCGATAGAACCTGGGAGCACTGTTGAAGCACGAGGAGAACTATGTTGGAAGAAGACACAAGACTTTTTCGTAAAGGTTGGATTTCTAAGAAGCTACGAGCTTTTTTGATTAAGCTCAATGTGCTCACTCTTTTGGATTGTTCCATGCAGCAGCTTCCTCCACAGGCTCGTGGCAGCATTTAGCGGTGAGTCTATCTTTGCTAGTTTCTGACTTTGATTTTCTACAGCTTATTAGTGACAACAAAATAGTGATACCGCCACCCATAGACGAGCACGCTATAACTTTTGGCTAACTTCTTCTTGTAGAACATGAAGCAGCATTTGGTTCCACATATCGATTGGCCCTGGTAAGCACCAGTGCAGGCAGTCGTGGACTACGAGATCCTCCTGACCTCTGTATCTCCCAGGATGTCCATCTGGCCTCAAGAACATACTCCTGGTGATGTCGATGATCCTGAACTTGGCGCGGCTTTTTCTGGTAAGCACCTCCCTTGACGCTTCAAGTTGTAATCTCCTCATCTCGCTTGGCGTCCAAGTGACTTCACTGCTCTGGTTTGCTGTGGGCTTGGTCTTGTTACAGGTGCCACCCGAGTTCCACTGCCCGTGCTCATAGTGCGACATTGCTTCCGTCCGGAGGATCAGCAGGCCACTGAAGCCGGCACTGTGAAGCACATATTCCAACGCGCTTGCAAACGCCATCTTTAGTCCATATGTGAACTTCACGTCTGGTAAGCTGCTGTGTGGAAGCTGCTCATTGCGTCCAACTGTGGTGTTCTTGACGTAATAGATGCTTGGCCGGAAGAACCACTGTCCTGCGGAGATGACCACGATGTCGTACGAGGAAACCTCCGAGGCCCAAACCGCTTCTGGAGTGTCGAGGTGGATCTCAAAGGCCTGGGAGGTTCTCCGGTGCTGGACGAGCAGCGGCGACCAGAGGATCGCGAGAACGAAGCCGTGAGAGGGGAACTCGAGCTTGATATCCTTACGTCCTCGCGCGTAGAGCTCGCGGGGCGTCTCTACCTAGAACACTAGAAAGATCGAGAGGTTGTGTAGCAGAAACGAAATTTCTACCTGTGATAGGGAGCACAAGAGCGACTGGTGGTGATTCCGGGCCAGCGAGTCTCCAAGGAACAGTAGCTTCTTACCTCTCACTAAACTCAAGTAGAGGCTGGGATCGAAATGTGGCAGCTCGCAACTATCCGGTTTCCATCGCCACTTAAGGTACTCGTTATCTGGTCTTCCATTCTTCTCGCAATTTTGAGCTGGTTGGATGAACTCGCAGGTCCCGTTTGTGTACAGAGGACGTCCTGTTGGATCTCGTATCCACTTCCCATGGGAGAGATCACACTCTGTTTGTGAGCATTAAATTTTCGCTTTTGTCCATTGCTGTTTGTCTTCTTACCTTCATGTTTGGTTGTAGGATCCCAAAGTAGGCTCTTGTAGGTGATGAACCACGCTGGACAAATGAAAACGATTAGTCCTGTGAACCTGGAAAGTAGAGTTGGAACCGATCTTTTGGCTCTCATTCGCTTGTGTGGAGTTTACGGGGGATTTTGAGAAAAAAGAGAAAAAAGAGAAGACGAAGAATGTGGTCGTTTGGATGTTGGCATCCGTTTCAGGAGGCAAGTCATTCTCCTTCGTAGTGGGGCTTTCTCTTTCTTTGGAAATTCTCTTTGGAAATTTCTAACCCTGCTGACAATAAAGTGATGCATTCAAAAATTATAAATACAATAACACTTTAATTTGCAGCACAATAATTTGGTTTGCTTTGTTTGTGTGAAAGTTCTGTTCTTTGTGGTTTGTAGGTGAACCCTAACTGAAGCCGACACAACGGGAACTGCTGATGTGTCAAGTGGAGGGGTGACAGCGATGTGTCCATGAATGTGAGACGATCCCTATTAGACTGCTACAATGTTCCTCATTTTACTGACAAAGACAACATAAGTTCTAATTATCCATCTCAGGACTGTAATACTAAACTTACATACTAATCTATGTGGAAAAATTTCCAGCTTTTAAATTTGTTATTATGTATTTTCAGTTTCAGTTTGGGAAAACAACTGGAACAAACTATTTGATGATTGCATTTAAGGCACAACTCCAAAGCAGCACTTCCTATGATCTATATCATTATGCCACTATTAGACTGTAATCCATGCAAATAAATAGTTTACTAACTCACCCAAAATGCCCCATGTCTTCTCATTTTAATACACTTAAATTAATCTTTTTAAAGATTATTATAAAATACCTTATAGATGGAGTAATAGAACAACAGTAAAGGCAAGTTTGAAGTTCTTTTTTAGCACTTAGAACTTGGAAAGTGGTGTTTGAAGGAAGTGGGATGAAGAGAAATTATCATATAATGATATGAAGGGATTAATGCCAAATATGTGAGGGTTCTTGTTAAGGTAATGGAAGATAGACAAGATGGTTTAAGATTTTAACCCTATATCTTACCTATAGTGAATTATCATATGGTAGCCACAAAGCAAAATTTAACTTTTGGACATGTGTGCTAAGGGCAATAGAATTTAAGGGTCGTGGGCCATTAAACAAAGGGATAGAACCAAATAAGAACATGAAATAAAATTGGAATAGTTTTAGAGCTTTCAACATCCCAATGCTAAGACTAACACATAAAACAAAGTTAAATAGAATTTAATGCTATTTTAGTATTAGAAAATATATACTCCATTAGCAAATATTTGAATATTTGAAATAGAAGTGCTTTGTACAACATTGTAACAAGTTGCACTACCTACAGACCTATTGTGTTTCCTCCTAATATTTTTGTAAATCCTAGCTTATTAAAATGAGAACCTTAATTGACTTCTATCTTTTCAAGAGGAAGGGATGGTATAAAGTCTATATATGTATGGGTATAATGCTATATACTATTAATTGTGTAGTTTGATTCTAATAGCTTTTGAATTGGTTTTAATTTGGACCACTCATTTTTGCATATAAGCTAGGGTTTTTAAGCTAATAATATATTTATTTTTCTCACTTCTATACTTTAAAATAGAATTTTTATATAGATATCTTATGGAAGGTTCTAAGATTGACAGATTTAATAATATAATAGACATAGTTAATATCTACATATGGGCTATGCCAATATCCACATACAAAAAAATAAATTTTCTTTTCTTTATTATACTAGAATTATCATTGTCATAATATGTGTAAATAGTTATATATAATAAAGAATAGTAAATAAATTTAGAACTATGTTTATTGTATTATTACATCTATCAATATAAAATTGATCTACAATTAGTACTTAGAAATTCATAAAATGTACTATTTTAAAGTATATAATAAATTTTCTGCATGTTGCATGCAAGAATGCTTGGTTTGTTTAATAGTAGTGTCATTGAATAATCCAATAGACATAGTTAATTTATAATTTATAAATCAAGATTAATATTATTGTTTATTAACCACTTGATGGTAGAATAAAAATGAATATACTAAGAAGTGTTTAGGAAAGTTTGTAAATTGTAAATATGTTTATAAATTATAAATACAAGATTAATTTAAATGAATAACAACCGTTAGATAGTAGAATATTCTAGAATATCCATGTATATTCTAGGTATATCCTCTACCAACAGGTATTTCTTAAGCAAACCAAACATTAGTATATAATCATGCTATTATACTAATGAATCATCCTTAATATTTATTTGTCATCTCAACAAATTAGAATAGCAACATTGCCAAATCATTTTTTCTGATGCATATATAGATATAATTCTAATGTCCATGAGAATGTTGCCTATTATTGGAGGTATTTGTAATGACACTAAATGTCAATTGGTGGTGTTGTATGTTTTAAACAATCAATCACATACTCTAGTGAGTATGTAATTGAACATGCCTGCATTATATATTTATACATATGTGGATTTATTTTTTTACTTTGAGTTGCATATAAAATTATTATACACACAATCACTTTATGATTGCTATATAAGCAATCAAAACATGATTGTATGTATAATCTTTTTGTTATGAGAGCATGGGGCATGACACTTTAGATTGTCATATAAGACTAATGCCACATCATCTCAGACAATATAACATAACCACAAATCTAATGAAGGTTTTTTATCTCCTTGTATTATTGAGTGCAAATTTGTAATCTTTTGATTGTGATCATCTCTCTCATTTCATTTCACATGGCTATGGCTCATCTCTTATATTTTTGAGGTATATTTCAATTGTAACATACCCTAAGTGATTCAATCACTATTGCATATGCCTTGAGTTTAGTCAAAACGAGACTAGTGCAAACTTGTTTAAATTAATGACACAAACCACAGAAATATTCTAAGAATATTCTATGGCCTATTGCCTTAAGGGTTGTAGCCTAGGGTTTGCTCCTTGTCATTTCATTGGTATCGAAATGGTGGCATATACAATATTTTTGTTATGAGATATCCGTGTATGCATGGGACATGACACCTCAAACTGCCACGCAAGACTAATGCCACATAATAATATAACAATATAACATAACCATAAATTTAGTGAGGGTTTTTATCTCATTTTTGTGTTATTGAGTGCAAATTTGTGATCTCTTGATTATGATTATCTTTCTCCTCTCATTTCATGTGGTTATGGCTCATTTCTCACATGTATAACACACTCTAATCATAGCCTTCTTGCAACATAGCACCTTAATCTATATAGTAATTGATTGACATAGAGGAAAGCATCTCTTTAGGTGCTTGGGGCATTGAGTGTGATGGTTTTACTACAAGCAAATAGATCTTATTATAACCATGGTAAGGCATTAACTCTATTGATTTCTCACGTTTATAATCATGTGTTAAAGTTTTTGGCATTATAATGATTTATTGCACAAAATGCTTTTCATTACCCTCACTAAAAATGAGATCCACATGATAAATATCTGTGAGATAACAAATCTTTACTACAAATTTTTTTGTCTCTAGACCATTGGTTCAATTTATAGGGTTTATAAGAGGGGTTTAACCAATTAACAAAGAAAGAGTTTAAAATATATAATGGTGAGTTTTTGGCATTGTAATGATTTGTTGTGCAAAATGCTTTTCATTACCTTCACTAAGAATGAGATCCACACAATAGATATTTGTAAGATAACAATATATATGATCTGGTTAAAAATATATATATGATTAAATTGTTGTAACATACATGTGTAACACATAAAATATTTTATGTATTACACATGTATGTTACAACGATTTAATCATATATATGTTTTTTTTTTCATATATTTTGTAGTATTACACAGGTTTTTGCCTAGCCACCCACCCTAGGTAACCCCCCCCCCCCCAAACCCCCAAATTGCTATCACAAACTACTTGCGATACACTTACAAAAAGAGAATCACACAAAATGAATTTAAATAAAAAACACTTAATCAATGCTAAAATATACAGCAGCATATATATCGATATTCAGATAATTTGCAAAGATAAGATTTAAATCAATAGATCATAACACAATAAGGTGCCAAACACAAGAGAAAAGAAAAAATCAAATAAAAAAGAATCCATAAAAATATTAAGGTATCAAACTCTTTTCTTCTTAAGTAATTTAGACAGAAGAAGATATAATTATTAAGATGAAATATAACTATGTGCTAGACTTCATAAAATTTGCTGAGGTAAATTATATTATTAAACCAAACGAAGCAATAAACAATGAAGCCAAAGATGGAAATAACCCCTATCCATAACAATTTCAAACTATTATACTCTGTTTTCATCTTTCTACAAATTCAATTCTCAAATATTTTTCAAGCACAAACATGCATCATTTATCAATTAGACACTAAGAATATGAGTAATTTATAACATATTCATATCCCATAGAAAGTAGCAAATGAGTAGTATCAATAAATCATATCTTATAGCACGTCCAAAACTTTGATCTAAAGATAATATAACAATAAATATTAGTATCTTTAAATATAATATATAAGCTTAAGTAAATTGATCATAATATTGTAAGAAAATGAAAAACAATCAATGTTTAAAATAAAATATAAAGTATTTATTTATTCAAATGTCTTTCCCATGTGTTTACTCTTCCTTCCAAGCTTTGTAAAGGTTCCAACAGCGCCACCACCTGGTCCATACCCGGTCTGAGATGAGATTCCTTCCTTAAGCACTTGAGTGCCACAGCAGCCAGCCTTCTCATCGAGGGTAGCAGCTCTGGCTCACTCCTCAGTTCCGAGTCCACCATCTCTTGTAGCTTACTCTCCTCACGCAACAGCCTGGGAATCCATCTTGTGGAGCCATCGTTCCTTGCAAGCAGCCTCTTCATATTCTTGCTTCCAACGAGCAGCTCTAGCAGCACCAAGCCGAAGTCGGCAACATCCCTTTTGATGCACTCGTCCCATTTAGAAGAGTCCAAGGCCTGTCAAAGTAAACAAGAACGAAACTTATGGACAAAACTCAAACTGACGCATTTCCTTACCTTTGGCCTATCCAAGCCCAGACCGTAGTCCGAAAGTTTGGCATTGAAATCCTTGTCAATCAACACACTCGCAGGAGTAAGGTCTGTGTAAACAACCTGCGATATCAACGTTGAAATCTGAGACGTCAGTATAGAGCTTGCTTGCCTGAAAGTAAGCTCTTTCGTGTAAATAAGCGAGACCTCTGGCCGCACCAAGAGCGATATTTACTCTCGTCGACCAGTAAAGAGGACGTATATACTGGCTCTTCGAGAGCAGGACGTTCAGGCCTCCATAGTCACAGTGCTCGAACACCAAAAGCCTCTCCAGCTGCCGGTCTTTGTGCTGTGCCGACGCACAGAACCCGATCAGTTTGCAAACGTTGGGATTTTGCATCCGTGCAATCCATTTCACCTTGGTGATCCAAGTTTCGAGGTCCTGCAAAAACTTCTGACACAAAAGCTTAAATAGGAACTTTCAAGTACCTGAATACTGTCACGGAGCCTGAACACTGCAACTTCAATCTTCCTCTTTCCAATGTGTTGACCATCCCGAATGTGCATGAGGCACTTGTACACTTTCCCAAAGACGCCTTCCCTGATGCAGCACCCGGAAGAGAATTCCTGGCAGGCCGAATAGAGCTCCTCAAATCTGAAGCACTTCAACTTCACTCCCCATATGTCTGGTGAAATCGGCAGCGAAGAAACGTTCGTTCTTGGCACTAGAGGAGGCACCAGGCAGTCATCTTCCAATTCCTTTGGTGGGGGAGGAAGTGGCAGCGGCGTTCCTTTGAATGTCCCCTTCTCAATCAGCACATAGAGCGGCTCCCACTTTGCAAATGACTCGCAGGATCTTCTCATCGTGTTCTTCCCACCACCTTCCCAAAGAGGTAATGGATTTCTTCCTGCCAGCGGTATTGAAAGTGTGTGTCTGTGAAGCGGACGAGTTGACGTTGGTGCGTGGATCCATCGGAGGCCTGGAAAAACGGACACCTTTTGAGAACTTCTCATCAGTTCCAAGGATTTCAGGACCAACTCTGCTTCATCCTCAGTTTTCAATGAATGCCGATTCCTGTCCTTGTGAAACCAGAAGCAGCCCATTCCTGCATCTAGGAGAATGAGGCACCATCAGAAACATGGAAAGGTTGAGTACCTCACTCGTAGCAGTTTGAGAACGTGGCACATAGCCTCGTGCACTGTGGTGGACCAGCGAGTTTACTAAAGTTTCTTTCATGTTGCCTAACACGCTCTGAGAAAGAAAAAAAAAAATCCCAAAAATCATGCCACAGTCCGGACGCTCTAAATAATAGTCCTGAAATATGTTCCCCATTATTTCATCAAAAGAAAAGAAAAGAATAAAAGAATAAACTCCATGCGAGTGGTCATGAAAATAATAGAGCGAATCACTCCTTTCCCAGAATCAAGCGCTTCGTCTACACAACAAGATCAGCAAATCAGCAGTTAGACCAAAAAAAACATGTTGGACAGACCTGTTCTAGAGTCAAAAACATCACCACGTTCCATGAGCCCAGCCGGACAAAATTTGGAACAAATCCTTTGTAAAACGCAGTCACACCCTACAAAACCACCACCACAGTCATGAGCTTGAAATCGAGATTGCGAGGAAACGTTACATCGTTTTGTAAAGTCTTTACAAAACAGTCGATAGTGCCCTTGTATTTGGAAGAATCTCCCATCATCCTCGATTTCACCTACAAAAGATAAAATGAATTTCTAGTTGGAATCACTGCTACATACCACATGCTACATACCACATCCACCGGAGATCCAACACAAACGGCAATAAATCCAGCTCCCAATCCGGACAATACGTGAGTTAAACTGTTGTCTGGAAGGCCAGCTTTTAAAAGTGACTGAAACGAACGTTATGGAGTTGGAAGCTCGTCGAAACTGACCGACACGAACCTGTTTTACTTGATCATAGCTAGCGAGCTCGGCCGCGTTGATGATAGCGTTACGGGCCACATTTGGACCCAGGCCAGTCCAAAGTTTTGCGAAACCTTCCTGTATGAGATGAAGAGTCGGACTTGAGATGAAAAGACAGTATGTTCGCCATACCTGTTTCACTATTTTCCCGTAAGCATCCATTGCTCCGGAGTACCGCCGAGGAACTCCGGGTGCCAGTTTTCCTTCGGCCTGTAGCCGAACCTTCACAAGATCAGTAGGATTCGCAACAGTTATGGCTAAAGCACCTGCCAAAAGAGATTAATCGTAAGCAAAGACACCAAAATCAAGGAACGAAACAGGCCAAAGTAGCAGACCTGTCGTGAGTCCCGCGGCAATTTTCTTGACCAAAGGCACGTCACCGGTGTGATCTTTTCCAACATATAGCATTTTGACCTGCAGCAATCAGTCCATAGCTCATTAGAGATGAAAGAAAAAGAAGGAAAAAGAAAAAAAAAAGAGTAGAAGAGCCTCGATCAACTTACAGGCTCATAAAGCCCAATTCGAAGACCTCCAAACAAAACCTGGCGGTGCAAGCCAGGAACGATTCCTTTCCACAGCGCTCCGGCGCCCTCTTCCTTGGCAATAGTCGTCACGGTACCCAACAATCCCCTATACTTCAATCGCGAGGCATCGGCTCCCTCGGCAGCCTTCCCCTGGAGCTGGAGCCTCACCTTAGCAGTATCGATAGGAATGGTAGTGACCTACACAAGCAAGCTACTCGTCAATCCAGCCCAAATGCATCACTCCTATCACTAAATCCCGAAATAAACGCGACCCGATCGGCAGGGAGGAAGAGGAAGGGAGGAACAAGCACTGACCTCGGCGAAGCAGGCGCTAAAGGCACTGCACGCAAAGTTCTTGGCGATGAGCGACACTGCCGACGGCTGGTGCTGGAGCTTCTGATCTGCCGCCATGCCTGGAGCTGGAGGCGCCACAGCCGGACCTTCGCTCCCGATCGATCCGATCGGCTATGGCGCAGCACGCATTCAGCTGAAAAAGACGAGAGGAGCCCTCACTCCCAAGGCAAAATATATATTCCCTAGCTTCCTTTTCTCACTTAAGCAAATCAAGCCATCAGTTTAGATTAGCGCATTATGCTTAACACCACAAAGGAGAGAGCTTCTATACAAAATTTACATACAAAAGAAGGAGATCAACTCTTCTCCTTCCTCCTCCTTGGCTTGTTCTTGTCATTTCCAAAACGCGAGGCGAGAGATCTTCTGCGGCAAGCACATCAGCGGCGACGAGAAATTCGTGCTTGAGTCCATGGAGGGCGAGGAGGAGGAGGAGGAACCCGCTGCCACCACGGACGAGGAAGACGAAGACGAC
Source organism: Selaginella moellendorffii (assembly GCF_000143415.4). Classification (NCBI taxonomy): domain Eukaryota; kingdom Viridiplantae; phylum Streptophyta; class Lycopodiopsida; order Selaginellales; family Selaginellaceae; genus Selaginella; species Selaginella moellendorffii. Next base: position 1,956,252 of record NW_003314264.1, read on the forward strand.
GAACTCCCCTGTGAATTCCTCCTCCAAAACTTGAGGACGTGCAAGCTCTCCTCCTCGGTGTGGCGCTGCACCGCGATCCGGGACGCGAATCCCTTGCTCTGCATTATCCGGCAGATCTCTCCCGGATTGTTGGCGGTGAGCGTGACCAGGTAGAAGCAGCCCCGGCTGGAGATGATCCCGTCCACCACGCCCAAGAGCCGGTCGATCACCACCCTGCCTCGATCACCCCCGGCCCAAGTCCCTGTGATCCCCGGAGCTCCAACTTCGTCCTCGGGTGTGGGGACGTATGGAGGATTGAAAACCAGCAGGTCTACGCTGCCGGCCAGCCGCCTCTCGAGGCCCGAGACGAGATCGGTGCGCACGACGTCCGCCGAGACGCCGTGCGCCTTGAGCGTCTCGAGCGTCGTCTCGGTGGCGGCCTGGTTGATATCTGTGGCAACGTATTGGGACGACTCAACTTCGTCGCGCAGCATCAAAGCCAGGGAGGAAATCACGTACCCACTGCCACAGCCAATCTCCATGCACAGCTTGGGCTGGAGCTCCGCAAGGTGGGAGCGGTCGGCGAGGAGGGCGTCCACCAGCGCGAAGGAGTCGTCGCAGGGCTCGTAGACGTCGGCGTGGCGGGCGACGAGGCGGATGTCGGCAGATTTTCTTCGCGGCGAGAGGACCTGGAGGAACGAGCACGAATCCGATGAGACAAAGCACGTAGAAAACTCGAGCCTGACTCTGAAAGAAAGAGAAGACAATGCAAGACTCTAGATGCTCGCTCGGGAAAATGCGAAGGAAAGAAATCGTTTGAGAAGGAGAAGGAATGCCAGAGATCCAAAGGGAAAGAGCTCACAAGAAAATGCGAAAAACAACCAAACTGGAGGGGAGAGAATTACGTTGTTGGCGCTGTAGGTGTGGCGGAGCTGCTCGCGTAGCGACGGCGCCACACTGTCCATGCTCAGGACGCAATCCATGCTCCGCTTGTGAAAGAGCTGCTTGCGCGAGGGCGAAACCTCAGCTGCTGCTGGCATCAATCACAGATTCGTCAAACGCACGCGGCAGAGCCAAAATCTCACCCATGATTGATTTCTTCACGCGACGCGCCCGGGGAGAAAAGATCCGCAGATCAATCGCTCGCTCGCTCCGCTCGCTCTCGCTAAGACCTAAACGCAGAGCCCTAAAATCGTAAAACCGGGGATAAGGAGGAATCGTGCTCCTCTTTGCGGCAGGTGTTCGCCTGTGCCGAGGCGATCCGCGATCGTCTTTCAGGGAAGAAGCTTCCTCGAAAAAGACCTTTTGAAAAGGGCAAAACGAACAAAGGAATCTAGGGCTCCTCAAAACATTTTTTAGGGTTCTTCGCTCGCGCTGCTCGAAGAAGCTCCAAATTCGCGGGCTCTTCCAGCCACATTCCTCCGGCATCGCTTCTCAGGCACTCCGCCAGCAGCAGCTCACCGCCGTAGGCCATCCCGGGCAAGAGCAAGCAAGCGACGAGCCCAGATCTCACGGCCTGGTAGACTGCAAATTTGCTGCCGCCGCTCTCGCGCTGGATCATCGCCCACAGGCACTCGACGATCGCGCCTGCGAGATCATCCTCGCCCGGATCGTCACGATCCACACCCGCGCGCGCACTGCTCCTCCTCGCGAGCAGCCGCGTGAGCTGCCGGACGCCGTCGACGAAGACGATCCTCTGGAGCAGCCCTGGCTCAACGGCCAGGTTCTGGATCAACTTCACGAGGTTGTACCGCGCAGCCTCTCCCTGATCTTCGCGCGACAGTAGCTCCACCACCCCCTTTAGATTCCGGCTGTGAGGCCCCGCGACTAGCATCCTCCCCCCTCTCGAGCAGCAGGAGATTTGGACGAGACGATTGCTCGCCCAGGCCGCGTCCTCCATCGCCCCGGCGGTGATAGTTTCCATCAGCTCCTGGATAGCGGCGATAAGATTTCCTCCCTCGTCCTGGCGCTCGAGCGCCACCTTCAAATTCTCGCTAGCTTCACTCTCGCTGCGATCGATGAGGCCGAAGCTATAGCATCGCCCAAGCTCCACAATCGCGTTCGTGTAGTCCTTGGCGGCCGATTCTCGGTAGAGACACATCGCTTGCACGGCATTGGCTTGGATCCCTCCTCCTCCACGCTCGTAGATCATTCCTAGCCGCCACAACGCCTCTGGATCGCCCAACAACGCCGCCATCCTATACCACGTCCGGGCTTCCAAGAACTTGTGCTCGCTTCCTCTCCAGTCCGCCATGAGATCGCCCATCCCGACCTGGATCTTGATCTTCGTGGCTTCAGAAAGAGCGCTAGAGTCTTGGATCCATTCCCTAAGTGCTCCGAGTGGAATCGTGCGCTGTTCAACCGCATTGCGCAGTAGCCAATTCTCTCCCAAGTAGTAGACCAGCGCCTCTAGCTCGTCGGCAGAGAGATCGGCAAGGAAAGATCCGCCAGTGTTCTTGGTGTTCTTGGTAATCCTGCTTCGCGTCTCGAGGCCCCGGATCATCCCCAGAAAGTCGCAAATCTCCGAGAACTCGGGGCGCATTCGATCCTCTTCATGGCGGCACCTAGAGAGAAATTCAGCAATGTAGTCTGGAATTCCGCCTAGTCCATCGTCGCCACCCAAGATCTCGTAGCATACTATCGCGAAGTCGCGAATGTCGGCTTCCCTGGAGTACAAACTTCCACCGTTCTGATCGAAAACCATCCTCTTTCCCGAGCCTGTTCTTGAGGAAGTTCTTGCGATCCTGGACAGGATCTTCGCGAGCCCGAAATCCGAGAGCTTGACGATGAAATCTCCAGCGCGAGAGAAGCTCACGAGAGCGTTCCTCGTCTTGAGGTTCGTGTGAATGATCCTGAGATCGTGCAAGCACCTCATCCCCCGGGCGATCTGGAGCATAATATCCAGCGATTGATCCAGGGAGAAGGGCCCCGGCTGTGAATCCTCACCTCGAGCTCGATCCCTCGCCTTCCCCGCGATCACGGCCGAGAGATTTGTGCTCATCAGCTCCATCACCAGCGAGCAGCCCTGGTCTCCCCGCGGCGCGATCCCCAGGACGCGCACCAGATTGGGATGGATTGCGTGGAAGAGCGGCGCAGCATTGCTTCCCAGATCGACCGGCAGCACCTTCTCCGCGAAGCTCTGCCGCAGCCATCGTGTTTGAAAAACCCTAATGCCCTGACTTTGGCCGATGGTTTTCCCGCGCTGGAGCTCCGCGGGATTGATCCTGTATGCTCCGGCCATCTCGCGCGGATCGAGCCGAGCGATGAGCGTTTGCGCCATCTGATGGAGCTGCTTGTTCTTCTCTCGATCTATCGTCTTGCACAAGGCCTTGGATTTCTGGAGGACTTCTAGCCGATCGCGCCGCGACAGCTCCTCCAGCGATGATGCTCGCAGGCTGCCCAGAGTCTCCTCCATGTAACCAAGAAGGACCCCCTCGTCGGGTAGAATGCGAGCGAGCGCCAGGGATTTGCACAGATCTTCCACCGCGACTTCGAATTCCTGCTGGTTTTCTTCCTTGAGCAGGGCCTTCTCCAGCCAGTGCGCCCTGGATCTGCCGCAGGAGGAGACGAGCTCGAGGCACTTGATCACGGCTGCCTTCACGATGGTTTGGAATCCTCCATAGCTCTGTTCTTCCACGAACCCTTCCACGAAACAAGCGAGGAATTTGCACTGCCAAATCGTGATCTCCGAATTCTCGGCCGCAGACGCTATCCGCTCTACCAGATCCGCCAGCGGCCGCTGCTGATCGATTGAAAAATCTTGCGAATCCGCGGCATCGAAGCAGCTGCTACTGCTAGAAGAGATATCTCTCCTGGAATCCAAAGACATGGCGGAAAAAACTCCTCACCTTCGAAACTCGCGATAGACCTCAAAGAATCCCTGTTGAGGCGGCGGACTGTGCCCCTCATCGATCGATCCGGCGCGTGGAATGCCGGCGGTCTTGGATCTTTCCCTGGACGCATCCGAGAGAGAGCTCGCCGATCGCCTCAGAAGCGCCAAGAACACCGCGCAATGTCAGCTCCTCCATGCCCAGATCCTCGCGAGCCGGCGCCACCGTGACAGCCTCTTCCTCGCGAATGCGCTCATCCAGATCTACGGCAGATGTAACGAGGCCGGAGAATCAAAGCGCGTCTTCGATGGAATGGAACGCCATTGCTTCCTCACCTGGAAGCTCCTCCTCCAGGCATATGCCTTAAAGGGGCATCTGGAAGATGCCAAGCGAACATTCGAAGCCATGCCCGAGAGAGATGCCGTGTGCCACAACATCATGATCACGGCCTATGGAAGAGCCGGCCAGCTGGAGCGCGCCAAGCGTATGTTTGACACGTCGGTGGAGTGGAGCATCGTGACGTGGAATGCCCTACTGGCAGCATATACCGAGAACCGGCATTTTGACCAGGCGGTGGAAATATACCGGATTATGCCCGCCGTGAGCATCGTCTCCGCGAACACGATGATGCATGGCTATGCCCTAGAGGGCCGGATCGAGGACGCTGCCGCGATCTTTGATCGAATGCCGGAGATCAGCATGGTTTCGTGGACGGAGCTCCTCGCACTCCATGCCCAGAGGGGAAATTTGCGGCGGGCGAGGAAGATCTTTGCACAGGTGCCCGAGTTGAATGTAGTGATGGCCACGGCGATGATCCAGGCGTGCGCGCAAAGCGGGGAATTGCGGCGAGCAGTGGCGATCTTTGAGAGGATGGGCGAGAGGAATCTTGTGGCGTGGACGGCGATGGTGTGCGCATTCGTCCAGGGCGGGGATTTGGCGTCGGCGAAAGCGCTGTTCGATTCAATGCCGGAGCACGACACCGCCTCGTGCAATGCGATGCTCCAGGCGCTAGTTTCCCTGGGATTTCTCGAGGAATGCAAGGGAATGTTTGATTCCATGGTCGATCGAAACGAAATCTCGTGGGCAGTGATGCTCGAGGCGTATGCCCAGACAGGGGATCTCCAGCAGGCGAAGCAACTCTTCGATTCCATGCCCGATCAAACGCTAGTGGCACGGACCGCGATAATGGGTCTCTTTGCAGAGAAGGGACACTTGCGCCTGGCAAAGAAGATCTTTGACACGATGTTCTTGCGGGACACGATCGCTTGGAATGCTATGGTAGCTGCAAATGCCCGGAGCGGGCATGCTACCGCATCGCTGGATCTCTTCCACCGCATGGCCGTGGAGGGCTATAACCGCGAGGAGCTCGCGTTCGTCAGCGTTCTTGCGTCGTGCGCGCAAATGGGCGCGCTGGAGCGCGCTCGGGGCTACTTTGTGTCGATGGAATTCGACCACGGTCAAGCGCCTGAGCTGGAGCACTACTCGTGCATTGTGGATGTGCTCGCGAGGCTGGGCTACCTCCGCCAGGCGCGAGAGCTCCTCTCCACCATGCCCTTCGTGCCCAACGATTCGAGTTACAAGGCGGTGCTCAGCGCTTGCCGGATCCAACATAACGTCCGCCACGCGTCTGGGATCCTGCGCGAGTGCCACACCAACCACTGGGACACGGCGGCGCCGCTCGTCCTCTTCTCCAACGCCGCCAGGAGCGATTAACCGATCCATTGCCAAGCTTCTCCTTTACTGCTTGACAACGGGAATGGAGGCCATCGCTGCCGCGGCTTTCTCGTCGGAATAGTCGAGATCTTCGATCTCTCCACTCAGAAACTTCTCGTACGAGGCGAGATCAAAGTGGCCGTGGCCGCACAGTGCCAAGACAATCACTTTGGCCTCGCCACTCTCTCGGCATCGCTCCGCTTCACGGATCGTAGCAGCGATCGCGTGAGTTGGCTCAGGTGCTGGAATTATTCCTTCGCTTCGAGCAAATTGTAGAGCTCCTGGACATACCAGTCTTTAGCCGGGAATACCAGTAAAAGAGCGATTTTTCTACCTTGGAAGCATTCTTTCTGCGGTATAGCTATGGCCTCCATGAGCTTAAGATTGTAGAGGTGTGATATCAGCGGTGCCATTCCATGGTACCTCAATCCTCCTGAGAAACTAGAAAGTTACAAAAGTTGGTAAACGCGAAACTTACCAGCATGGATGGGATCTGGAATAAAGTCGTGCCCGAGCGTATGCATCTTCATCAGGGGCGTAAACCCGGCAGTGTCACCATAGTCGTAAGCGTACACTCCTCTTGTGAGTGATGGACAAGCCGCCGGCTCGACTGCTCGGATCACCGGATTCATCTTCCCTGCGAACTTCTCCCGCAGAAACGGGAAAGCCAAGCCTCCAAAGTTCGATCCGCCGCCGGTGCAACCGATGAGTATGTCCACGTCGGTCTCTCCGGCTTTGGCCAGCTGAAGCAAGCATTCCTCGCCGATCACCGTCTGGTGGAGAAGGACGTGATTGAGGACGCTCCCCAGTGCGTAGTGCGTGTTCGAGTCTTGGACAGCAACTTCCACGGCTTCAGAGATGGCAAGGCCCAGGCTTCCCGGACAGTTCGGATCCTCGGCTAGCATTTTGCGGCCCGTGGCTGTAATAGCCGAGGGGGAGGGGTAAACTTTCGCTCCCCACGTCTCCATCATCGTCTTCCTGTGTGGCTTCTGGTCGTAAGATGCACGAACCTGCCATACCTGCAACAAAACTATATAGCTTCTTTCTCACTACGAACTTCAAGTGGTTATACCTCGCAGTCGAGATTGAAGATTGAGCAAGCAAAAGCCAGAGCGCTTCCCCACTGTCCAGCACCAGTTTCAGTGGTGAGACGCTTGATTCCTTCCTTGGCATTGTAAAACGCCTGTGGGACGGCCGTGTTCGGCTTGTGTGATCCCGCTGGACTCACACCCTCGTACTTGTAGTATATCCTTGCAGGAGTTTCTAGCAACCGTTCTAGTCGCTTGGCCCTGGCATGCATAACAGTACAACTAAGCGATGAAGAAAAGGCTTCAAAAAAACTCAAACCTGAAGAGAGGCGTTGGCCTCCACAGCTTGTACACCGCGAGGACCTCGTCTGGAATGCCAATGTAGCGATCGCTGGACATCTCCTGGCGAATAAGTTCTTGGGGAAATAAAGCCCCCATGCCCTCTGCTTTCAACGGCTCCAAGCTTCTAGGATCCAGAGGAGGCGGCGGCGGCTGCGGCAAATCTGCGGTAATGTTGTACCATTTTGCTGGAAGATCCTTCTCATCCAGACTAACCTTTGTGTTGCTGCCACACCTTCTAACCGATAACAGCCTTCTCGTAGCAGGAACATCATACAGCCGGAGCCGGAGAACTCTATGGTGCATCGACGCAGCCGTGAGGTTAAACATCAGAAGGGCGTAAAAAACTGGTAAAAAAGTACCAAGACTTTCATAAAATGAAAACAAGAGTTTACCTGCACTGTAATCTGAAAGAAATAAGAATATAATATGAGGTAAAATTGCCACTATGGAGATCTTTAAGATTTCATTGTCGGCGACCTTCGAGCGTGCCTCCTGTTAAAACTCGTTCTGATTTGCAGCGTGGAGGTGGCCGAGCAAAAAAATTTGAAACGAAGGATTCTTTGGGAGCTCTTCGGGACGTGCCGACCTTCAAAGAGATAAAATAAGAATTAAGAATCACCATATGATAAAAGAAAAACATCTATATACAAAAAGCCATCCTTGCATGATCTTCCAAGGGCTTCCATCATCCGTGGTTCTGTGTCACAAACTGTCACTTAAATCGGGAAGCAATCAATATAGCTGTCCAGATCCATGTGTTTATCCAGGATTGCATGTAGGCGTAGAAGTCTTGGCATTCTCCTTCTAGAGCTGTGTGATGCCGACAAATATGAAGTCCATAATTGCAAGTGCCTTGTGAATTTCCCCTCCAAAGAGAGGATCTGCCACATTAACGAGTGTGTAGCCGGTCTGTCCGTCCATATGGATAATGATACGTTGGCTAACGTAAGCTCTCAGCAATGCAGTGGTTATTTCCAGGGGCCTCTTGTCTATGGCCTCGGAAACTGCTGGCACCGTCTTTTCTCCATCAGGGAGGAGAGGATCCCCTGTCCATTTGCCATCTCTTGGAGATGGGTGGCGGGTCTTGTGCCCATTCTTCATGTTGTCGTGGGGGAGAACGAAAAGGGGTGCGATACCTCCATGTAGTTGGAGAGTAGTTCAAGTGGTGTGTAAGCGGCTCAGAGAGTGGAGCTGAATAGACTGTTCCTCGGTCGAGAGCCTGTTCGTTAGCAAAAGGTCCACATCTCGTGAGGTGGGGTAAGATGGTATCTGTTGCAGTCCTACAGGAGGGCGTATGGGATATGAATGAGGGGCTGCAGCTGGCCCAAATGGTTCCTCCTGGGCCTACCTTGTGTCTTGCCAGATTGCAAATCCTGCTGGTGCTGTGACTAAATGCTGTGGGAGTTGGGGCTGATCTCCGGGCAACAATCCATTCTAGTGCTTGTGTTGATATGGTCATTAATAGAATATGAACTTGCAGGAAAAAAAACTCTAAATTAGATTATGTGAATGAGATTATATATTACTACAAATCATCTATTGAAGAAAAGGTGATTTTATGTGTTTCAACCTTTGTCTCTAATGACTTTAGTTTCATATTTAACTTGACTAAACCTCAATGAGAAAAGTTTATAAGAGAACATAGTAATAATTCCCATAGAGGTTTACTTTTATCTAGCAGCATGGTAACAATTAATAAAGTAATATCAATTCTGCCAACTCAAAATGTAACTTTATTCACAAGCCCAAATATAAGCATATGCAAATAATATATTTTCATTTCATGAGCCAAGCAAAAGCTTATACAATATAGTATATGCCAAAACCCATATGCATGCAAAACCATAAAAATATATCATGTATTGATTTTACCCTATACCATATGGTGAATTGGATTGTTCCACTAGTTAGTATGGTATAAATGTAGAATAAAACAAGATGAACAATGTCTCCAAGTTAGTCACTATACCCAATTTACCTATCATACATTTAAAGCCCAAAATAAACCCTTAGTTTTGGCTTTACCCTAATCCCAAGAGTTAAGCAAAATATAAAATGGTGCTATATTGTGAATTTTGTTTCAAGATTGTGTTCAACACTTACATTTCATAAATAACAAATCTAGACACTTTTCATAAATAGCTAATAAGAGTGAAATGCAATTAACATACAAGGCATGATAGCAAAGGTTTTAGCAGATATAGTACACTATCATATAGCAATAAGTGTCTAATATACAAGGGTTTTTATTAAGCTTATGCAAAACATAGCAAAAGAGAACTAACAAACACTAAATATATTTAACTAAATAGACATTTAAGAAAAAAAATTTATGTTCATCTAAATGCTAAACATGAATAAAACAAATTAATAAAGGGAACTAGCAATATCGATTTATTACAAAAGGAGCAAAAGGGTGAGTATTCTTGCAACTGTCATAGAACAAAAAGAATCTTTTACTTTGTGTGTTTCAATAGTCGTTTAATGCCTAATACCTCTTCAGATAGTGCCACATCTGCACACGAAAGAGTAAACCATAGATCCCCAAACTCAAGCCCTAGTGGCCGCTACTTTTTATCTTTGACTATTTAAAAGAATTTATTGATAATTAACTTTTGATACCCACAAACACATCTGTGACAAATAATTGTAGTAAAGGATGAAACTTTTAAGGATAACATTGAATATTTTTCAATATTAAGAAAACTAAATAAAAAATAAAGAATGATAAAAGTTATATTTTCAACAGGATGTTTAGAATAAGATAAAAGCTTCTCTTTTAAATTAATTATAGAAACTTTAAAATGATTTTATAAGAAAAATACTGATAAACATAGACAAATAATTTTAGTTATTGCTTTACTTGGTAATTTAGCATTTAATACAAATGAAACAATGATATATTCAACAATTTCATTTTTACCATAAGTCAAAAGAGAGAGAGTAATTTTAGCAAATGAAATTTTTCATAATATATACAAAAAAAATTAATATCTAATAATATTTGATACAATATATAATTAAAAGATGTGGGGTTTTATTTGAGATGATAACATAAGAGGAAAAATTAATACCTATTTGAAATAGTCTAGAAATTTTGGAACCACTTTAATAAGAACCATCTCAACTACCTAGCAAAAGGCACAATTTTTTATGCTCAAGAAGAAGAGAATTGTCAAAAAAATTAGGCTTTTTCTTTTTAATTTTTTTAATATTTTTTCTAGTTTGCTCTTTTTAATAACAAAAAATCTCTATTTTTTCTAGTTGAAAGAGAAAGCTAGAATTTGATACACCCTTCAAATTTATAGCTTGAGCACCATGACATTTGCATAATGGCTAAAAAGGTTATTAAGAGTCTTATCAAGTAATTTGTAATTTGTACTCTGAACAATCCACTTTCACACCCAACTTACTAGTTATTCATTCTAGTGTCATTAACATAATGAGCCATTGAGCAAGAACAATACCATGATAATTAAATTTTAGTTTGGTGAGTCTACTTATGAGCCTGGATGAAGTTTTGACACCTTTATAACACCAAACTCTATGATACACACTAAAAATAACGAGGAAAACCTTTTACCACAGTATTTTACTTAAAATCTTATGGCATTCAGTTGGCTATTGCTCTTAACAATCTCAAAAATCAAGTTTTATTTATACAGGTTAGTAAAATAAATCACAACCATTAAAAATTGAAACCTTGGACATTGAAAAAAAAAGAGAATATACCAACTAAAATGGATTTAAAATTCAAGTTGCAAGTATCACTTGCAAATAAATTTCCATAGTTATGAGCTTGCTCACTCCCCAAGAATCCTCACTTCCTTAAATCAAACTTAAATTCCCAATTATTAATCCCATGATAATCACAGTCATCCTTTTTACCCAAACCTTATTGAAACAAGCTGCCCAGAATGAAGAAAACTCTTTAGAACAAACATAGTCTAATTAAAAATCTTATTGTTGATTCTGTGTTGCTTACTCTTTAACAATGCTCCTTTCAAGTTGCCATAAGAATGCTACTCCATCTTTGAAACATGGGGCAAACAGCTAGATTAGATTATCAAACCTAGTTACTTTTCTTAAGAGTTATTCGCATGTATCTTTGTCTTGAGTAAAAGCCAAAGACAAAGATCATAGAACTCATAGAACTCATTCCCTTGATCGTCATGGAACTCATTTTGATTTTTGTGCGAACTCTAAGTTTCATATGCCAAGCATACTTCCATTCCTTAAAGGGAATTTGACAGTTCACAGATCAACTTATTTCAAGAGTTTGTGCACTAATCTCAACGGAGTGGAAGTCCCCTGCCACTGGGTCTTGGTGCCAGTTGTTTGTGTCATCTGTTTAAAAAAACAAAACCGTTTAAAACTGGTCGCAAATTGAAGTGTCACCTTCAATCTTCTGTAGAGACCGATACTGAAGTCGTACGCTTTCATTGTTATCGAGAGTTTTCACCAGATACCTGCAAGGCACAGACACCTCTATTCAGATGCCTAAGCAAAAGAGACACTAACCATCCATTTAAGCACTGTGTCGTAATAATCGCTTGCTTGCCAACAAACCTCTCTGGGGTTCTCTTATTTCCCTGAAAAACACGGAGTAATATACTACGGAAAACAAAACAAGTACCAAACCTTGATCAAGACTTTGTCACTAACAACATAAGGAAACTGGACGCCCTTCGGACGTCCGGCATCCACGGATTGATCGCCATCCTGTAGAAGAAGCGTCAAATGCCAGCTACAAACTCCATAAAAAAGCCTTACAGGATCTTTACCGGATCTCTTCTCCGCTTCGCTGCTGTTCCTTTGGGCACGACCCCAGACTTCGGAAAACCTCTGTCATGCCTGAAAGCCAGCACAGCCGCTCGCAATGCTGCACACAAAAATACCTTGAAAGAAAATCACGAGAGAGTTGTTTTGCATCTTATACCCAAGTTTATGGATCCATCTGCAATACGAGTAGGCACTTGGCAAATCTGGCACAAGCTCTGCGGAGGAAAAGAACTGACTCAAGCCTGAAAATAGATAAGCTTACTCACAGTTTCTTGTATCTTTTGAATACCCCCGGATCCAAACGTGTGACCGCAGGGAAATATAACGGCATCGTCCATTAGCTCGCCCCTGGAGGATCACTAGAAGGTAAGACACCAAGAAAGAAAAATCAAACACCATAAAACTTACGAGAATGGATCCGAAAGTATTTGCTTGAGCGATTGCTCGGCGGTTTGCAGGATCTCGTTCTGGTGGTGTCCTCGAATGCAGCTCCCACCGGTGAGCAGCGACGTGTAGTAATTGTTTAGAGCGTCACCTCCATCTTTGGTGGAGGCACCATTGTTGCTGATCCCAGCCGCATTGGCGGCCGGCGTGGACTGGCTAACACTAGCGCTACCGTGAGAGAAAGAATTCAAAAAGAGGAAAGAATTGGCACTGGCAGCGGCAGCCGCCCCCGGCGTGCCCGATATTTCTTTCGATCTCTCCATTTTCTGCGAGCTAATGGCGGCTAACCTTGCCTGGAGCTGGGGCATGCGCCGGTGATTGCTGCTACCGGTGGCGGCGGATTCGTAAGCTGCGGCGGCCGCGGCAACGGCGGCGCCACGCCTGGGGTGCTGATCGACCAGCTCCTCCTCCTCCTCCTCGTAATCATCGGATCCATCAGACGCCCCGCCGCTCTCGCCTACGCTCATGCTTCCCCCTTGCGCTCGTAAACCCTAAGTTTACATCTCTCCACACGCATGGGGCGCCTCGCCATGCCCCATCTGGATATTCCATTCCGGAAGAGCCACTTTAATACCCCTTTTCTCCCATTTTCCAGTCCTGGTTGGTCAAACATGGATCATAGTATATGCTAGGATATTCACATTTGCTTACTTTTCACTTAAACATGTTTATAATTTTAGTTTAAACCACTTACTTTGTCCAGCCCTAAAAGTTTTCCGCAAATGCCGTTGGATTTAGGGCAGTTCGAGCATACTTTCAAACCCTAAAAATCCTGGCAAGATTTGCAGGGGCTTTGCATTTGTCCACACAAGACCAGCTGTGACCGCCCTGGAACGGCATTTAAGACTGTCTTCTCATCATCTGCGCTTTGGTGTGCTTGGCTTGGCTTCCTCGCTTGAATGAAAACAAGAAAACCAACCCCAGAAGAGGCGACTTCAAAGAATAGGGAGTGGGAGTTCGGCCATTAAACACACATCTCTTTCCTCCATCCCTTCGCGCGGTCTCTTTCCTCAATTTGATCCATCCCTCTCTCAAAATCAGTGATTTCTACTTGCTTTTCTTTTTGTTCTTCGTGGCGGATTCCATGGAAGTGCCCACCAGATGGACGGCCCAGATGTCCAGAATCCAGCGGCTCATTGACTTTGTTTTGTTTCTTGTTCGATAGTGTTTGACGGATAGTATCGCGTGAGACCGTCGGAGGAGACACACGAGAGAGATTCATGACCTTCAGATAAGCATCAATCGAATTATATATATCTCTCTCTCTCGCTTTACTTTTTTCTTTCTGGAAAGAACAATGTTGTCAACGCGTTTAGCTTTTTTCTTTGGAGGCTTGCGTGAGCAAAGTCTTGCCTTGCGGAATGGGGCGATTTGATTGATTGTGATTTTGGAGTGGTGATCCACTAGAAAGATCCTAAGAGCAACACACACACTTCTCGCTCGTCTCTTCGACTACTTAAAAGTTGACCGTGGAAGAGAAGAATCTGCGAAACCACACTAAAACGCACAGTGCCAGTGGCCTCCATCATTCTGGGAGGATTCCCTGGAGATTAGTCATAATCCTTGTCATTGCTTTTACAGCAATTTGGATCCAAAGCATGGATCCTAAGATTATTGTGGATGCTCTCCCCCAAAGTTTATAAGCAAGTGCTTCTATGCAACCTTCCCACTCACAAGCTATAGTGAAAAAGCGAATAATTTAAAGAGACCACCAATGAATCATGGTCTCCCTGCCGGCCATTCCCGGCCGGGAAGGGGGCCGTAAGAATTCCGGACCAGAATGCTGGTGAGAAAACTACGTGGGGGTAAATTTCCCAGTAAAGCTCCCAAAGGAGAATAAAAATTAAGTAAAGGGAAATTTTACAGCGCTCTTCATTGTAGTGAACGAGGAAGAGAAGAGAGCGAGGGACGAGAGGCTAGGTCAAGGCGCGATAGCGAGTGCTTGCGCGAGCAAGGAGAGCGCGCGCGAGGCAGCAGGGGCAAGGAAGCGGCGGGGCTATGGCTGGCTGCTAGCGGCGCCACGAGGAACGAGTAAGCATTTCCATGGATCTAGTGCCCCGGGGGCCGCGCCCGTCGTCTTCGCGCCATCCATCCACATTCCAGGGCGGAATTCCTTGCTCCAGATCCCGCTTGGGTCCGCCGGCATTGGGCTTCGATCGCAGCGCTGCCCGCGGCAAGCAATCGGGCGTGACGATGTAGAACAGGGTTAGAACTCCGGGTTATTCGTGATCACTCTTCCTCTTCCTTTCTTTTCCTCCTCCCTTCTCGAAGATGCTACATAGTGGTGGTTCTTGGGCATCCTCTCAACATGTTGCTTCGATCTAGAAGGCCGGCCGTGTGGATCGACTGCTACCAGCTTCTTTGGCATTGGCAGGAGATTGTAAACTCTTGGAGGCGCTGCTACTACTATGCGATTCTGCTAATAAGCATGGGAGCTCTTTGCTCGAAGGGGATAGGAATATCATCGAGGCGGCGCTCCTCGTCGCTGGCCAGGGATCTCAATGCCCGCCAGCGCTCGCGAGAACAGGTGGTTTCTTACGTTGCCGACTCCGGGGAGCTCCGGATGGAGAGCAGCGACCTGGAAGAGGCCGATTCCTTGGAGAAGATGAAGCTGGGTTATAAGTTGGCGCAGGAACGGACGCTGGAGAGCACGAATTCTTTCGAGAGGATGAAGCTGTCGAGAGTGCTGTCCAGCAAAGCGAAGTCTGCCCGAACGAAGACGACGACGGTGGCCAAGAAGGGAGCTGCAAAGGTACGTTTTGTCTCGAATTGTTGCTTCTCTAAGAGAACATAAATCCAGGTGTCTGAAGTGGGACTGCTTTTGGGAAGAGCTGGAACTGCAAGCCTGGGAAAAGCCGTGGAGGCGCTTGACACTGTAGGGAGTAGCCTAACGACGATAGGCAGTGGTTTTGGAGGTGGTGTTGCTCCAAAGGGCAGCAAGATTGGAATTCTAGCGTTTGAAGTTGCCAACACCATCGTTCGAGGCTTCAGCTTGATGCACTCTTTGTCCGACGAAGACGTGAAAGTCCTCAAGGAAGAGATACTGCCTTCGGAAGGCGTGCAAAGGCTGATCTCCAGGGACATGGACGAGTTGTGGAGGATTGCGGCAGCGGATAAAAGGTACAAAAGAACCTCTATAGTCTCTTGTTTTGCTAAAGTTTTGAGAAGCTTTCGTTGTTTGCAGGAACGATTTGAAGGTGTTTACGAGAGAGGTGGTACGTTTCGGTAACCACTGCCGTGATCCTAGATGGCATCAGCTTTGCCGAATTTTTGACAAGTATGTATGTGAGTGCACAGAACGTTCCAAGTTTACTTTTTTTTTTCTCCTCTTTCTTAAGGCTGGGATCAGAAGTAACTATACCCCGCCAATCGAAAGAGATTGCAGAAGCTGAGATGGAACATCTCATGATTATGGCACAACAAACAGCCGTGAGTGGTCTCCGCCTTTTCCTTTGTTTTCAGTTCCTTACACGAAAGCTTCTCTCAGGAACTTTATCACGAGTTGCATGCTCTAGACAGGTTTCATAATGATCTCAAGCGCAAACTGCAGCAAGAGGAAGAGATGTACAGCAATTCTCAAAGAGGTACCACGCCATTCTTTTGTGTTAAAAAGAAGCTCCATTCAAGCCCGTGTGTTTCTTATCAGGAGAGAGCATTGCCATGCTCAAAGGCGATTTAAAAGCCCAGCAGAAACACGTAAAAAGTCTAAAGAAGAGATCTTTGTGGTCAAAGATTCTCGAGGAGGTACGTAAGCTCTTGTGTCAAGTCTAAAGTGCTTACAAAATCGTCCAGGTAATGGAGAAGCTCGTGGACGTTGTTTATTTTCTACACCAACGGATTCATGACGTGTTTGGACCGGCTGGTTAGTTTTTCGCACTTTCTTTCGAAGAAACACGACTTTGTTGCCCTTTTTTTTATTTGACAGACGAAGATGCAAAGGTTTACGTCAAGGAAGGAATATGTAGGCTTGGTCCTTCGGGCTTGGCACTACACTATGCCAACATCATCAATCAGATTGACAATCTGGTACGAGCAGATCCAAGAATTTTTATTCTTAGCCTTTTTTATTATTGTGTAGGTGTCTCGTCCGAATTCTGTTCCTCCCAACACAAGGGACACATTGTACCAGGGATTGCCACCGAGCATTAAGGCAGCATTAAGGAGTAGACTCCAAATGCCTCGGAAAAACGAAGAGGTGCCTTTTCTTTTTCTCGTACGTTTTCTTCACTCATGCTCCTCATCTTTGCTGTGATTTACAGATGACTATTCCGCAAATAAAAGCTGAGATGGAAAAGATTTTGGACTGGCTGGCACCTGTGGCTCTGAACACCACAAGGTTAATTCATATGGTCAAGCTCGTGTGAACGCTAACCAGCCTCCTCTTTTTTATCAATCTCTAGAGCTCATCACGGATTTGGATGGGTTGGCGAATGGGCAAATTCTGGGTGAGTATTTCGTTGTTAGTTTCTTCTTCGTTTCTCAACTGTTCTTCATCTTCAGGTCCGTTCTAGATCGAAGACTCCCAGGACACACAGAACTGATACGCCTCCAAACACTCCACCACGCCGAGCAATCGACGGCGGAGTTCTACATCCTGGAGCTCATTGTGTGGCTCAACGTCCTGGTGAGCTGCGCAAGGAACAGCATCAACGGACACAGGTCGCCTTTCAAGTCGCCAAACAGGTCCCCGGCGACGAAGAAATCTGACGAGGAGGCTTCCAAAGCAGCAGAAGAAGCTAACGCGGTAGAATCAGCATCGAGAAAGTGTGGCCTCTCGCAGGAAGACCAGGAGATGCTCAAGGACGTTGTCCAAGCCAAGCGGCGAATGCCAGGAATCAGCAAGAGCCAAGAGTTCGACGCGACGAGCAGCAAGCCCAAGCTCTCCAAGAGGCTGAGCTTGAGCAACCGGCTAAGCAAGAGCAACAGCCACTCGCCTAGCGCGGCTCCCACGGCACAGTCGAGCTCTCCCAGGCACGCCAAGCGCCACCACCAGAGCGCCGCTCCTCCGCCGCTCGACCTCGACATCGATCGGATCAACGAGATCGACACTAGCAGCAGCAAGAGGAGTGGGAGCTGAAAAACTCTGGACAAAGCTCTACTGGAAAGTTTGGCGCAAGAGCAAAGTTTCCAACCGGGTTTATATGTGATGTGTTTGCTAGAAACTAAATGAAAGAACCCTAGCTCTCGAGAAGAATGTGGCGCGTCCGCGAGGTCCAAACAACGTTTTCCAGTGACAATTCTCAAAGGTATTTGCTCGCTATCAATTCCACATTCTTGCCAGATTTTCTTTCCATGGCAGCTCGCCTCCAATGGACGCATCCATCTGGGCGAATCTCTCGCTCGATTTCCAGCTCAAGCTTCTCGATCACTTGCCTCTCCGGGCTCTCTTTCGCGCCAAGATGTGGCGCCAGGCCGTGCTCTCACTCTGGGAGACAAAGTTTTACTACGTCCACGGCAACAAGATCGCCAGCCCCGGGGAGAATTGCTGGAGTCCTCTTCCGCTGGATTACCTTCCAAACTACCCGGAAGAGCTCCCCCGGGCCGATGTGTGGCCGGCAGCATCGATGGGCTTGCTCCTGGTGGAAACCAGGCAAGCGCTGATCGTCACCAATCCCCTCACTCGCCGCTGGACTCGACTTCCACGCCTGCTCTGTGACCCGGGCTCGTACACTTGTATCATCAGCTTTCAGGCGTTCCCAGACTCGAGCTTCCGGGTGGTCTGTGCCTCGTCCGAGTGCCTTCACGTCTACACCACCTTGCAGCTCCTCGTGTACCATCATCGCTGTGGTGCGGCGGTAGCAGCGCCCTGGGAGGGGCGGGAAGTGGACATTGGAGATGGCCAGGTGCTCGCATCCAATCCGGAGCTTGGGCTATGCAGCGATGGAAGCAACGTTTTCTTCGTCACCTGGACGAGGTTGGCATCCGCCACGGAGGAGTTCTCGCTCAAGTCTATCAACTTCGTCGGTCGTGGCTCAGTGGCGAGGACTGTGGCGAGATGGAAGAGCCTGCCCCCGGGATTCATGGTCCTTGACAAGTTCGTCTACCTCCCAGTTGTCTGTGGTGGACGAATCCTCCTCCCGTGCATGCAAACGAGCAGCGGTGGCGATAGAGTGATGGTAACCCCGGCTTTGCTGCTTCTGGACGAGAGACTGGAGCAGTGGCAGCCCTTTGTGGCAATGCCGCTGGATGATCTGGGGCTGGTTCCTCGGGAGCTCGTTCCAAGAATGGCGTCGGAGTGGTGTATTCGCGCGCGGGCCTGCGAGGAGGAGGTGGTCCTCAGTCTTCTCGGGCTTGAATTCCAGTGCGTCTACAGGATCTCGAGCCGGACATGGTCGCCACTGCCGCTGGAGGGGGGGAGCATCTGCATTGGCACTATACCCTTCAAGTTCTCGTTGCTTGGCACAGTGCCAGGTTTTGTGCGCTCTGTTCCATTTCTTCTCGTCAGGAACCATTTTGTTTCTCTTTGCAGGTGTCTCGCTGAGGCTAAGATTTGCTGTTCACTAGCAAACTACGATAGACTAGCATTGTAGAGACGTTCAGCTCCTTCACGTAAGTTTCATTTCCTGAAACGGAAAC
Source organism: Selaginella moellendorffii (assembly GCF_000143415.4). Lineage (NCBI taxonomy): Eukaryota > Viridiplantae > Streptophyta > Lycopodiopsida > Selaginellales > Selaginellaceae > Selaginella > Selaginella moellendorffii. The sequence continues at coordinate 1,974,946 of NW_003314264.1, forward strand.
AGTGAGACTCTTTTGGTCGATAGATGGATGATACACGGTTTCCAAAGCTTTATCTTTTCCACCCTCCACATGGTTTATTGTCTCTATCAAGGGAATGGATGGATCTCACCAGGTGACAGCCATCGAGGTGCCAGATCTCAGCTTGGTCCACCACCCAGGGGGTTACTTTCCGTGGCTATGGCTGCTGGAGCTCCAAGCGATGAGCTCCACAGGATCTCTAGCTTCGCCTGGTTCCATCCCACTTATATAAGTGAAAAAGGCTGTACAGACTGCCTGGCTTGCAATTATCGTCACACAGCATTTGTAACAGAGTCCGGTTCATGAAAAGCAGATGAGCAGTCATATATGCACGAAGAGCAAGGAATAAAAGATTGTGTTCAATCTGTGTCTGCGCCTTTTCTTGCACTCGCTCTCCTTGTCGCTGTAAACATCCTCTCATCGTAGCATGGAGACAAGTGCTTGTAGCCAGCAGCAGCTATCCTGTGAAGAAGGTAAGTGGCAGCCGAGAAGCAGTAAATCAGGATCAATGGATATGGCGATTGGTAAGCCTCAAGGTTCAAATGAGAATGTTTTGATTCTCGCTTCTATCAAGTTCTTGTCCGAAACAACCAGCCTCCTCTTTCTGTAGAGCTCATCACGGAATTGGTCACGCCTCCACGCCGAGCAATCGACCACGGAGTTCTACAACCTGGAGATCGTTGTGTGGCTCAACGTCCTAGCGCAAGAAACAGCATCAACGGACAGACGAAGAAATCTGATGAGAAGGCTTCCAAAGCCACAGCAGCAGCAGCAGCAACTAACGCAGTAGAATCAGCATCGACCAAGCCAAGCGGAGGACGTCAGGAATCAGCAAGAGCCAAGAGTTTGACGCGACGAAGCTCTCCCCAGCTAAGCAAGAGCAATAGCGCGGCTCCAAGGCACAGTCGAGCGCCACTTGAGCGCCGCTCCTCCACTGCTGGACCTCGACACCGAGAGAGCGATTTGTTTGCACAGGTGGAATATGCTGGCATCCAACGGCTGGGATCTCCTGATAAACCCCGCAGCGACGGCAGCGATCACAGATATCGATCCCACATTCTTCCCGGATTTTCTTTCCATCACAGCTCTCCTCCAATGGACGCATCCATCTGGGCGAATCTCCCGCGCCATCTCCAGCTCGAGCTTCTCGATAACCTGGTGTCACAGAGGGAGAGCACGGCCTGGCGCCAGGATTAAGGGTTGGAGCCCTCTTCGACTGGATTACCTTCCAAACTTCCCGGAAGAGCTCCTGGACGTGTGTGCGGCGGCGCTTGCTCCTAGTGGAGACCACGCGAGCGCAGCTCATCGTCACCAATCCCCTCACTCGCCGCTGGGCTCGACTGCCACCGCTGGACTCGGCGGATAGATCTTGCGCTTCTATCGCCAGTTTCCAGGCGTTCCCAGACTCGAGCTTGCGGGTGGTCTATGCCTCGGGTACGTCGTTCGCCTTGAACAACTTGAAGCTCCATGCGTACGGTCATCGCTGTGGTGCGGAGGTAGCGGCGGCCTGGGAGAGCTGGGAAGTGGACATTGGAGCTGGCCAGGAGCTGGCAACGTTTCCCAAGCTCGGGTTTTGCAGCGACAAAAGCAACGTTTTTTTCATCACCAGGACGAGTTCAGGGGAGGAGGACTACTCGCTCAAGTCTGTCACCTTCCTTGATCGGGGCTCGAGGGTGAGATGGAAGAGCCTACCGCCGGGATTCTCTGTCAGTGAGAAGCCCACCTTCTTCCCAACCGAGATGCATCCCCTACCGGTTATCTGCGGTCGACGAATCCTCCTCCCGTGCCTGCAAAAGAGCATCTGTGGTGGCGATGGAGGAATGTTGACCCCGGCTTTGCTGCGCCTGGACGAGCGGCTGGAGCACTGGCAGCCCTTTGCAGCAGTGCCGCTGGATGTGATTCCCCGGGAGATCGTAAGGATGGCGTGGGAGCAGTGTATTCGTGCGGTCGCCTGCGAGGACGACGAGGTAGTCCTCGGTCTCCTCGACGTTGGTTTCCAGTGCGTCTACAGAATCTCGAGCCAGACATGGTCGCCACTGCCGCTGCCGGACTCCAAGCAGAGGTCCCTCGGCACTGTACCGTTCAAGTTGTCGTTGTTCCAGGTTTCTGTGTGCCATTCTTTCCATTTCTTCTTGGAAGTATGTTTGCCATTAAACGATAGTTCACTGTTTCCTCGGGAGCCGCTACTTCAGAGAACTAGGAGAGTAGAATTACGGGAATAGAAAAGGATTCTTGGCATGGACTCGCGTCTCCACAGAGTTTGAGCACCTCCTCCTTTCGTTCGCGTGGATCACTGGCTGACTCGTCCATCCCGCGCTGGAGCTCCAGATTCTCTGCTATGTCGCAGTGGCGGAATTCATGGATTAATCGACTAATGGAAGAAGATCTAAACCCCATGGTGTTCGACTTTTGCGAGCTCCCGTAACCTGTGCCAAATCTGTAGAGCTCATCACGGGTTTGGCGTCCTGCGAGAGGCCACATTTTCCCGACACTGGTCTACTTCCTTAGGACGTTGAGCCACACAAAGAGCTCGGAATCATCGATTACTCGGCGTGGTGGAATGTTTGGAGACGTATCAAATTTGTGTGTCCTGGGAGTCGTTGATCTAGAACGGACCAGGTCTGGAGTAGAATTCTTCAATTACTCAACTATTCTAGAATAGTTGAGAAACGAAAAGAAGAAACTGACGACGAAATGCTCAGCGGAGAACGCAATCAGAAAGTTGATCCCTCTGCGACACCAGGTCCTTCTATGGCGGCAAAATCGCGAGCCCGTTGAGGGGTTTGCTCGCTCAGCTGATCGTCACCAATCCCCTTACTCGCTGCTGGACTCGACTTAATGGGCCACAAGATCACGCGCTCCGGGTGGTCTATGCCTCCACTGACGGAGTTATCAACTTGAAGCTCCACGATCCTCGCTAGCGGCGGGCGGGAAGTGGACATTGGAGCTGGCCAGTTGCCCGGCGATGGAAGCAAGTCCTTTTCATCACCAGGACTCGCTCAACTTCCTTGCTCGTGCTCGATGGTGAGGATTCTAGAGGCTGCTGCCGAGTCAGCCCAGGTCACTTGCCACCCATTCGACACGCGCAGTTGTTTGTGGGGGACGAATCGCATGCAAACGAGCGGCGGCGATGGAGGAGTGACGACTCCGGCTTTGCTCTTCCTGGTCGAGAGGCTGCAGCTGTGGCAGCCCTTTGTGGCACTTGGTTCCTCGGAAGATTGTTCCAAGGATTGCAATCGAGCTGGATGTTAGTGCGTCGGCCTGCGAGGATCCTGGCTCTCCTCGAGCTTGAGTTCCAGTATCTCCAGCCGGACATGGTCGCCACTGCCGCCGCTGGAATCCGAGCCGAGCAGTGGGAGCCCAGCTGCCCTTCAAGTTCACGTTGGTCAGCGAAGTGCCAGGTTTGTGTATTTCTTTTCTTCGTGTGAGGAACCACTTCCTTTTTTGTGTTTTTCTTTGCAGGTGAGGCTGCTACAAAAGTGGGAGCCCAGCTGCCCTTCAACTTCACGTTGGTCGGCGAAGTGCCAGGTTTGTGTATTTCTTTCTTTTCTTCGTGTGAGGAACCACTTCCTTTTCTGTGTTTTTCTTTACAGGTATCTCGGTCGAGGCTGCTACAAAACTAAGATCGCTAGCAAAAACTACGATCTACTAGCAGTAGTGTGGAGAACTCCATCACGTAAGTTTTCATATCATGCGAGAAAGAATTCCCCCCCCTCCCCCGCTATAGAAAAAGAGGAGACTCGCGCGTCCAGTCAAGTTTCCTCCAAAGCTTACCCGATCGAGCCTCAATTTGCTCTTCCCAGATTCGTCTTTGAAAAGAGTCTCTCTCTCCACTGATCTCTGTTTTCTACTCGTACAGAAAAAGAGAGAATCTCCATCAATGGATGCGTTACAGTAGATTCTGGGCTTTTGTGGGTCTCATTTCTTTAAGAATTGGCTCTGTTTCCTAAACCCAACCGTAACCCTAAAACAGCGCACAAGCAAAGGTGAACAAGTGGATTTCCTAGCCTCTCTCTAAGTGATAGTGATGGCAAGTGTTGAAGAGGTCAGGAACAGCTACAACTTTGCACAGGCTGGACTAAGCACTTTGGCTGTTGTAGCGTGTAGCGTTATGCCTGGCGAGGGGAAGGCTGGATTCAGAGATGGGCTTGGCAGATTTGTTCGGTACAACAAGGTTGAGGGCTCAGAACAATCACGGAGATCTGATTTCCCATGCGGGCAACAATGGCACCATTGTAGGAGTAAACGTGCATGGACAGAATCCTAACACTGTGCATTGACATAACACTTGGGTTCTTGACAGCTGTTGCGTTCTGGTCCCGCTTTGGAGCAAGTATGAAGCAAGTTCAGCTGATGGCTGCACTTGTTGGCACATTCCAAGCATTACTTCCAAAGGCACTGGGAGAGATCCTACCCCTATCGTCAGTGGAGCAGCAGCTGTTGCATCAGATCCACAATGTTCCTACATTCCCTCCTACCAGTGTGATGTTCATGGAAAGGGAATGATGCGGGATCTGCACGCCAGAGTAATACGAGACACTTTAGGAGGCTTGGCTTTGAATTCTATGATGCTGGAAGGGCTGAGCCAGCTCTACCAATGGATGCTCGAAGAAGACCAGCAGTGCACGTACTTGTTTGGGGTTGACAAGTTTGGTGCTAATGCTCTTGCCAGAATGGTAGCAGAGAGCTTGGCCACGTTAGATTCCAGCCAGAAAGGAAGAACATCAGATTTGGTGGATTGGAGCCTGGGCAAGGTGCAACTCTCCAACAAACCCAACCTCCAATGGTTTAGGAATGCGGCAACTGTGGTTTTGGTTGACAGAGTTGACCTTGATCTTGCTCTTGTCTTTAGTGTTTGGGTTGGATCCTTTCGTGTCATGCCTGGGAGCTATAAGAGGAGTCAGATCACTTCGGCTGGGCAGCAACAGTGTCACACAGTTCGCCGACTTACGGCTTTGGAAGGTCCAGGGCCGAGAAATCCACGATGTTAACGGCCGGAAAACCTCCATACTGGTGGTGAGGCCGAGACGAGACCTGAAGTTCTACTATATGTGGATCGCGCGTTTAAGATCGTCGGTTTGCTCATAGCAGCAGCATTTTGGATGCTCACAGTGTTTGGGATAGTCCATCCTTTAGGTCTGAAGAGAGATTCTGCATGGGGAAGTGTAGGAATATGGGCAGCTTATGTAGTGCTGGTGGGGAATGTAGTAGGAATAGTGTCTTCAGGATTGCCATTGAGGTTGGAGAGCTCATTACCAGGTCAGAGGCGTGATCCTGGGTATGGAATGCTGGGTTATAGCTTAATGCAGTGCCTGGTGGAACTTGCTGTGACCAGTTTGAGGCTTGTGCCTAGGCTGGGTGATTCCAAGTGGTTGGTGAGGTGTTGGTATGTAGTGTTGGAGATTGGCATTTGGGTTGAGTGGTGTGCAGCCAAGAGGAGCTTGCCTACTGGGCCTCAGTCATCAGCACCTATTGCATGGGAGCTCACTGTGCTTCAAGCTGGAGCTCTGGCTAGAGCTGCAATCCTTGCTGCAGTTAGTGGCAAATGGACCAACTAAACTCAATTATTCTATCAAATAATAGAAATAAATAAAAACCATGTACAATATGTTAATGCTAATGTTTGAAAATTACTTTACTTTAAGTAGAACATGTTTTACATTCTGTATTTTTGGTTTGCTTAAGCAAACCTATAGGGGACTAAGATGGTAGTGAATATTTCTAAAATATTCTTGGATATTCTAGGATATTTTACCATTTAACGGTTGTTATTCATTTAGATTAATCTTGTATTTATAATTTATAAATCTAATGGTTGAAATGCAATAAAATTAATCTTGTGTTTATAATTTATAAACATACTTATAACTACATGCAATGAGTAGCAATGTTTTAATTATTGGTCTGCTTAATAGAATATATCTAGAATATGGTTGAATAATCTAAAACATTCTACCATGTATTGTTTATAATTTATAAACTTTCGTAAACACTTCTTAGTATAACACTAAGAAAACTATTCAAATTATACATGTCATAAGTATTTTATAATTTAATTCCTAATACATCAGTTGCATTTTGCAGCGTGTTTTTTTCTCTTATTGCTATATAAGTTGGGGTGAATTCATGCAGCTTTGAAGCTCCATGCCTCCAACAAGCTCACTCACTTGAAGCCTTACATTCGTGAGAAGGTATTGTATGGCGGGAGACATCTTCTTAACCCTCAAACTCCTTGCAGCCAAACGATGCTAGATGTGGAGATGCCGACGTCACCTGGTAGCAATAAACCAAGTTAGAAACAATTCTACAGGTAACCAACCTTTTCTTGCACTCGCTCTCCCTGTTGTAAACATCCTCACCAAATACTTCTTATCGTCGTCCAAGTTGAAGTTTGACTCTGCTCCTCGGCTGCTACAATCTCCCTCCGTCCTTTGTCGCTGTAAAAAAAGAGGAAGGAATAGTAATAGAAAGATTGTTTGCATGTACTTGCACATCCAAGTCAAAGCCCAGTGTTTATGTTATATTTTCCTCCAAAACTCGAAATTTAATCACCGTCTATTGATTGAGCTTCAATTTGCTCTTCCCAACGACTCCTCTTTGAAAAAACTCTCCTTCCTCCACTGATCTTTGTTTTCTAGCCCACTACCCACTCGCATAATAGGGAGGAAGATCTAAGCTCCATCCATGGATATATGTTCCATGTCGATTGATTGATTCTGGGCAATCAATTGGTACCGCCTTGGTGCTTCTGGATCGTGGCTCTCGGCTCAATTCTCCAGGGAGAGGCGACCCACGATCGATTCACTGGTCCAAATATGATTTTCTTGACGCTTCCCAGGGACAAGAGCAATCCATTGGAGCCAGTGAAGAATGTGGTGGCCGGCGTTGACGATGCTAGATAGCATCGTGATCGATCTCGAGGGCGCTCTGCTCAAATCCCCGAGCTGGTTTCAATACTTCATGCTCGTCACGATCGAGGCACGAGTGCTCCTCCTCTTTTTCATTCTTCCCTTCGCATGGATCAGGCTGCCTCGTCCATCCCGCGCTGGAGCTCCAGATTCTCTGCTTCGTGGCGGTGGCCGGATTGAGGGCCTCGGCGGTGGAATCCGTGGGGCGGGCAGTTCTCGCTAAGTTTTTCCTTGAGGATCTAAACCCCGAGACCTTCCGGGTGTTCAAGACTTGCGGGAAGAGAATGGTGGTGACGAGCTTGCCAGCGCTGATGGTGGAGCCTCTGGCGAGCCACTACCTTGGCGCGAGCGCGATTGGATCCAAGCTGGACATCACAAGCAAGGGCTACTGCACTGGATTGATCAAGATGGTCGTTTGCAGCGAGAACAAAGCTCAGCTAGCTCAAAAACACTTCGGTGGGGATCGCGCTCCAATCAGCATTGGGATTGGAAGCGGTAGCGGCACCGATTTCCTGGGCGTTTGCAAGGTATGGATGGCCACTCGATCGATCCATTGAATTCTCTGATCTTTCTTCTCCCTCTCATAGAAATGCCTGGATGCTCGATCCAATCCCTCGCCCCCCTGCGCGACGGTGCCCAAGAAGGACTACATCAAGCCTACACTGTGCCGTTCAAGTTCTCGTTGCTCGGCGGAGTGCCAGGTTTTTGTGCGCCATTCTTTCCATTTCTTCTTGTCATTAACCGTTTTTCTGTGCAGGTGTCTCGGCCGAGGCTGCGGAAGTAAGGCTTGTGTAAGGTAAAGATCGATAGTTTACTGTTTCTTCGGGAACCGCCACTTCAGAGAACTCTGAGCGTAGAATTACAAGGAATAGAAAAAGATCGCTTGGTGGAAGTCCAAGCCCCAGTGTTGAGCCCCTGTTTCTTTTCTTCGTTCTTCCGTTCGCGTGGATCACTGGCTGACTCGTCCATCCCGCTCTCCAGGTTCTCTGCTACGTCGTGGTGGCGGAATTCAGGCTCTGATTAGAGGATCTAAACTCCGAGACCTTCGGAGTGTTCAAGGTTTGTGGTGACGAGCTTGCCGCTGATGGTGGAACCTCTGGCAAGCCACTACCTATCGAGCTCGAATGGATCCAAGCTGGGTATCATCAGGGGTTAATTACTGGATCGATCAAGGTGGTGAACAGAGCCGGTGGCGATCGCGGCGCTCCAATCAGGTTTGGGATTGGAAGCGCGTTTGCAAACTATGGACATACATTTTGCAAAGCTCGATAATTACTATTGATCAATGGCAATTGAACAAGACCTTGTAATACGTGGTTATTAATATCAGCATTATCGGAAGCTTTCGGGGGCGAAGGGCTTATCATTTTGTGTAGACCAGTTCACATTACTATTAAAAAAACCAAGTGATAACACATAGCAAATTATTTTTAATAATTCTGTATTTTTCTTATTTAATTTAAATAAGTATCATCTAGTCACTACAGGTATAATGCTTTATTAATCTTTTACTTAAGTTGTTAAGAATATAGAAGTGCACTCTTGATAACATCTTTCTGCTTTGCACAAGGATATTCAGTCTCTTAATCTTGATGTTCGAATTAATAGAAGATGTTTTTTGGAAACTTTATTTTTTCCGGATCTCGTTGGGCATTTCTTCTCGTGGGGATTCGTGGCGCTGGTGGTGGTGCTGGGATTGATCAGCACGTTTTGGAACTGGCAGGAATCACAGTCGGCGGGCGGGGGATTGGTGTCATCCGCGAGGGAATTCGCGGAGATGGATTCAATGCTGCGCAAGTCCGTTCGATTAACTTGCTTAATAAGTTAATAAGCTACTTAGCGAGCCAGCGAGAGGCCACAATTTCCCGACACTGGTCTGCTGCGTTAGCTGTTCCTTGCGCAGCTCACCAGGACGTTGAGCCACACAAAGAGCTCGGAATCATCGATTAGTCGGCGTGGTGGAGACGTATCAAATTTGTGTGTCCTGGGAGTCGTTGATCTAGAACGGACCAGGTCTGGAGTAGAATTCTTCAATTACTCAACTATTCTAGAATAGTTGAGAAACGAAAAGAAGAAACTGACGACGAAATGCTCAGCGGAGAACGCAATCAGAAAGTTGATCCCTCTAATTGCGGCAAAATCGCAAGCCCGTGGAGCCCTTTGGCGCTGCCAACTTCCCGAAGGAGCTCCCTCGACGTGTGGGCAGCCGGGTTTGCTCGCTCAGCTGATCGTCACCAATCCCCTTACTGGCTGCTGGACTCGACTTAATGGGCCACAAGATCACGCGCTCCGGGTGGTCTATGCCTCCACTGACGGAGTTATCAACTTGAAGTTCCACGATCCTCGCTAGCGGCGGGCGGGGAGCTGGCCAGTTGCTCGGCGATGGAAGCAAGTCCTTTTCATCACCAGGACTCGCTCAACTTCCTTGGTCGTGGCTCGATGGTGAGGATTCTAGAGGCTGCTCCCGAGTCAGCCCAGTCACTTACCACCCATTCGACACGCGCGGTTGTTTGTGGTGGACGAATCGCATGCAAACGAGCGGCGGCGATGGAGGAGTGACAACTCCGGCTTTGCTCTTTGTGGCACTTGGTTCCTCGGAAGATTGTTCCAAGGATTGCAATCGAGCTGGATGTTAGTGCGTGGGCCTGCGAGGATCCTGACTCTCCTCGAGCTTGACTTCCAGTATCTCCAGCCGGACATGGTCGCCACTGCCGCTGCTGGAATCCGAGCCGAGCAGTGGGAGCCCTTCAAGTTCACGTTGGTTGGCGAAGTGCGTATTTCTTTTCTTCGTGTGAGGAACCACTTCCATTTTTGTGTTTTTCTTTGCAGGTATCTCGGTCGAGGCTGCTACAAAAGTAAGATATGCTGTTCGCTAGCAAAAACTACGGTCTACTAGTAGTAGAGTGGAGAACTCCATCACGTAAGTTTTTATATCATGCGAGAGACTCTTTCCAAAACCAAGCGCTACCTCCAAAGAATCCGCCCCCCCCCCCCCCCCCCCCCCCCGGTATAGAAAGAGAGGAGACTCGTGCGTCCAGTCAAGTTTCCTCCAAAGATTACCCGATCGAACAGAAAAAGAGAGAATCTCCATCCATGGATGCGTTACAGTAGATTGATTCTGGGGGATCAATCCGTACCGTGGTGGGCTTCTGGTGCTGGATTGTGGGTCTCATTTCTTTATTGCTATAGCTATCACCAACCTTTAAGAAACGAATTGGCAAAGCTGAAGATGCTGTACTGGAACCGTAATACTTGAACAAGTGGATTTCCTAGCCTCTTAGCCATAGCCATAGCGCAGTTCTAAGTGATGGCAAGTGTTGAAGAGGTCAGGAACAGCTACAACTTTGTACAGGCTGGACTAAGCACTTTGGCTGCTGCAGCGAGTGTAGCGTTATGCCTGGCGAGGGGAAGGCTGGATTCAGAGATGGGCTTGGCAGATTTGTTCGGTACAACAAGGTTGAGGGCTCAGAACAATCACGGAGCTCTGATTTCCCATGTGGGCGACAATGGTACCATTGTAGGAGTAAACGTCCATGGACAGAATCCTAACACTGTGCACTGGGTTGCACATAACACTTGGGTTCTTGGCAGCTGTTGCGTTCTGGTCCCGCTTTGGAGCAAGTATGAAGCAAATTCAGCTGATGGCTGCACTTGTTGGCACATTCCGAGCATTACTTTCAAAGGCACTGGGAGAGATCCTACCCCTATCGTCAGTGGAGCAGCAGCTGTTGCATCAGATCCACAATGCTGCAAGATTCCCTCCTACCAGTGTGATGTTCATGGAAAGGGAACGATGCAGGATCTGCACGCCAGAGTAATCCGAGACACTTCAGGAGGCTTGGCTTTGAATTCTATGATGCTGGAAGGGCCGAGCCAGCTCTACCAATGGATGCTCGAAGAAGACCAGCAGTGCACGTACTTGTTTGGGGTTGACAAGCTTGGTGCTAGTGCTCTTGCCAGAATGGTAGCGGAGAGCTTGGCCACGTTGGATTCCAGCCAGAAAGGAAGAACATCAGATTTGGTGGACTGGAGCCTGGGCAAGGTCCAACTCTCTGACAAACCCAACCTCCAATGGTTTGGGAATGCGGCAACTGTGGTTTTGGTAGCCATGACAGAGTTGACCTTGATATTGCTCTTGTCTTTAGTGTTCGGGTTGGATCCTTTCGTATCATGCCTGGGAGCTAGAAGAGGAGTCAGATCACTTCGGCTGGGCAGCAACGGTGTCACACAGTTCGCGGACTTATGGCTTTGGAAGGTCCAGGGCCGAGAAATTGGCGATGTTAACGGCCGGAAAACCTCCATACTTGTGGTGAGGCCGAGACGAGACCTGAAGCTCTACCATGTGGATTGCACGGTTAAGATCGTCGGTTTGCTCATAGCAGCAGCCTTCTGGATGCTCACAGTGTTTGGGATAGTCCATCCTTTTGGTCTGAAGAGAGATTCTGCATGGGGAAGTGTAGGAATATGGGCAGCTTATGTAGTGCTGGTGGGGAATGTAGTAGGAGTAGTGTCTTCAGGATTGCCATTGAGGTTGGAGAGCTCATTACCAGGTCAGAGCCGTGATCCTGGGTACGGAATGCTGGGTTATAGCTTAATGCAGTGCCTGGTAGAACTTGCGGTGACTAGTTTGAGGCTTGTGCCGAGGCTGGGTGATTCCAAGTGGTTGGTGAGGTGTTGGTATGTAGTGTTGGAGATTGGCATTTGGGTTGAGTGGTGTGCAGCCAAGAGGAGCTTGCCTACTGGGCCTCAGTCATCAGCACCTATTGCATGGGAGCTCACTGTGCTTCAAGCTGGAGCTCTGGCTAGAGCTGCAATCCTTGCTGCAGTTAGTGGCAAATGGACCAACTAAACTCAATTATTTCTAGAACTAAACACAATCCAATAACATAAATAAATAGAAAGCATGTATAATGTACTTTACTTTAATTGGAACACACTTTCAAGAAAGTAAAATTTTCTGTATGTATTTATTGGAGTTTACCTAAAATATATTTGGACATTCTAGGATATTTTATCATCTAACGGTTGTTATTCATTTAAATCAATCTTGTATTTTTAATTTATAAAAAAACACTTTCTAGTATATTATTTTTATTCTACCATCTAATGGTTGATATGCAATAAGATTAATCTTATGTTTATAAATTATAAATTTTTATTTGATCAACTGGATTAATAAGTAAGAATAACATTACTATTAGGGTTACTACAAACCCATATCAAATTTTTAATTATTCAAATTATATATGTCATAAGTACTTTATAATTTAATTCCTTTTCCATAATTTTTAATACAGGATTCAGTCTTCTAAGTTGCTTCTTTTTTTATTGCTAATAAGTTGGGGCGAATTCTTGCCGCTTTGAAGTCCATGCCTCCAACACACTCACTCACTTGAAGCTTTACATTCACTTGTATCGTGAGAGGTATTGTATGGCGGGAAACGTGTCCTCAACCTGCAACCAAACGATGATAGGACTCCTTGGACGTCACCTGGTAGAGACAATAAACCAAGTTAGAAATAATTCCACGGGTAACCAACCTTTTCTTGCACTCGCTATCCTCGTTGTAAACATACTCGCCAAATACTTCTCATCATTGTCCAAGCTGAAGCTAGAAGCAGCCTCGGCTGCTACAATCTTCGTCGCTGTAAAAAAAAAGGAAGGAATAGGAATAGAAAGATCGTTTGTGGACTAGCGCGTCCAAGTCAAAGCCCAGCGTTTATGTCATGGTTTCCTCCAAAACTCGAGGTTCGGTCACCGTCCATCGATCGAGCCTCAATTTGCTCTTCCCAACGACTCCTCTTTGAAAAGACTCCCTCCTCCACTGATTTTTGTTTTCTAGCCCACTGCCCACTCGCATAATAGGGAGGAAGATCTAAGCTCCATCCATGGATATACGTCCCATGTCGATTGATTGATTCTGGGCAATCAATTGGTACCGCCGTGGTGCTTCTGGATCGTGGCTCTCGGCTCAATTCTCCAGGGAGAGGCGACCCTCAATCGATTCACTGGTCCAAATATGATTTTCTTGACGCTTCCCAGGGACAAGAGCAATCCATTGGAGCCAGTGGAGAATGCGGCGGCCGGCGACGACGATAGCATCGTGATCGATCTCGAGGGGGCTCTGCTCAAATCCCCGAGCTGGTTTCAATACTTCATGCTCGTCGCGATCGAGGCCGGGAGCCCCCTACGAGCGCTCCTCCTCTTTTTCATTCTTCCCTTCGCGTGGATCACTGGCTGCCTCGTCCATCCCGCGCTGGAGCTCCAGATTCTCTGCTTCGTGGCGGTGGCCGGATTGAGGGCCTCGGCGGTGGAATCCGTGGGGCGGGCAGTTCTCGCTAAGTTTTTCCTCGAGGATTTAAACCCCGAGACCTTCCGGGTGTTCAAGGCTTGCGGGAAGAGAATGGTGGTGACGAGCTTGCCAGCGCTGATGGTGGAGCCTCTGGCGAGCCACTACCTTGACGCGAGCGCGATTGGATCCAAGCTGGGCATCACAAGCAAGGGTTACTGCACTGGATTGATCAATATGGTCGTTTGCAGCGAGAACAAAGCTCAGCTAGCTCAAAAACACTTCGGTGGCGATCGCGCTCCAATCAGCATTGGGATTGGAAGCGGTAGCGGCACCGATTTCCTGGGCGTTTGCAAGGTATGGATAGCCACACGATCGATCCATTGAATTCTCTGATCTTTCTTCTCCCTCTCATAGAAATGCCTGGATGCTCGATCCAATCCCTCGCCCCCCTGCGCGACGGTGCCCAAGAAGGACTACATCAAGCCGCTCGTCTTCCACGACGGCCGCCTCATCAAATCGCCCACGCCGCTCCACTGCCTGGCCATCGGGCTCTGGATCCCTCTCGCGCTCCCGCTCGCCATCATACGCGTCGTCGTCGGCCTCGCCCTACCCAGCCGCCTCGCCCTCCCCGCCGAGGCCCTCCTCGGCATCTCCATCCGCGTCGCCGGCTGCATACCGCCGGGCGCCGCCGGGTCAACGGACGAGACCGAGCCAACGCGCCGCACGGCACACCGCGGCGTGCTCTTCGTCTGCACGCACCGGTCGCTGCTGGACCCGGTCTTCATCTCCTACGCCCGAATGCGCCACGTCAAGACGGTCACGTACTCGGTCAGCCCCGTGTCGGAGGTGCTGTCCCCGATACGCACCGCCCGGCTCACCCGGTGCCGCGAGCACGACGCGCGGACCATGGCGCGGCTGCTGGACACGGGCGACCTGGCGGTGTGCCCCGAGGGCACCACTTGCCGCGAGCCATTCCTGCTGCGATTCAGCGCCCTGTTCGCGGAGCTCACGGACCGGATCGTCCCGGTCGGGGTCACGAGCAGCCTGACGATGTTCCATGCCACTACTGCGCGCGGCTGGAAGGCGCTAGATCCACTCTTCTTCTTCATGAATCCCAGGCCGGGATACGAGGTCCGGTTCCTGGCGCCACTGGCAGCGGAGGAGACGTGTGTGGGCGGTGGCAGGCCCAGCCACGAGGTGGCCAACCGCGTCCAGAGGATGCTGGCCGAGTCGCTGGGCTACCAGTGCACGAATCTCACGAGGAGGGACAAGTACCGGATGTTGGTAGGGAACGATGGCATCGTCGGAGGAGGAGGACCTTGTCCGTTTAGGAAGTGATGTCCATGATCTTCCATACAATACACTTCTTTCATTGTTTCTAAAATGGTCAATGTGGGAGTCAACAGTTGGTCAAAAGCTCAAAGCGTCAAGCATATTCTACGTACTAAAGTCAACCTTTACTGAGAACCAAAGACATAAACAGGCTTTGAAGGGGGCAGAGGAGCGAGCGGCGCAAGTTGGCGGCCATGAATGATCCTCTGCCTCCCCGGCCCGCAGATGGATCATCCGTTTGCGATCATTCTCAGCAAGCCCCTCGCGGCTGACATCGTCAGGAAACACCGCGTCGCTCATGGCGTCTTGCAGCATGCTCTAGCGCCGGTGCTGCTACCACTGATGGTGACCATGAACCAGTAAGTGTGGATCCATCCTCTAGTGGGTGTTGATCTTTTCGGGATGAGTGACCGTCTGCTTCAATGCTACAGATCGCTGACCAAAGTTTCTCCAGCTTGAAGTAGGAGCAGGCTTGGTGTCGGACATCGAGGAGGACAGGCAGCTTCTATGGATTCAGCTGGTTTCTGGGTCAAGGTGCTCGATACTCATGTGTAAAAGAAGATTGCAGATGCATGGGTGGCTGTCCTCGTGGTTGACTGCCAATGTGATTGGCACAGTCACTCAGATCTTACTAACTTGGTGCAGCCTGGCCGGGAATGGGATATGGCAAGCCATGAAGACTGCTATTAGGGAAGGATTGATCAACGTTGAGAAAGGTTGGATCTACGTGATGCAGCTGCTGGCATCATGCATGGGATCTCCAATAACTCCTTAGAAGGTCGGCTTCAAACTTCTCTCGTTTAGATTATATTCTTGTTTGCAAAAAAGAGTGTATAGTTCAAGTGGTTTGCAAAGTTTAAGATGCAGTAGAGATGATGTGGCATGTAATTATGTAGTAATTATGGTAATTATGTATGTATATATACCCATCCATATACAGTTGACATATAGAATTCTTCTTCTTTATTCCACTACTATATACATAAAAACTACTACCACGTACATACCACGTCATCTATACCTTTAACACTTTCATTCACTATTAGGCTGTTGATCCAAGCCTAAATCTAAACCTGAATCATACTAGCTAGATGAGAACAATATATATAAAAAACTCATCAATCAACTACCTAAAACTTGGTTCTTGGTTTTGGCCTTGCTTGCATATCACTAGCATGTGGTCTCTGCTGTGAATTGCCAGATTCCCACTTTTATTACTATCAGGCATTTGAATCTCCATAAGCATTTTTCTTAATTACTGGAAATTTCTGCAAAAAAAATTTATGCATTGTTTTTGAATTTTGACCCAATTTTTTATGTGGATTGTTAAAATCTCTTAATCTTTCATTAACTTTATGCTCTTTTTACTGCTACTTGTTGCTCAACACCTCTGCACAGTTTAGTGCTTTGATGCAATCCTCCTCTTTGTTATTGGCCTTATGGGTAACAAGCACCATGCTTAGGATCAAGGAGCCAATTGCTTTAATACCATGAAAGCAGTGGAGATAAGGAAGAAGAACTTTCCTATATATCAATTGTATATGGATGGGTACATATACATAGAATCTACTGTCACATAGGCATAATTACATGCCATATCATCTTTACCTTTAACAAAACTGTCAACAAATTTGCCTTTTCCAGAGATCCCACTATTTTGTATACTTTTGCAGAAACATTACCTGCAAGGATCTAGGAGTGATTGTGTCACTACACAAGATGTTCTACAAAGGGCTGTTGAAGAACGTTCCAGCAAGAGAGTAGAGATATGGATGATAGAGGACTCAACAGCTGCTATTGCTCCTGGGGGTTATGGACAGTGGAATGGGCATTGCCATTGGGTAGACCAAGATTTCCAAAAGCATTTAGTGTGAAAGAGGCAAGAGAAGAGTAGGTTATGGAGGAGTGTGTGTCTTGGCCATCAATTATTGCCACAATAACAATGTCTTGATTGTGACTGACGACCCAAAAGAACTCCTTGGCGACAAAGAAGAAGAACAAGATGGGAAGAAGGAGAAGAGATTTTTCCCAAAGGAATCTAATCCTTGTGGTGGTGGTGGTGGTGATTCTTTCAAATGCAAGAGTTTCAACAGCTCAACCAAGGTATGCTTGCGATGTTTCCAGCATCAACAAGCTAGATTGGAAGTGGTAAACAAAGTTCCAAACAGTGGCACACTTGAGGATCTCATCGAATTGTCAATTTCGACCAGCTGAAACTGGGGAAACTCATTGCAGAAGGGAGCTATGTATGAACATGTGTACTCAGCTAAGTGACTTCAATGTAAGTTTGCAGTGAAGATTTTGCTTTCACAGGAGATGAAAGCTCTGGCAAGTCTCAAGCATTCCAAAGTAAATCAAATGGTAGGATTTAGCAAGACTCCAAAGTGCATAGCCATCTTGGGAAGCTTTCATGCATCTAAAGGATCAGATCTACTCCAGGAATGAAATTCTTGCATGCTTGTTTTATCGGGATCTCAAGCCCAAAAACATTCTGGTAGAGCTCAATCATGATCGTTGACATGGAGATCTAGCCGGTGTTAGAACCTAAAGAAAAATTACCACTCTAACGTAGAGTAAATCACCATCTACACCACTCACTAGTCCTTGGAACTAATCTGCCATAAAATAAGCTTACTAAATTTAACTTAGCCATACTTTAAGCTACTTGGATGAAGAGGACTCAATCACAGCGTTTACATCACGCCTGTCTCAAGGTTTTCAACTCCAAGTGAATCTTGGGATTGTTAGTTTTGAACAAGCACTTGTTACTTCATTTCTACTTCTATGTTTAATAATACTTAAAGATTTAAAAGTTCACGCTTTGTTAATAACAACATACTATGACTTTCACTTTTTCGTTTATTAAAAGGTTGTTGTTTGTTTTAATCATTATGATTAAAGTCAGTTAAGAATATTCGTGCCATTCAGCTGACAATAACCGACACCTACAAAGAAAGAGTGTGGCGATGGTTGCGACCACCACCACCAACAACAATGAATGGCACACCACAGTTGCAGTGTACCCCCGCTGCATTCGTGTCGCTTTGATGAGCACCCATGACGCACAAGAATTCAAAAACAAGCTCTACCAAGAACTTTGTGAAGCTGACCAAGTTTGCAAGAAAAACGGAGAAGTGTGGCTGGGAGATGTCCACCTTGGCTCACTCCCGATCCTTGGTCCTAATGGACATCGTCTCATCCTCATCCGAAGAACTAGCACTTTGGTCGTTTGCCACAGCTTGGAAACTGGCAAGAGAGAGCCTCAAATTGATCCAGCAGACATCACCAACATGCTAGTTGACATGTTCTTCTCAAACTTTCAGGCCACTGTTTGGTACTGGGCTGTAGAGATCCTATGCAAGTTGAGTGGTTTTTCCAAGGGAAAGATTCAAGTGAATTGGAAACAAGCTCTCTTTGGACAGGGACTTGAGGGAGAGGAATGGGAAAGTCACCACACTGTTTATGTGTGGAATTTGTTGAGGAGGACAATCTTAACAGAGATATGGTGGCTCTACAATCACTCTTTGGTGGAAGATACCAGCAAAGTGAGTGCGAGGTACCTTGTCCAGCAAATATGGCTAAGCTTGAGGCTTTATATACTACTCGAATGGAGCCAAGTCGTCAAGGAAAAGGATGAAACGCTGGCTAGAACTTTTGAAAAGAGGTGGCTTACCAATGGGTTTGCTGGGATGAGGACGAGAAACTGGGTACTGTGGATGTGGGAGGAGCCACTCTTGATTTCCAGGCTCAGCTTTTGAGCATGGAGATCTCAGCTTATTCAATGAATCAATCAATCAAGCTAAGAAACTTCTTTGAGTCAGCTTCAAAGTATGCAAAGAAACTAGTTCCTTTTCTTCAGTCTTGGAGACATTAAGAACGTGAAAAGCATTGCCAACAAGTAGCTTGTGTCGACCAGAGTGTAGAAATCTTTCCATTTCTCCGGACGCTTGGATCGATGCCAAAAATGAGCCTTTGAGGCGTGTCTGATTCCAAATAGACCTTGTGGAATGCAATGAGTTACTTGAGAGGAGCGCCCTCCACTGGTGGAGGAGCCGAGAAGATCAGCACCAAGTGGCTTTTAGACCTAGGCCCGAGATTGTTTACTTCCAGAACAAGATGCTGTTTGCAAGTTTCCACTGGTAAATGAAAACAACCAGATTCAGCTTAGCTCCTCTTTATTGCTAGACAGTCTTAGGAGTTTCCTCTATTGCTACTGAAAGAGCCTAGAAAATGAGTAAGTTAAGTAGGACAATCCATTGCCAAAGTTGTAGAATGGTGTGGTGTAGAATCGATAGCTTCTCCCTAGATATCCTGACAGAGTTTTGGATTCAATCCATGTAAATTCTAAATTTGCAAAGAAGGAAAGAAAGAGAAGGAATACCTAGATTGCAAGCTCCAAAAAAGACATGAGAACCTCTAGACTGACCAGGATACATGATCCAAATAACACTATTGTCCTTGAAACCCAAGATATCAATAGGTCCATAGATAGGACAAGTGATGGCATTTGCAACACTAGAGACAAATTGAAATTACATTCCAGAAGAAACAAACTTGCTCTATTGAAGGTCTCCCTCTCCTAGGACTGGTCTAGGCTGACCATCAAAACCACAGCATCCGCCTTGGTTGCCACCTCAACCATGGACATTACCAGGTCACCTCAACTGCATGTTACGTATTGCATGAATTTTCATGGATAAGTTCGTTGGTCTAGCTAGACAAAGATTTCTAGAACTTGACACCCTCTCCAATTGAGTAGAAGAGTGTGGGGTTGAATGACACAACCCTTTGTAACAGCCAGAGCAAGACCACCAAACTGGACTACGGGGAGCTTCTTGACACCATTGATAACTAAGAACTCCTGGTTGCCCAGACTCTTGGCCCAATCTGCAAAACCCCATTCATAACTTGATTCCATAGCAACAACTTCCTCCACCATCTTAGACATTAACCATGCTGCTGGTGTTGTCCTTCTATCAACTCGCACTCGAAACCTGCAGCCGGGGAATGACCATCATGTCCACTTTCTCATCCAGAGTGAGCCTCAAAACCAAGTCTTGGACGCGAACATCAATGCTGAGCTTGGTATCCAAGGCTGGCATAGAAAACGACCAGGATTATGCAGAGTCATCTCAGCAACAAGCGTTCCAAAGTGGACTAGATGATACTCCTAGCAGACCTTTGTAAATACACAATGAAGTCAAGATTTTGTTGTGCAATCTTTTGATTGATCAAATCGTGGCGCTGTAAAATATAGAAAACAGCCTCCAGACTGTGATCTATCTTGCTCGGCGGCGCTTCATTTGCGAGCAGTCCGGGCAGTACCACTTGCCTTTAGGCCGCTCGCGAACTCCTGCGCACTCAAAGTGAAACCACTCGATTTTACACTGCGTGGAAAGAAGACAATGAAAACTTAGTCGATGAACAAGTGCTTGGTCGATTGAAACTTACGTCCGGGTTGTCGCAAGCGATCATCTCTCCGTATGAGACTTGGTTACAGAGGCAATACGTTGGCTCGTTTGGATCGACAGGTATGTCGAGATCTGTGCTGGGATTTTGTCGATCGTCCTCCCTGCACGAACTAGTGAGCCGAAAAATAGCTTGGAAGGAACACTTCTTTACCCTGTAGCTCCAACATCCGCTTGTTGTTCGTCTCCTCCTTGCAAATCCTTTGCTGGTGTTTTTACAATCCCCAAATTATGTCACAAAACGAGACCACGTAACGCGTGGAGTTTGTACCTTGCTCACAGTCTTCCTTGTACTTTTTGAGATACTTGTCAAGCCGCTGGATGTAATTGTCGACCTTGACACACAGCAGCTTTCTAAATGCGAGAAAGAAAGAAAGAAAGCTATAAGCCGATAGAGAGCGTACCATGTCATACGTTGAAAGAGCGAGTGCTACTTTCTCGTTTGCGACATCCACACAGGTCTTGTGCACCGAGGCAATGCTGCTTGCGTATTTGTTCGCCACAGCTTCCGCGGCGGCTCCTCCAGCTTTTAAAACTTGCTTGACATCTTCCAGGCCGTGAGCACAGCATCCATGCATTTGTCTTTGAAGCTCTACGAGAAAATCACGTAAGGAAGAGAAGACTCTAACAAGTGAAAAGAATTACCATTTTGTTGCTCATCGAGCTGCCGAATAAGCGAATAGTTTTGTTGGAGCTCCGCTGGTAGCGATGCTGTGCCTAAAGAACGCAGCGATGATACGTAAGCGCGAGAAAAAGGAAAGAGAATGAGAAAAAACTTTGATGCTTACTTCCTATAAAATCTTCGAGGAAGGAAATGCCGGTCATGACCTCTACAGTGATCCTCAAGGCTACAAAAGAAAAAATCCGCCTCAAACCACATCTAGCAAGCTCGGACCAACGCACCGCCACCAGATCAACGCTTACAAGCTCGAATTTCTTGCCTGATCGACCGATCGAGCCCCAGGATCTATGCCTTGTATTGCCCACAGTGAACTTTGCCCTAACCCTAACCCCTGGGGGTTAGGATGGGTTTTAAGCTCCTTTCCCTCCCATCTCGCTCGCGATGGCGATGGCGGCGATGCTACTCCACCAAGTTTGTCCCGCTCCTCCGGCACCAGGCCGAGAAGATCATCGACAGCGAGCCGCCGGTGAGTCGATTCCAGGATCCCGCGCTCCTGGGAGAGGCCGCTCGGCTCGCGAGTCTCGATCCATCGGAGATGAAGCTCGTGAGGCCGCTCAAGCTCGTCTACATTCCTTCCGAGGAGGTGCCAGTGCTCTACAATGCGGGGCCTAGGGACGCCGTCGGCCGCGTGTGGTGTGATAGCATGCTGGAAATTCTCAAGAGCCTGGGAAGCGAGAAGAAAGACGTGCTATGGCAGGTATTTTGATCGTTCTTTTGCTCGCGGTTCTAGATTTCTTGTGAGTTCTTGTGCTTGGTTGGATCTTTGCTGTGCATTTTCTTCGATCATCGTCCTTTTTTTGTCATAGATGGATCATCCACATTAATTTATCCATTAGATGCTTCAGTTTTTCCTATGCTTCTCTATCCATGCTCTTCATCTTGTCCTCCCTTTCACTGTGGCAGCGTCAGTGTGGACAAAGGCATGCATCATCGCCGCCCAGGAGACTAGATTCCTCTCTGGCATTTCATCCATTAGTTTATGTTCTTGGTGATTCACTCTTGTCCTCCATTAGTTTACGTTCTTGGTGATTCCCAAGATATTTTGTTTCTCTTACGCTCAGGAAACTCATAAGTTTTTTTCTTGCCAGGAATGCGATGATTCCATGCTGAGCGCGCTGGAGCTCATTGGCTCGATATCACACATCGAGCCTGGCACCAGAGTGGTGAGTAATGAAGACAGGTCGCGGCAGTTCGTGATAGTGGACCTCAAACAGAAGGAGGAAATGTGTCGCAAGCTCGAACTGCTTCCTACGGACAGGCTCGTCACGGGTCTCGCGCTGTGTACCGTGCCTCGCAGGGCTCTCGAGCTGGGTGCGTTTGAGCCAGTCAAGACGAGCGGCGATCAGGTGGAGCTCAAGATCAACGAGACGAAGCTTATCCTCCAGAGCGTAGAGAGGCACGTCCGGCTGAGGGAGCTCGGTCTCCAGGACTGGCTGAATCTCAAAGCTTGCGCTGGAACACTGGTGGTGAGGCACTGCGCGGTCGTAGACTTGAGCTGGCTGGGTGCCACCAGCAACGTTGGCTTGTTCTGGCCGGTTCGCGACTCAAAGTTCCTCAGCCTGGTACAGAGACTCCTACGCGATATCAGTATCCGGACTCGTGGTTTCTGCGCACAGTGGGGTCCTTTCCAAGCGTCCAACATCCGTGAAGTGAGAATCGTCCCCCTGGAAGACATCACAGAGCTAGAGCGCGTAAAGTTTGTGGAGCCGAGGTGGCTGTCAAGCAGGGAGATTGTTCCGCGTCGCTCCAGCTTGCCAGCCGCGGCCGGCAAGAGAACTCTAAGGATTCGGGAGCCCATAGTTGGTCCAGGATACCGGCCCCGACCGAGATACTGGTATCGTCTACTCCAGGTGAAGCCACAGGACATGAAAGACTCGGATGGCGGACACCATGGGTTCCGTGAGGTGCCGATACATATGGCGAACAGGAAGAAGCTCAACAGGACGCAGCGGATAAAGTTCGGGTTGATCAAGCCAAGAAAGAAGGGACAGTAAAAAGCATGGTTTTGGGAGAGCTCAGCCGGCACGAAGTTTGGTCTGGTGGTAATTAACTGCGGTCTACTTTGGAGAATGCTCATCAGGTGACGTACCAACGAATTAAATGGCTCCACCATACAACGCCGTTTGCGGTGAAAAGGGAGCCGGTGTGTGAGCCGAGACGGTGAAGAGAGGAGAGGAGCGAAGCCACTTCTACTGTCACTCCACTGCTCCGAGTTCCTGCTCCGCCTGTACAACACCGGGTTTGGTTCTCTTCCCTCCACTCACTCCTTATGCGTTAGATTTCTTACTCTTTTGTCTCTTTCTATCGCTCTCTCGATCTCACTTGCTTTCTCGGTCACTTGTGTTCTTAGAGTGTGCGGCATTTGGCTGTTTCGCGGAATGGGTCCGAGCACTTAGCTTCTGGAATGTGAGGGACCGGTCGTGAAATCGGGAGAGCAACTTGGGCGTTACAAGTCGATCGAGGAGCTTTCGCTTTTCCAATCTACATTCTGGTATTTCACTGCTTTCACTCTTTATGTGAATTCCTTTACTGTTTGCGGCCTTGCTCGTGCTTGCTTGCAGGTAGAAAAGCTATGGTTGTTGCAATGCGGGAGTTCGACATGGAGCACCCGTATGACGTGATCGACAATTGCTCGGCCGACAACCGCGAGAAGCAGAGCGTGGTAGCCGACTTGGATGGCTCCTGCGTTCGCAGCCGGAGCTCCTTCCCTTACTTCATGCTGGTGGCTCTGGAAGGAGGCAGCCTCCTGAGAAGCGTGCTCCTCATGGTCATGGCCCCCGTCGCGTGGCTGCTCTACCACTTCGTCTCGGAGGCAGCAGGCATCAAAGTCCTCATCTTCTTCTCCTGCGCCGGCCAGAGAGCTCGGGACATCGAAGCGGTGGCTCGCGCAGTTCTCCCCAAGTTCTACTCCGAGGACGTCCACAGCTCCACCTGGAGAGTCTTCTCGTCGTGCGGCAAGCGCTACATTCTCACGGCCAGCCCGAGACTGATGGTGGAGCACTTTGCCACGACATACCTGGGCGCTGACAAGGTGATAGGGACGGAGCTGCAAGTGACAAGGAGCGGGTACGCTACGGGGTTCGTCAAGAGCCCCGGCGTTTTGGTTGGCGTCAACAAGAGGCGGGCATTGAAGGCCGTGTTCGGTGAGGAGGTGCCAGACCTGGGGATTGGCGATCGCAGCTCTGATTATCCGTTCATGGCTTTTTGCAAGGTTGGTACTTCTCGTTCTCTCTGAGCTCTCTTCCTTTTCGCCTGTAGTCAGCAGGAGCATATGCATATATTGCAGTGCATGCTATGCTAGTCTGTGATCTTTGGAGCAACTCGTCGCCTGGCTTTCTTTTTCTTTGATTTCGTTGTATGGTTGTTGGTGTCAAGTCCGCGTTGTCTTCGTTGTCTCCGTCGTCTTCTGGCTTTATTTCATCCACGGATGTGGAACTTCCGAGTCTCACCAGAACTAATAAAGTCGTCTCTCTTTTTTCCTTTTCGGCTTTGCAGGAAGCTTACATTGTTCCTAGCCAGCCTGCCGACGCCGTTCCAGCTCACAAACTCGCGCGCAAGATTATCTTCCACGACGGCAGGCTGGTCCAGAGGCCGACGCCGTTCGTGGCGCTGGTCACCTTTCTGTGGCTACCCGCCGGCTTCCTCCTGGCCTTCTTCCGCATCCTGGTGGCGCTTCCATGCCCGGTCGAGTACGTCCCGCTGCTCTACAAGGTGATCGGCGTCCGGCTCATCGTCAAGGGCAAAGTCCCGCCACCTTCCAAGAACGGGATCCTCTTCGTCTGCACGCACCGGACGCTCATCGACCCGATAATGGCCTCGGCGGCCTCGGGGAGCGACGTGACCGCGCTCACCTACAGCATCAGCCGGGTGTCGGAGGTGCTCTCGCCCATCAAGACGGTGCCGCTGTCGCGGGACCGGGAGAGGGACGCCTCGAACATCAAGCGGCTGCTGCTGAAGGAGAACTTGGCGATCTGTCCCGAGGGAACGACGTGCCGGGAGCCTTTCCTGCTGCGGTTCAGCGCCCTGTTCGCGGAGCTGTCCGAGAACATCGTCCCGGTTGCGACGTCGACCAAGACGAGCATCTTCCACGGGACGACGGTGCGGGGCTGGAAGGGGATGGACCCGTTCTTCTTCTTCATGAACCCGTTCCCGGTGTACGAGGTGACGTTCCTCGAGCGGCTGCCGCACGATCTGAGCGTCCAGGGGGGCAAGTCGGCGATCGAGGTGGCCAACTACATCCAGAGGGTGCTGGCGGACACGCTGGGATTCGAGTGCACGAACTTTACGCGCAAGGATAAGTATGGGATGCTCATCGGCAGCGATGGAACGGTGCCTGCCAGGAAGAAGTCCTTTTGACCGCGAGGAGGAGCGAGAGAGATCGAGAGTGGAGGACAGGGCAGCAGCTCACAAAGCTATGGTGCGCTGCGGTTCTCTGGCAAAGCTTGCTTGGAAAGAATCTCAAGAAACGAGAAAGTTCGTGTCCTTCATTAGGGCAGATTTAAATTTAAAATGGCATCTCTGGCAGCATATCCTCTGCAAAGATTCAAGATTCTAGTAGCCCTAGATTCCAGAATATTATCTATTATATTTGCGTTTGTTATAGTTTCATGTTCCAAAGATCATTGGCAAACGAGCTTTCTATTCTTTATCATTTCTAGCCAGTAAGGAGGGAGGGACAATTCTCTGATACTTGAAGGGTATAATAGAGCCGAGAGACCTCCTCTTGCAGTCCGGCAGCGGCAGTGGCGACCATGTCCGGCTCGAGATCTTGTAGACGCCCAGGAAGCCAATCGCGAGGAGACCAAAGACTACCTCGTCCTCGCAGGCCCCAGCGCTAACTAACAGCTCCCAGTTAAATATCTGCCGAGGAACCAGCCCCGGATCATCCAGCGGCATTGCCACAAAGGGCTGCCACTGCCCCAACCTCTCGTCCAGGAGCAGCAATGCTGGGACTCCTCTACCGCCACCGCTGCTTGTTTGCATGCACGGGAAGAGGATTCGTCCACCACAGACAACCGGCAGGGGATACACGTCAAATATGTCGGAGGTGCGCGTGTCACTGACCATGAATCCCGGCGGCAGGCTCTTCCATCGCGCCAGAGTCCTCGTCCCCGAGTCTCGATCAAGGAAGCTAACAGACTTGAGCGAGTACTCCTTCTCCCCTAAACTCGTCCTGGTGATGAAAAAAAAGTGGCTTTCATCGCTGCAAAGACCGAGTATGGGAAGTGATGCCAGGATCTGGAAAGCTCCAATGTCCACTACCCAGTTCTCCCAGGCCGCCACTACTGCCGCACCACAGCAATTATAGTACATGTGGAGCTCCAGCTTGTCGTGACTGTGGGACTCCAACCCCGAAACGGTGATACTTCTCGAGTTCACGCCAGAGACCACCCGGAAGCTCGAGTCTGGGAATGCCTGGAAGCTGATGATGGTACCAGTGTGCGAGTCCGGTGGTGGAAGCCCAGTCCAGCTGCGAGTGAGGAAATTGGTGACGATCAGCTGGGCAGACATGGTCTCCACTAGGAGCCAGCCCGTCGACGTTGCTGCCCACACACGGCGGAGCTCTTCCGGGAAGTTTGGAAGGTAGTTCAGTGGAAGAGGCCTCCAGTGCTTCTCCCCAGGGCTCGCCATCTTATTGCGGTAGATGTAGAAGAACCTGGTGTCGCAGAGGGAGAGCACGCCCTGGCGCCAGGATTTGGAGACGAGCTTGGCGCGGAAGAGAGCCTGGAGAGGGAAGTGATCGAGAAGCTTGAGCTGGAAATCGAGCGGGAGATTTGCCCAGATGGATGCGTCCATTGGAGGCGAGCTGCCATGGAAAGAAATTCTAAGAAAGAGTATGGGATTCATATCGAGGAAATACCTTTCAACATTGTCAATGATGTTGCTGCCATGCACGCGCTTCATTCTCCTCGAGAGTTGCTAATCCTTTGCCCTACACCTCAGGGTTAAGGGCAACTGAATAAAATCAGAATCCATAGTGATCTGATTTATGTAAATACCCTTACATTTGCCATGAGGTTATACGCGACCGGATCGCTGGGATCTATCTTGACGAGCTCTTGGAACGCCACCTTCGCCACCTTTGCGTTCTTCCACTTGTGGCAAGCCCCCAGCACCGTCCTCCACGTAACCGCGGTGGGCTCATGCGGCATTCCCCTCACCATCGCCACCGCCTCCTCCAGCCGGTTGGCGCGGCCCAGCACGTCCACCATGCAGTGGTAGTGCTCGATCCCGCGAGGAACTCCACACCTCCCCATGGCCGCGAAGAGCCCCCGCGCGCGATCCACCATCCCGGCGTGGCTGCAAGCCGAGATCGCGCACACGAAGCTCGCGCCCACGGGAGGAATGCCCTCGTCGATCATCTGGCGGAAGAGCTCCAGCGCGCGATCGATGTCTCCGCCGTGGCTCAGCCCCGCCAGGAGCGCGTTCCAGGCGATGGAGTCGTTGCTCGCGGATGCCGCGAAGAGGCACTGCGCGTGGCGGAGGCTCCCGGATTTGCAGTAGGCGTCGATCAGCCCCGCGTGGAGGACGGGGAGGATCTCCATCCCCGCGCGGAGGATCCGCGCGTGGATGGATTGCGTGAGCGGCAGCGACGAGGCGGCGGTGGCGCACGCCTTGAGCGCGGCGCTCATCGCCCACGCATCGGCCGAGAGAGGAAGACACAATTCACGCGAGAGGAGGAGCTCCAGCGCGAGCTCGCCCTCGCCGGCGCTGGCGTGCGCAGAGGCGATGGAGCTGACAGTCACGGCGCTGTGGGCTGGGAGGCGATCGAACGCCATGCGCGCGTCGATCAAGCTCCCACACTTGGCGTACATGTCCACGATCGCGCCGCCCAGGAATTCCTCGCGCTCGAATCCCCATCGCCTGGCCCGGGCGTGGAGCTCCATCCCCTCGCGAAGAGCGCCCATTTTCACCGCGATGTTCTTCCCGCCAGTCGAGATCTCTCGCGGCTTCTCGCTCGCTGCCAGGGCGATGCACGCCTTGATCGCCGCGAGAACACACCGAGCGTCTGGATCCGCGCAGCTCCGGCTGCCCGCCATGATCTTGAACGATTCCAGCGCCAGCGCCGCCTCTCCATTGTCCGCGTAGCCATTCACCAGCGCTGTCCACGCCACCACGTCCGGGCCATCGATCTGATCGAACACCCGGCGGCAATCCCTTGCGCTGCCACACCGCGCGTAGAAATCCACCAGCGCGGCGGCCAGGAACAGATCCCTGGAGCACCAGCAAGCATCGATCGTCGCGTGGATCGCCATGCCTTGCTCAAGAGCCCTAAGCTTCACCACTCTCCCGGGGGAGAGCTCCACGCCAGACTCCATCGATGCGAGCTCGCAGCACGCCCTGATCGCCGCGGAGAATGCCCTGGCATCCGGGGTGGGGATCGCCCGCGGCCTGGAGCGGAAGAGATCGAGCGCCGTGGAGGGATCCCCGGAATCGATGTAGGCCAGCATGAGCGCCGTCCAAGAGGCGAGGCTGTGGCCCGCGGGGGTGAGATCGAAGATCCGCCGAGCGTCGACGGTGCTGCCACAGCGGGAGTACATTGTGACAAGCGCGCTGGCGACGTAGGGATTGGAATCGAGGGAGCGAGCGGCGGCTTCCCCATGGATAATCCGGCCCTGCTCTAGCTCCTGGATCGCGGACGATGCCCTGAGCGCCGGGATGAGAAGCCAGATGCTTGGCTGCGGGCTCGGTCGCTGGATGTAGTACGCGGGGAGTCGAGATAGAGCGAATGCGCAGACCTGGTGGTAGTGCCGCCCTATGGAGCTTCGGATATTAGGGTTCCTGGGTAAGAACCCTAAACTCTCCAGCGTTATTCCGTTAAACACTCTTGGCGCAAATTTAACCGCGCTATCCGATCAGTGTGCTCGACAGAAATCCCTCCTGAGAAGAGCAAGAGCTCCGACATGGAATCAGAACATTGTCATTATAGGTCTTACATAAAGTTTTGTTAGATGAGCATGAGTTTCTAAAACGGGCATTGGAAATGTTAGACACATGAATCAATACTAGCAACTAGAGAAAGTACCATATTTTAAAAGAGTGCACCACTCATGGTGAAAGAGTTCTAGGCGACTGCTCTAAAAGGGGTTGCCTCTTCTTCCTCATTAAACTTTTGCCCCATGGGCACCTCTTTAATACTAGTCATCCAGAATTCTTTCACCACGAGTAACACTTGCCCTAAATTTCACACCACAGTAACATCCTCCAATCTACAAAGCAGCATAGAAAAGCAAACCTAGAAGAAACCACCCCAACTGTTTCATTTGAACAACATTCAAATCAAAACATTAAATAATTTGCTATGTATTGCATGTAGTAATGTTTGATTTATTTAATTAAATAAAAGCTTATAATTATGAACATGTTTATAATTTCAAAATTAATCTTATTGCTAGATGGTAAAATAGAAAAGAATATACTAAAAAGTATTTAAGCAAGTGTATCAATCATAAACAAAATTATAAATACAAAAACCTGTTAGATAGCAGAATATTTTGAAATATCCAAACATATTCAGATATATCCATTTAGTCCCCTTACAGATTTGTTTCAGCAAACTAAAAACATTAAATTTTAAAGCAAACCAAAACACCCACGGCATCCAAGCCAATGCTCAATCAATGCCCTTCTTCGCGATCAGAGATTATGCATGCCATTTTGTGCTCCCAAAACGAAAAGTTGACGCTCTCCCTCCTGTCTTCATGGAGAAGAGCAAAGCTGAGCTGCAACATAGGAATCAGGGCCACCTCAAGTATTGTTGTAGGGTGTCTCACAATTGGGCCATAGCTGCGGTTAGTGTTGTGGAAAAATTGGCCAGCAGACAGTCTCATGAGCAGAGACTGTCTCATATGAGCAGAAGGAAATTTGGGAGACTGCTCCTCCAAACTTCCTTCACCATAAACAGGGCCCAAATTCTTCACCTCCCAGGAGCAATGTCTGTTGGCCAATCCTTGTACTCGCCATTGATCACCATCCATTCACTAAAAGGCCCACTCTTTTAGAAATCTTTTGCGCTACTTTTAGCAGATCTATTGCCGGCGGAAAGGAATCCAAAACCTAAAACAAATCACCCCAGCTGTTTCCATTTGACAACATGCTAACATTGACAAAAATTTATACTGTACATAGCGTAATTTTATTTTTTCCAATTTTTTCACGAACAAGCCAACTAGCCAACAATCAACCAGCATACATATAACTCACAAGTTCAGAAATCCAGCGTGCGGCGGCCTTACTCGCCCCAGGAGATACTTGAGCGTCCGGGAGAGGCTGAGCTTGGACAAGAATCCCATGAGGCCGCAGCACTGATCGCCACCACCACCACCACCACCACCACCACCACCACCACTACCACCACCACCGGCGGTGACGAGCCTGGGCATGCTCATGCTGAATGTGAGCGGAGCATAGCCCATGATCTTCTGCCAGTTCCACGGGAAGAACTGCGTCGAGTTGTCGACGACGTTGAGCGGCTGCAAGTATGCCCGCGCGGCCTGTTCCACCAGATGGTTCTTCATTCGAGTTCTCGGGCTCCCGCCGCCGCCGCCGCCGCCGCTCACGCTCTCCGTGCTGTGGCATTGGTACTGGAGGAACATCACGTCCCGGAGGCTCGTGTAGTGGAGGTCCAGGCTATGCACGCTGATAATCTCTGGCTTGTTGAGTCGCCAGTCTATAACCCCCGCCTTTGGAATAGTAGCAGTAGCTGCTGGTTTCTTAGCGGCTGAGAAGAGCGATGAAACGAGGGGGCGCATTGTCGGTGAGCTAGTCAGCCTGCAAACAGTAGAACACGGTGTCAAGCTTGGCACACGAAAGCTTGGATTGATCGTATAGACCAAACAAAAGAAAACGAAAGTTTCACCCAATGCAGCAGACAAAGCAACCCCTCTCCACTTTTCTTTTTATTTGAAACTGTGCTAGATCTCGAAACTCTAAAGCTAAACTTTAGCATGAACAAGGCATCAGATGCGAATCGTTTGGACATCTACAGTGAATGCCAAGATCAGAGCAAACAAAAAGGAATCCCCGGAGAAAGCAGGGACATTTGGTCCCAAGCGGATGATAACACGCCGTGACGAAATCTCCCAAGAGAAAGAGTGAAGGAGCATACCTCTTCGTGGACATTTTCCGCTAGGCGATGCTACGCCTCGTCGACGCCATCAACGCCGGAGGCCTTGCAGGAGCAGAAGAAGAAGGCGCTGCGAGGACGAACAGCCATGGCTAGCAAGCACACAAATCCTGGCGATCGATCGAACTAGATTCTCAAACAAACGAAGAGCAAGGAAGAAAGAAAGAACAAAACGAATGAAGAAAAGAAGAGAAATCGGCCAAAAGGCACTCCAAATCCAACCAAAAAGAACAGAAAAAAAGGAAAATCTCTCACGGATAAAGAGAGAAAGAACCAAAGATTCAGACAAAGAAATCCGGATCCATCACAGATCGCGAAGAACAAAGCGAGAAAATGGGGAGCTCCCTCCTGCCTAGAAACCCTATCTCTCCTAAAAGCTTTTAATCCCGTCCTGGGCTCTACAATGTGGCTACAGAGCTTTCCTTGCTCGCCTTTCCTGCTGGCGGGCGGGGATAAAAATCGACCGTTCTTACAGCACTTGGTGGCCGCCTCCCAGCCGTCGGATCTCCAGGTAAAATACCATGCCTCCCGTTGGATGCTATTATAGCAAAAAATTCTCACCAATGATTTGTCTCCACTCCAATGTCCCATTTTGTTTTCCAACCATACAATATTACATCATACACGTTTTCCGGGAAGAAAGAATCGCAGCCAATCACAGAGATTTTCGTCAATCGCCGCGCCACACGTGTCGCTAAGCTGTCCCTCTCCATGGGTGGTTTGGTGCCGTACTACATGGCGGCCCATCGCAAACGCATCCGGAGATAATTCCACGCTGGTGGAGGCGTACGGAACCACACCTTTTTTCTGGCCTTTTGCCCTTTCTAGGAAAGCTTCCTTGTGCCCTAGGATTCAGGGTTTAGGGTTTATAGCAAGAGTGTTCTTCCTTGGCGGGGTTTTAGTCCACCAAGCAGGGCTGTTCTTGGAACGCGAACAAATGCGTCACTGGGAGCTCCGATTGCTGCAGCAAGATCATCTTGTGCGAGGACGACGACGACGATGACCACACCGCTGCTCCATCGCCGCTTTGATTCTGCCCCTGGCTCTGGAGCGCGTGATTCTGCCAGGTACTCGCGCTGCTCGCGATCGCGTCCGCCTTCTTGATCTTCTCCTCGGTGATGGAGCTCTCCGGCGGTAGCAATCCGCTGGGCCTGAGCGCCACCATCTCGCTCGAGTGCTGGATCATCCTGGGGTCGGCCTGCACGAGCCTCGCGCCGTGGTCCGCCGTTGGGAGCTTCTGCGCGAACACCAGCACCTCCCTGTCCTCGCAGCTCGCCTGCTCGATGTCCGGCTCGATCGAGTCGTCTGACGATGATAGCTCCGACTCGTCGTCCACCTCCAGCAGGTCCTTCTCCCGCTCCAGCTTCTTCATCGCCCGCTCGATCTTGCCCAGCTCCTTGGTTTCCCGCTCTAGCTCCACCTCCAGCTCCTGGATCCGCTTCTTCCGCCCCTCGCGCCAGTCGTCCAGCCTCTCCCTTCTCGTCAGTAGCATCTGGAGCTTCTCCTGCTTCTTGGCCGCCTTCATCTCCGGAGTGAGATCCTTGAGCGCGTCCATGAGCACGTCGCCGTCGACCATGTTGTGGTCCTTGCACATATGAGCCCGGAGCTTGTAGTTCTGGCAGTATTTCTTCTCGCAGCCTTCGTGCGGGCACTCGTGGTACTCGCCGGTGTGCGTCTTCATGTGAGAGCGCAAGTTAAAATCTAGAGAAAATGCCTGCCATTGCTCAGGATCAGCACAAGTGAAAACAATATCCGAGCGTGGAAACTCCTCACCTTTCCGCAGCCTTCGTGCAGGCAAACAAATGACTTCTCGCCAGTATGAATAAGATAATGTCGCTTTAACTTGGATCTTTCCAAGAATCTCTGGAACAAATCACAGTTTGAGAAGTCCAAGCCAGAGAAACAACGCTAAAGATCTTACCCTGTTGCAGCCTTCGTAGTGACAAACATATGGCCTGTCACCGTGTACTCGGGCATGCCGGTACAGTCCACCAGGTTCACTGAAAACTTTGTCACAGCCTTCGTGCTTGCACACATACAAATTCCCTGCACAGATTGGAGACGCAAAGTTCTTCAGTACCAAGGGCGCTACAAAGCACAGCAGAGCGAAGAACGTGAAATAAACATATCTAATGCATCATGCCCTTAAGCTACCTTGGCGTGGCTGATCAGAGTTCTCACTGGAATTCATTCCACTCAAACCTTTCCTGCCGCCGTTTGCTCTCGAAGGCCTGCCTCTTTTCTTCGGACGCATGCGTCTTGGAACTCTCTGCCCGACCTCTACAACTAATGAAATAAAACTTAAGAAACACAAGAACATAACAGGTGGAAGCCAAGCAAAGCAGCAAAAACAAAGCAAAACCAAACAAAAGACAATCCACTACCTTTACCATTTTGAGAAGAATACTTCGCACTTTCGGCAAAAACCTCTGTCATGCTCCGGACACGAGCGGGCTTGCGAGTTGATTCGGTATCGTCTGACTCATCTCCTGGAAAATGGAAAGTCGAAAGTCGACGAACACTTGCAGTCAGAGAGGAGATGGAGAAAAAAAGAAGAAAATGCTTTACCGGGATACCGCCGCTTGATTCCCCGGTTGGCACGAACAGGACGAGTGTTTTCCTCGAGCTTGGGAGTGACAAGTGGTGGCGGAGTGGTCGCCGCCGTGGAAGGAGCTGAGGAAGAAGATCTTCTCCTGTAAGTCAGGAGAGTTTTCTCTTTGGTGTCCACCCCTGCCTCGGTCTTCACAGTAGTGACAACTTCTAATGCTTGCGGCTGCTGCCCGGAGCCACCACCAGCACCACCACCGTCGACTTCCACTTCACCATAGTCGCCGCTAGATCCATCGTCGTCTTGCCTCACTGGCACTGTCACCACCTCTTTAGCTTCCCCATCCACGGTCCCATCGAAATCCATGCCCCCCAGGAAGACGAAACGCGAAGATAATCCACGCTACCTCCTCTTCTGGCGCATAGAATTCTCGCGTGCTGCGGTGCCCGCTCTATCGATCTCCACGTTTCTCCCTTGCCTCTACACCACACCTAGTTCTTGCTAAGAGATTGGACGATACCTGGTCGAGAGCTCGTCCAGAATTTCGGATCTGCGCACCCTAAACCCCACGAATTCCTCCCGAGACCAGCGCCAGCAGCCACGGCCCGGCGAAGCCCCTCGCCCCCCCGGATCCGCCGTCACCAAAACCCCAGAATCGCCGTGCTGCTGGCGCTGGCGCTGCTGGCGCTGCTGGAGCTCCAGGGAGCTGGCGCCGGCGGCAGCGATTCCATGCCGGATGGCCGCGACTCCTCACAATCCCATCCTTCCCGGAAGCGCGATGGGGATGGAAGCGCTGCTCTCGAGAGACAAAGCTGGGCAGTGTGTAGCCAAAAGCCTAGACGCGCTTAAAGCTCTAGTCTAAAAGCCAGGGATTAGCGAGGGGATAAGGAATATAGCCTGGGCATCAAGCCACCCAGTGTGTGGTGTGTGCGGCGTGCGTCCATCTTAGCTTTCTATCCCACTCTCTCACACACCCGTCGGAGGTTCGAATCTCCTCCACGACAAGACAAAATAATGCAAGGCGGAAGAACCCTAATTTCAACTCCTAGAAAATTTCTCGTCCGGTGGGGCGTAGACTTTGGAGAGGAGAATGTAGCTCGCAGCTGGGCTTTTGGGATCGATCGCGAGGGCGCTCGTTGCTGCTCGAGCTCCTCGCTCCAGATCGCTATGCACGGTACAGGCGTTGAGAAGGATCGTCCAGGTCACAGCGTCCGGGAGAAAGGGCATGCTGTGGACGAGCTCCTCGGCCTCTTGGATCCGCCTCGAGCGCCCCAGGAGATCGATCATCGAGGAGTAGTGCTCGATCGTCGGCTCCAGGCCGTGGGCTTCCCGGATCGAGGCGAAGAAGTCGCGCCCCTGGATCACGTCCCCCGAGTGGCTGCAGGCGTGGAGGATCATCACGAACGCGTCCGCGTTTGGCTTCCAGCCGAAGAGATTCATCGCCTGGAAGAGATCGATGGTCTCTTGGCAGCTGCCGTTGGACGCCAATCCGGCCATGAGCGCGACGAAGCACGAGGTGTCCTGCTCGGGCATTCGATCAAACACGGATTTTGCACGATCGGCGAGACCGTTTTGGGCGAGCGAGGCCATCAAAACGAGCCAGGAGACGGTGCTCCACTCGGGCATGAGGTGGAAGAAGAGCTCGGGCTCGCGAATATACCCGTTCTGAGAATATCCAAAAATCAAGGAGTTCCAAGAGATAATGTCCCTCTGTGGCATCTTCTCAAACACTCCCTTTGTTGCCTCTGGATGCCCTCTCATGGCATATACTCTCACCATGGAGTTCCATAGCATGGCATTCCAGCAAGGAATCTTTGCAAACGCCTCTTTTGCTTCTTCTAAATGCCCGTTTTGGGAATATCCGTCGATTAGTACGTTCCAGGCCACCTTGTCTCGCCTGGGCATCTTTTCAAAAATATCCCGGGTGTCTTCCGGGCGGCCTTGTTGGGAATATACGCCGAGCATCGCGGTCCACGAGACCTCGTCCGTGTGGGGCATGACGTGGAACAATCCACGCCCTTCGTCGGCTCGCCCATTCTGGGCGTAGGCGCTGATCGTCACATTCCAGAGCGTCTTGTCTCTTTGGGGCGATCGATCGAAGAGATCGCGCGCCTGGTGCAGCGATCCTAGGCTGGCATAGGCGCCGATCATCGTCGTGCAAGCAATGAGATCCCGGGCGGGCATTCGGTGGTAGATTTCTTCCAGGAGCTCTCGATCTTGATCTTCTTGTTCTTCGTTCGCCATGCCCTGGAGGAGGCGATTCCAGGAGATCACGTCGCGCTGCGGCATCCAGTCGAAGAGCCGCTTGGATTCCTCGATCTTGGCGTTCAGGGCGTGCGCGGTGATCATCTCGTTCCAGGTCATGAGCGGCAGATCCGGCAGCGTCGATTCGAGTAGAGCTTGGAATTTCCCGGTGGAAGCGTACGTCTGCGCCATCAGGCTCCAAGAAATCTCGCTCCACTGCGGCATTCTCTCCAGGAATGCTGCTGCTGCCGCGAGGCCGTGATCATCTCTTCCAGAATCTTGGAGCTCCGCCTGGATGGCGCAGTTCCAAGACTCGAGATCTCTCCTCGCCATCGCCAAGAAAGTCCTCTCCGCGTCCTCGCAGCGCCCGCTCTGCCCGTAGGTCGTGATGAGCGCGTTCCACGACACCACGCTTCGATCCGGCATGGCGTGGAAGATCTCCACGGCCTCGTCGAATCGATCCGAGCGCAAGAATGCCGCCATGAGCGCGTTCCAGGCGACGAGATCCGGGCGAGGAAGAAGAGCAAATATTTCCAGCGCGCGCTCCAAGTGCCCGGTCTGGGAATACGCCGCTAACATGCTCGTGAAGGAGATTACATCCGCCAGC
Organism: Selaginella moellendorffii; assembly: GCF_000143415.4. Taxonomy (NCBI): domain Eukaryota; kingdom Viridiplantae; phylum Streptophyta; class Lycopodiopsida; order Selaginellales; family Selaginellaceae; genus Selaginella; species Selaginella moellendorffii. The sequence continues at coordinate 2,011,171 of NW_003314264.1, forward strand.
GGCATTCTATCGAAGAATATTTTGGCCTCGATTGGGATTCCAGAGAGATTGCACGCCTGGATCATCGCGTTCCAGCACACGACGTTCCGGCGAGGCACGCGATCGAAGTAGCTCTTGGCGGCATCGATTTGCCCAGCTCGGGCGTGTGCTGTGATCATAGCGCTCCAGGCGATCGTGTCGGGGTCGCGGATGTAAGCGAAGATCGCCTCTGCGTGGGCGATCATGCCGCATTGCGAGAAGATCTTGAGCAGCGTTCCACACGATATTGCGTCGTGGTGGGGCATCTTGGAGAAGGCCTCGCGGGCGGGAAGCATATGCCCGGACTGGGCATATGCCGCAAGAAGGATATTCCAGGAGAAGATATTCCTTTGATCCATGGCTAGGAAGACGCACTGCGCGTCTTGGACGCTCCCGGACCGTCCGAGGGCGCTGATGAGCATATTCGCTCTTCGTGTCTTGTCCATGGGACTGGGGTGACGCTTCTCCCTGGTATCTTGCTAGTTTTTCGATTGCCATGAAAGAAATCTTTGCAAGAATATCATACATACATTATTATTATTACATGAGTAGCTAGGGGGCTAAATGATCTAATGGCTTCGTTTATACCGAAGAACAGGATTCGAATTGGCAAGACCGAAAATTTCAAAGTTTTGAAGATGCTCTTATTCATTTAAACAAAACCTTTTTTGCATAATAGGATTATTTGAGACGAGGGGCCCTTAATTCTCTCTCATATATGTATCGTATAACTTAAATTTGATTTTTAAATTTGGCTATTACATTATACTCATTTGTTCAAGCTTGCTAGCAAACCACAGGACGATAACCATAACATATAGCGCTAGAAGAGGAATTTAGATTATGTTAAATTCGATGGTGCTAGAGAATGAGCGTTCACTGTTCAAGGAGAACAGCTGAGTAAGATTGTGGTAGAAAACTATCACTAATGAGAAGGCCTTTTGCTACAAAAGTTTTGAGTTTGATCTCACTTGTCAAGTGAAGGAGATGCAACCTGGATAGAACTTTCCCAGTTTCCAGGAATGTCTTCCACGGTCTGTGACATCCTGTTGATCAGATCAAAGCAATGGACCACAAGTTTACGAAGCCCTCAAGAAAGAGATATCGTCATCAGGGTAATCGCAAGCACAAGTGTCTCCAAGTTACGTAGATTGCCTTTGCCTTCGAGCACCTACAAGAAGAAGATTACAGGGTAGAAAATTGAAGACCACAAAGTAGCCAGTGCCGAAACTGACGATTTGCAAGCTCCAGCAGAAGGGAAATGCTCATCTTGTGCTTGCAGTCCAAATGGAGGAAGGTAAGCTCTGTGATTGTGCCCCACCAATTCATCCAGCTCCCAGTCTCCACCAATTTCCAAGCTCTGGAGTTTGCCACATTTCCTGTTGAGCTTGTAGATATTCAGGACTTTCAGGCTCTCCGATTGGAAATTGAGGCAGATGATTTATTATATTTGACCCAAAAATCATAACAGAAAAAAACTATTCTTGTTTCATCGCTCGAGAGTTTTCTCGTAGTCCTCAATCGATTTAAACAACGCCGCAAAGTTCCCCTTGCCAAATCCCCCACACCCTCCTCGCTGGACGTTCTCTTCCATGCATCCCACCCTCTGGATTATCTCCAAGAACAAAGTTGGCCTACACAAAAAGCCATAGAACATCGAATCTTTCCAAAGGACAGAGAGAAAAGAAAACACATACCTGTCACCCACAGGCTTGGTGAAGATCTGGAGCAAAATCCCCTGATCATCCTTGTCAACCAGGATCCCGAGCTCCTCGCACATCTCCACTTGCTCGGGCGTCAGGCTCGATCCAATCCTCTCCGGCAAGTCCCTGTAGTACTTCTTGTTCGGCCTGGGCATGAACTCAAACCCCCCGATGTGAGATCTCATCCTCATCTCCCTCAAAGTATGAAAGATATCCCGGCAAGAGATCGCCAAGTGCTGCAAGCCCGGCCCCTCGTTGTGATCCAAGTACGTCTGGATCTGCGACTTCCTCCGCGTGCCATGCACCGGCTCGTTCATGGGCAGCAGCACCATCTCGTTGTTGCTGGCCAGGACCATGCTGTTCAGCCCGCTCTCGCAGGTGCCAATGTCCTCGGCGGTAAACTCGGCAAACTCGTGAAAGCCCGTGAAGCCGGCCACGTACCGCGCGGCGTCCAGCAGGTTGTGGACGTTCCCGACGGCGTGATCCAGCCGGCAGAGCCCGACTCCAAGCCCCGAGGGGGACGACGAGAAAGGTGGCGGACTCACGCGCTCGTAGCCTGGGAGGAAGGGGCCGTCGAATCCGCCGCTGACGAAACGAAGAACCACGTCGCCGTAGAGCGCCACCTCGGACAGCACGAGCTCCTGGCCGGAGTGGACGTCGTGCATGGTCGTGGGCTCGAGCACCGCGATGGCGCCGTGCTCCACGCTCGTCCGGAAGGCGGTGGCGGCGTCCTCCACCCGGACGCCGACTGCCCGGACCGCGAGGCCGTGGGCGTCGAAGAAGTCGAGCATGGCGGGCTTGGTCATGGCTGGGTGGGGTGGCGGCGAGGCCGGCTGGTAGCGGTGCTTGTCCGAGTAGGGGGCCGAGAAGACGAGGACGAGCTCCTCCGACTGGAGCGCGTAGCTGCAGTAGACGTGGTTGCCGGTGGTCTGGTCCGACTTGGCGACGAGCGGCATGCCCAGCCCCCACGAGAAGCGGCGCCAGGTGTTGGTGGCGTCGCCGCACCACAGCTCGACGTGGTGGAAGCACAGCACCTTGAATCGGTCGGTGAGTGGGTTGGAGCGCACGAACTTGTCGAATCCCACGAGCCCACTCTTGGCCTTGCTCTCCAGATCCTGCCGCTGCCGCCGCTGCTGCTCGATCTCCTTTCCAACGTCCACCTTTCCGGCGCGATCCGTGTGCTCCAGGACCGAGCTGGACCTCCTCGGGCTGGACCTCGGGCTTGGCGACCTCGGGCTGGCCGCGGCGGCTGTCGCGCGCGACTGAGAGATGGACGAGGAGCTAGAGGAGGGAGGGGAAGAGAGCGATGCATGGCGGGCGCTACTCGCGGCCGCCATGAGCGAGGACGAGCATGGCGACGATGAGGGCGCGGGGATTACTACCGGGGATTGCATCCAGCCTATCCTTCCTTGCTGGATATGATAGAATTCCACCCCCTTCTCGATTGATTGCTTGATGGAAGGGCTCTACCTATATGCTCGCGCCAGGAAAAATTTGATCCCCTCCTCACGGATGAAGCCGCAAAAATCCGATCTTGCGCGTCGCCAAACTCGAGGCACACAAAAAAAGAATGAAGGAGCGAGCTTAAAAACTTTGAGGATCCTCCTCTCCTCCTTTTATTTCTTTCTCCCTCTTTTTTTTTTCCTCTCTTTTCCCCTTTGCGGCTGTGCGCTCGCTTGTTGGCCAGTTGTGTCACCACACAGAAGAGGTCGTATCTATATACTGTCCCACCCACGATGCGTTTTCTACCAGTGAATTCTTTGCTTTGGTCGTTTCGCTTTGCTTGATTGATCTGTCCAAATCTTTTCCTCACGGCTCTGGGCTTCCGCTGGCTGGGCTTCCAACGCTGGCCGGGCTCGTGGATGCCGACGTTGGAGCTTTGTAGTCCCAGATAAAAATGCCACCTTCCTCCCCCACCGAGACTACGTGTTGCTGATCGGGGCTTATCTTCACCTGGAACACACACGAGATAAGTGAGAACTCAACACGGCAGCGAGGAACGAAACCAAAACTGACACCTTCTAGATCCTATCCAACTATCTACCAAGCCATCTATATCTCAACCTCATTGTTCCACGCAAATGGAGCCTCGTACCTTGGTGACGAAGAGCTGACACACAAGACAGCTTCTAGATCCTATCCAACTATCTTCAAGCCATCTATATCTACATGTCCTCGTTCTACACGAATGGAGTTTCGTACCTTGGTGATGGGCTCGCTGTGTCCTTTCCCTGTGAAGTAAGGATGGCCCTCGTCGTAGTTCCACAGGAGCACCTCCTTGTCATATCCCCCGCTGACGAACGCGGTGCCGTCGGGGCTTATGTCCAGCGCGGTCATCTCCGAGGTCAGAGATCCGTCTACGATTCGGATCGCCGCGCAGTCGTAGGCATCCCAGTACGTTATCTGGAATGGAAAATCTCTCAGCGTTGTCAGTCTCAAAGCCAGGAGATAATGAAAGTGTGTTTCCAACCTTGCGGTCTGTTCCGGTTGTAAGAAGCTGGCTCTCGTCAGGGTGGTACTGGATGGCCTTGAAGAAAGTGGACGCGAACATACTGTTGTTTCTTGTAAATCGCTGCCATTGCCACGGGAGTCGTGAGGAGGGAAGAAAATCTCGTAGCCAGGACTTACAGTAAGATCCCACACAATGCACGAGCCGTCGCTGCTGCAACTTACGCATTCCGAGTCGTTTTTGCGAACCTAACACCGCGGGAAAGGAAAAGGAAACAAACTTTTCAAGTTGTGCCCCCGCGATCAGAAAAGATATCGGTACCTGGACGCCGTTGACTACTTCGACATGCTCTTTCATCGTCGCGATCAAGCTGTGACTATGGGGGCCGATCCTCCATACACGCACCTGTCAGGACAAAACAATTCGTGCTGTGTGCTAAAAAGATTAAAGCTGGAGAATCACCTGACCATCCACGCCACCGCTGATTATCTTTCCACTGTCGGATGTGCCTGTGATTGCCGTCACGCCCTGCTTGTCAGCGTCAGTACAAAAGGAGATAAAAGAGAGAGCTTTACCAGTTTGTGAGCATTGAGTATCGTATAGAGTAGTTTTCCTGTTTGTGGCCCGAAGGCCCGAATCCGCCCGTCATTCCAGCCGCTAATGAGGGACTTTCCGTCGGGCATAAATGCTAAGCTCATGCATTTCTGGTTGGGGACCTGAATTAATGAAAAAAACACGCGTTTCATCTTGTTTGCTTATCGAGTAAAAAACTTACCTGAATCCGAAGTAGCTCTCGACACTTTTCCAGCTGCCATATACGAATATCATCCATCGAGCACGTAGCAAAGACTTCACTGTAGCCCGATGGAAAAGCGACGTCATTGATTTTGTCGTAATGGCAAGTATGAATGAGCTGTGAGGCCATCATATTCCTTTTTGCATCATACCTATAACAGCGTTCTGGCACCGGCTTATCAGTAACTGGAAAAGAATTAAAGCAAATGCTTACTTGACGAGATACATGTTGCTCTTGGAAGTTCCAACAAAGAACTCGAAAGATCCGCTTTGATCAGCATTACCATTGGCCATTGCAGTGACACTACCGTGAACTCTGGTAGAGGAGACCGTTTTCAAAGTTCCAGACCTCAGGAGTACAATGTTTCCATCTCCACCCCCGACAAGTAGGTCGTCAAAGGGCGTCGATATCGTAGATTGTACTCCCATGCAAAGCTTTTGCTTAGGTCCATGATTTTGAAACAATTTCGGACCCAAACTCACCTGCATAGTACAACAGGGCGATAGTAAAGAGAATTGCAACACATAAAAGAAAATAATAAACCTGAAGAACATCTCCAGTTTGAGTTCCAACATATACGTAGTCGTCCTTACTATCAATAACCTGGCAATGCATCAAGATGAGACCACGAGCTTCAGCCTGAAACAGCACTTACAATTGTTTGCAACACTCGCCTGATTTTACCAAGTTGGCAATCGTATGGCCGAAGCTGCCTGTTTCCCTCGTCAAATTCCCAAATCGTCAGCTTAGCTGATGCAGCTGTGACGAGTTTTGTGTTTGTGCAATTGAAGAAGCACACGCACTGAGCATAGTCGATTGGCGTCGGACTGCCACAAACCGCCTTGCCCGACTTCACATACCAAACGACCAGTTTCCCATCATCTTGACCTCCAGTTGATGCCACGAAAGTTTCACAGGGAGAAAAGCTCAAGGACTCCACTTTCACCTGTCACAAAATCATAGCTGACTTCAGTCATCTTTTCCCGATTGGGATTTACTTTGTGCAAATTCAACTGGTGAAGAATCCTTCGCTCCTCCAGATCCCAGATGATAATGGTTGTCGTAAATCCCATGTACGAAACCTGTTCATTTAGAGGGACAAGTTAGACTTTAAAATGGAGAAAGTGACATTTCACCTGTCCTGTTGCCAAATATTTTCCACTTCTTGAGATGGCCAAACAGGACACCTTGTTGCTGTGTCCTTGCAAAAACTCTTGGTTGTGATCATCGCCCTGAAACAACCAAGACGTCAGAAAAAAGTTTCGATGAAGACAAAAAGAAGAACCGAAAAAAGGAAAAGATCATACCCGGTGTCTCAAAACAATGCAAGTCCCAAGCGCATAGACGAGCGTCGACTTGTCCGGGTGAAGAACCATGCCACCAGGCACGGTTCCGCTGTAGCCGATCACGCTTCCCAAGGGCAGTGGACGCGACATCTTTCCACATCCACCGGTGGACGCCGGTCAAAATCATCAAAGATCCGACACTCGCTGGATTTCCACGAGAGATTCCAAGCTACTACTTCAGCAGACACCCACGAATGAAAGCCCTGTTCTCCTACAACCGACCCTGTGAGACGATGCTCTTCCAGAAAATCGTTGAGCGAGCTATAACCGCCAGTTAATTCATATTTCAGTTAAAGTTCCAAACAGCCTTCTTCCTCCTTTCTTATTCTTTTTCGCTTCCCTGTGCCCGGATCGCTCGCTCTTTATCTGTGCCGATGCCTGGCTTCAGCAAGCCGTGCTACAGCCCTCCAGCCGATATCCCGACGGCAAAAACCATCTGGCCAAGAAACCACGTCCACGGCTTGATAAGCTCTGTTCTGTGCCTCGGCTATATCCTTTCCCAGTGCTGTGACACCCAATACTCTGCCACCCACGGCCACTATATGCCCATCCGAGTCTACGTCTGTTCCTGCGTGGAATACCTTTACGCCCCTGACCGCTGCTTCCGCCTCGTCTAGATTCTTGATCAAAGTCCCTTTCTTATAGTTTCCTGGGTATCCACTGCTCGCTAGAACCACTACCAATGCAGGATCTTTTGTCCATTTCAAGCCTTCGATGTCCTTGAGTTCACCCTTGCATGCAGCTAAAAGCAGTTTTGCCAGATCTGACTCGAACCTCATCATCAGCACCTAAAGCCCGTGCAAAAGAGATTTAGTTAGACATATAAACAATGAACTGAAAGAAGTAAGAGAAGAAGTTTTACCTGGCACTCGGGATCCCCGAAACGAACATTGTACTCCAGGAGCTTGGGAATTCCAGTCTTTTTGTCGATCATCAACCCGGCATATAGTATTCCAACGTACTTGCAACCTTCTTCGGCCATGCCTTTGACTGTAGGGAGGATTATAGTATCCATCACCAAGGACTCGAGGCGCGAGTCGACCATAGGCGCCGGCGAGTATGCTCCCATGCCACCCGTGTTAGGACCAATGTCACCGTCGCCAACACGCTTGTGATCTTGAGCGGAAGCCAGTGGAAGAGCCGTGTGACCGTCCACGATTGCAAAGAACGAAGCCTCCTCGCCGTCAAGAAACTCTTCCACGACGATTTTTCCGCCAGCGGAGCCCAAAGCTCCCTGGACGAGCATTGTATCCACAGCCTCGTAAGCCTCTTCCAAGCTCATGGCGACGGTCACACCTTTCCCGGCAGCAAGCCCGTCAGCCTTGACAACTATTGGAACTCCTTGCTCGGAGATGTAGTGCTTCGCGGCCGATGGATCTGTGAAGCTCCGGTACTGCAAGAAAAATGAAAAATAAGTCTATAGGAAAGAAAGAAAAATCCAACCTTGGCTGTGGGGATTTTGTACTTGTCGCAGAAGTCCTTCATGAAAGACTTGGAGCCTTCTAGCGCTGCGGCGGAGGCTGAAGGGCCAAAAGCTGGAATCCCAGCCTCGACGAGATCATCGACAAGCCCCGCGACGAGCGGAGCCTCAGGACCGACGACAACCAAGCCAACTTCCCACCGCTTACAAAACGAGATCACTGCAACACTATCGCTTACGTCGAGATCGGCAATGCAAGTAGCATCCCCCGCGATGGAGATCCCAATATTCCCTGGCGCGCAAAACACACCATCGCAGCTCGCAGCTCGCTGGAGGCCGTAGCAAAGCGCGTGCTCTCTACCACCGCCTCCAATCACAAGGCAGATGATTCCATCTATGAAAATGCCATCGAGTGGGAATAGTGTAAACGACTGTAGATAGAGCAAAGGAACGAACCTGACAACCCAGTCGATTGATCGCTGGCCTCCACGAGCACTACTCGCGATAATCTTCGGCGAGAGCTGACCGATCGGCTCGAGAAGCTCACGGCAGCACCCAGGATTGAGGAAGATCGAGACCAGGCCAGAGTATTCCAAGCCGCGAGCTTGAAAATGCCATCGCTGGAGGCGCCGGAGTAGATCCGTGGACGAGCGCCTAGATTTCCAAGCCCTATCGCGCCAGCGGCAGCACACGCCATCAATCACTGCCTAAACCCTGAGTATAAACCCTAGTTCTTCCCAGATGATAAAAGGTGTATATTTCCCGCCGGAAGAAAATTGGCTGGAAGGAATCCAGTGTTGGGTCAATCCCAGGGAGCGCTAGCGATGGCTTGCTCCAAATCTTCTAGCAAGTCATTCACGTCCTCGATGCCCACAGAGATCCTTATGAGATCTTTCTGGAGGCCTCGAGCTTTGCGGACTTCCACGGGGATGCTCGCGTGGGACATGAAGCACGGCAAGCTTATCAGCGATTTCACACTCCCTGAGACACCAGATCTTAGAAGGAATGGAGAAACTCTCAAAGATGAAGTTACCGAAGCTCACTGTGATGCTGAAAAGCCGAGTTTGCTCGACGATGTGCTTGGAAACTGCGACCGAGCCCGTGTAAAAGCTTAGAACAGATCCAGCTCCCATGCACTGGAAAGATTTATGCGTTTGGATGAAGACAACAACCATATGGAAGAGTTACCTGGCTGTAATGAAGTTCATGTCCTGGGTGACTGGGCAATCCCGCATAGCGAACGTTGCCGAGCTTTGGATGTGAGGCCAGATACTCAGCTATCACCTGGGCATTTTGCTACAAGAAAGGAGCAGTGTTTGAGACGCAAGACTTTGATACTCTAAACTGTACCTGTTGCTTCTCCACACGAAGGGGCATGGTTTTGATCCCTCGCAAGCACCCCCAACAATCAAATGGTGCTAGGCCGGTTCCTTCGGCGTTTTGGAGGAAGTAAATTTTCTTTGCCAATCTGGAACATGCAGCTCACTGGCTTAGATACGAAACAAAGTGATAGACTTACTCATCGTCTTTGACAGCGAGCACACCAGCCATGAGGTCGCTGTGGCCGGAAATAAATTTAGTTGCCGAATGCATGACAATATCTGCAATCGATCACACGCAAGCCGTAAGTTAAATGGACAAGATGGAAAACTTATACCTGCGCCAAGCTCCAATGGTTTGGACAACGCCGGAGACATGATACTATTGTCTACCATAACTAAAGCACCGTTCTCATGAGCAATTCTTGAGATTGCCTACAAAACCATGTTATGTGGTGGTAAACGAACGAATCAAGCAGTTGATGTATATACCCGAATGTCGGAGATGATTTGACGAGGATTAGTCGGGCTCTCGAGCCACACAAGTCGCGTAGACGAAGATATGGCACGTCGAACATCCTCTAGATTACTGGTGTCTACACGCCTGAAAAACCATAGTAAGAAACTCCACATTCTTGATACCTAGCTTCTTACTTCACAGTGATTCCAGAATTTGGAGTAATTCGGGACAGAAGTCTATCAGATCCGCCATATATGTCATCGCCTGCAACTATGTCTTCTCCTGAAAAGATTTTGACAATGAAACTGCTGGAAAAATGGATACAAACATCACCTGCTGAAACTAGATGGGATGCAGCACTTAGCGCAGCCATTCCACTGGTAAAACAAAACGCGCGGGAAGCACCCTCCAACTTTGCTAGTAACCTACAAATCGTTTGATCGTGAGCTAGAAAATGAAGATAAAAAACGAAGAGAACGCTTACGATTCAAGAGCATCACGAGTTGGATTCCCACTTCTCGTGTAGTCATACTGGCCGCATTCGGTAGCTGATGGCTAGAAAAAAATCAATGTCGAGCGTTCCAACAATCGAAACTTACTTGCTTGAAAGTTGCTGTCTGATACAGCGGAGTGCTAAGAGCTCCAAATGGATCGAATTCGCTGCTGAATTGCATAATCTCCGTCGACATGCTAAGCTCCTTCTTCGCATCCACTGCCGGGGTACAAATAAGCGGAAGAGCAAAGGATTCCAAGCCAATGTACCTGACCCTGGAGCTAGATTTTCAAGCTCCATCGCGCAAGGCCGAGCAAAACATCTGGCCGTCACTCCGGGCGCCCTGATCCTCGATGGAGCGCCGATTCCAGCAGCCTGACACACGATTCACAGCTGCGTGGTCGAAAATACGTGAAATCGAAGCCCCATACCTGTGATGGCGCCGCGATTGCCACTCCCTCGAGTAGCATTCTAGCCAGTGAGAATAATTTTTAGGGTTCGTCCAGGCAATGTTTTGTCCACGTGGCGCGATTCTAGACCGGCGGTAGCCGGTTGCCATGGTGCCCCTTTAGAACAAGAAAAAATGCGTGTAAAGGGATTCGAGAAAGGTCGATCTTTTCATTTCATTCATTCATTCATTCTCTAGGGTTGTGCTAGGGTTTTGAGAGCGCCTCGCCGGAGAGGCCCGGGAGAAGCAAATTCGATCGGTCGGATGGGGCGCCCGCTTCCGGCACACCTCACGACTGTGGACGCTGTAAGCAATCGAGCGCCGTGAGCTGCGCGGCGCGATCTTTCTTTCTTTCGTTTGCTGAATTCTCGCTCTCAGCTGCAGGAAAATGAGAATGTCGTGCTGGGAATGCCTGGGCCATGGGCGGAGGACAATCAAGAAATGAGCGATCACTACACGAGCAAAGTCGGGGGATTGCCGGTAGAATTGGTTTCTTTTTCCTCAGCTGTGTGTGATCGTAAGAATTTCACTTGGAGCTCGCGTTTCTGGAACAGGATTGGCCGCTTGATTCTGACGAGATCGACAGCAGCTTGCTGAAATGCAGTGTTTGCGGTGGTGAATTGGGACTCGTTGCACAGGTTTAATTCATGTATACTGTGATGCCTATTCCCTGCTTGCGATTATCTTTGCTTTTTCCAGGCCAGCTTTTTCCAGGTTATCTCAAAGTTTGCTTTTGTTTCCATTTGCAGGTGTATGCCCCGTTGTCGATCAACAATACCAAGATCGAAGAACGTGTGCTTTTTATTTTTGGATGCCCCACGTCTAGCTGCGGTATCAGTCCTCTCAGGTTCTTTCTACAAACAAAGCCATATATATTCAACTTGCTAGCATTCTTCCATGCAACTTAGCTTTTACTAACTAAGAACATTCCAGTTGGAGAACATTGAGGTTGCAGAAGGATGGTCCCTCGTCACCTGTGTGCTCGCCGGCTAGCGATACGCCATCGACTTCAACCGGTGAGTCTGGTGATGATGCGGAAGCTTCATCCGCTAGAGACGATCAAAACTCGAATGATTGGTGGGAGGACGACTCCTCGTGGGCTCCTATAGCTCAGGCTGAGAATGGGGAAGAGGCTGGGAGCATGGGATTGCACGAACTGGAAGAAGCTCTACTCGAGGCCGGATATGCTGCGGCGGCTCGACCGCAGTCACAGGCCAGTACGCGCCATGAGATACGAGAGTCCAATGAGGATGAACCAACGTCAAGCGAGGAGATTACTGAGGCCGAGTTACCTGGTAATACAACTTGTGGTTTTCGCATTTCCTTGGCACTCTTTTGAGGACGAGGCTATTGACAGATTGGTGACAATGCAGTGCTACCATGCTTTTACATCTATTCCCAGAATGAGTCCCATCCGTGCCGGGGCAGCAGAGCCGTGAGCGCTCTACAAAACTCGGAACGGCTTGTGGACTTCGGTCTGGATGCTAGTACCGGTACCGATTCCGCTCAGGCGGACGAGTGTTGGGAAGGGGAGGAATACGAACACGATAGGGCCGTTTCAGCTGATAGGACTTATTTGAAGTTTAAAAAGAGATTGGATTGCTACCCGGAACAATGCTACAGGTTGGTCAGTTTGTTTCCAGTTCATGTTTTTTTGAGACTTGCTTTGGTTGAGAGCAGGTATAGTTTCGGTGGCCGTGCGTTGCTAGCGAACAAAGATCAAGGGGATCCCGGTGTTTGCTCCTTGTGTCGAGGGCCTCGGGTTTATGAGATGCAGCTCATGCCACCGCTTCTCTACTATCTCCAGCAAGCTTGTAAAGATCTCCCTTCTACGTCCTACGGCCCCAACGATTGGGAATGGTTGACAGTCATCATCTACACTTGTGCTCAGGTAGAATGAAAACAACTGGTCGCATTCTCATTTCACAGTTACGCTTTTTCCCAGAGCTGCTCAAGGCCACCACAGGCTGATGGTGAAAGGAAGAGTTGGATAGTGGTGGAAGAAGCTACCATTTTACAGTACGAGACATAAAATGGATGGAGATACTACACACCGTCCTGCATTGGATCAATCACTAATCAAGAAGCACCAAAATCGCAGCTCGCGGTTCATTCGTTTATTGTGGAGGGAGGCATTTCTCACTCTTCCATTTCGACTTCCACCTTGGGCAAGTCCCAGACGTCCTCAGTCGTGGCGCCAGTAACGATCATCATCGGCTGCTGAAGTGGTGGAAGGTTAAGGAAAAGAAGAGAAAACAATGCGAGCAAGACTTTTCCAAAGGATATCATCTTCTTCCTTTTGGCCGCGATTCAGGCTGTGTTGGAGTTCTCTTTGGACCTCCGGCGTGACCTGCGTTCCATCAAACAAAACCTTGTCAATCAATCAAGTCCAGGACGAGCAACAAAACTTTCTTCTCTCGACTTGTCTCTCACCAGATAATGCTTCTGATGGCGCATCAGTCGCTTCAAGCTCCCCTTATCGGCCTCGGTTAAAGAGTTCTTGTACCTGGCAAACTTTCGCGACATTAATAAAGAGCAAAGGAGAGAAACTTCCTTCTTTTCGGCGAATACCTCTGGACAAACGTGAGCAGGCATTGGTGCCATATAACAGGGAGCTGGCGCTCTTCTTCCGTGAACTTCACGAAATGAGAGACCACAGCATCGATGACACGGTGAGGCAGCGAGTACTTCTTGTCTAGCAGAAGCTTCAAAAAATAGCTGCAAAACAAAGAACAAGAAAAACTATAGAAAATAGATGAGAGGTTTATCGTTTACCTATTTGTACCGGAATACTCCATCTCGGCAATTTTAAGTATCGCAACACTGGGACAAAAACAATTTTAATTTGTTCTTCTCAATATGAAGACAATGGAAAAGAACTTACCTTGAATGACCCGCAGGTATTGATACCTTTTGAATGATACTGCCGACGATCACGGCTTCCCGCAAGTTGCAAGTTTGCGACTTGACAATTCCAAACAGTAAAAGGAAACAGTTAGCAAGCGATTCTGTGCTCGGAAGAATCATCAGACGCTCACCAAGCAGAGAGGAAAGATGATGCCTTTGTAGAACGCGGAGGGCTTGTAGACCGATTTCTTGAGTGCTTGGTAGAGAGCAAAATGAAGTCTTTTGTTGGTCCGGATGTCTTCGCGAATTCGAGGCAGCAGCACCAGTGTATAAAACCGCGCAGCCATCCGCGAGTTTAAGTTTGAAGCGAAAAGCCGAGTTGCCTGGTACACGGCGTTTGGGGACCAGTTCTCAGGCTCTGTCAAGTAGAGAGCTTGTTCCCACTCGGCTAGAGCTGTAACAATCTTGAAAGCTTTTGGTAACTTCCCGGCCGTGTATCGGCTTAAAAGCTTCCCAACGCTGCAGTACACATAGCACGGTTCTTATCAATGTCAAATATAAACAGAGGAAAGAACTTGCCCACGATATACGTCGATGACCTTTTGATCAAACCCGGGAACAGTTCTTCCTGCGAAAAATCGATTTTGTTTCCATGGAATGCGTGTAAACACGTTGATTCGTACCTTCATCCTTCAATAGGTCCTGCGTAGCATTACAGTTTTGAATTTTGCTCATGATCATGTCTGTGAGCGTACGCTGCGGAGGTGCGTCCTTGGCCATGAACATAGAAAGAATGCGTTCTTCTTCTTCCGAAATCTCCTGCAGAGAAGGGAGATATAAGATCAAGAGAAAGGTGTGAGCAACATTTTCTCATTCGACTTACGTGACCTTCGGCTGGATCAAACTCGCTCTTGCTGTCAAAGATATCATCCTCCTCATCGTCACTCTCGTTGGCGGCCACATTCTTTTCTAGAGCCTCAAAAGCCTTGCCAGCTTTTGAGCGCTCATCCTCCTCATCCCTGTCGGCGAGAAAACGCCTCTCAACACTCGAGAGATGATAAAAAATGCGAGGACGTACTCTTCTTTCTGGATCTCTTTCATTTGTTTCCTTGCCTCTTTAAGAATTCTGCCGCTCATAGAAGCATCCACGTACTGTACAACACGAATGTTAGCCCAGTATTCGATCAAGCAGGAAAAAACTCCTACATCGTCATTCTCTTGCTTGCTCTTGGATTTCTTGGACCTCGCCCTGCTCGAAACCACGGTCTCGCTCTCAATTTGATCTTCCAGTGTCATCCTCGCCCTCTTCTCTTTCCCGGGTGCGGCTCCTCCCCTCCGCTTCATCCCCGCCATGGCTAAACCCTAAATAAAACCCTAGATTCTGGGGAAAAAAGTTAGGGCTCTTGGCTACAGACGTTTGAGTGGAAATCACGCGCGACGGCCCCATTCTGCCTGAGCTTCTGCCGGCGATTGTGGAGAGGCAGGGGCGACGAGGCCATGGCGCGTCAAGCATCTCACGCTGGATCTTGGTACTCCGATGATGGTGAGCATTGTCTCGAATTTCGGGAATTTGTGGGTGAAATTGGGGTTTTCTTGAATGTGGCAGCGTTGGAGCTTCGCGAGGAGCTGGATGGATGGCTCAAAGGCTCTGGTCTTCCAAAGAAGCCGGACGCGCGAGCTGTGATTGCTCCGTGAGTGGGAATTATCTCTTCTTTCTTGAAAATCTTGCGAGCAAGAACGTCAATTCTTGCAGGCATGCTGGATATCGTTATTCTGGACGCTGCGCTGCCTTCGCATTCGCGAATATAGATCCACAAGTCGTGTAAGTTTGCTCTTCCTGCACGACTCTTGCTAGTTTTCTCAAATTTTATCTTTGTTCCAGATCTAGAGTTTTTATCCTTGGGCCATCTCACCATCACTACACTCGCAAGTGTGCTCTTTCGAGAACTTCTGTTTACAAAACTCCGCTGGGAGATCTTCCTATCGATCTAGATGGTAGTCTCTCTTGCATTGGATTTCCTATAAGTCGTGAAAGTTCTTTGTAGTTTACAGAGAGCTCAAGGAAACTGGGCAGTTTGAGGAGATGCGTGTGGATGTCGACGAGGCCGAGCACAGCATGGAAATGCATCTGCCATACCTCGCCAAAGTTTTCAGCGGGTAACTCTCTCGTTTCCAAATCGTTCTAGAGTAATTGGTGTGTGGAACTCGCTACTGACTTAGACATACAAGTGAAGGGTGCCCGTGAAGATCGTTCCCATTCTAGTCGGCACATTGTCATCCGAGAGTGAAGCTCTGTATGGACGGCTGCTTGCAAAGTACCTCGACGATCCCTCTAACTTCTTCTCCGTCTCCTCGGATTTCTGTCACTGGGGATCACGGTAAGTCTCTTTTCTCGCTTGTTTGTTCATCAATCTATCCTTCCCGCAGGTTTGGATACACGTACTATGACAAGAAGCGTGGCCCCATTTACAAGTCCATCGAGGCTCTCGACAAGTGTGGCATGGACATCATCGAGTCCAAAAATCCGGAAGCTTTCAAGAGCTACCTGGACGAGTACGAGAACACCATTTGTGGACGCCATCCCATAGGAGTTCTTCTTCACGTAAGCTTTAGTAGCATTCCAGGTCGAAAGGAACTCTCAATTTTTTTTTTACTTCTTTGTTGCATGCAGATGATACAAGATTGTAACACCAAACTGGAGCTAAGATTCTTGCAGTACGAGCAGTCAAGCCATTGCAAAACTTCGCGAGACAGCAGCGTGAGCTACGCATCCGCGGTGATCACGGTGGAATGCTGATAAGAAGGCGAGCTCTATGCTACCAAATAATTCTTTCTACTAACACACGCATTAGTTCAAATTTTACATACTATACGACCTCTCCATCTCCAATGGACGTTGTCATTAAACGATAAGATTGGGTCCAAAGAAAGAATGGGTAAATCCTATTATTGATGTGAATGTGATAAAAACCAGCAGCGAATGTGATACTTGAAAGAAATATAGCCTGGGCGAAATGATGCGAGAGAGTGGATTTGTAAAACCCTAGAAATGGAACTATGATTTCTACGTTCTAGGGTTTCGTAGCGAAGACGGGGGCTTCACAGTCGTCGGGGGGCGGCGCCAGCGCCAGCCGCCACAGATCAGCGTTGGAGGAGAGTTGGAATTGGTGGATTTCGTGGACGCGACCTCGGCAGCAGCCCCGGCAGCTGCGTCTCTTGCAGGTAATGGAATCCACCACCGCCGCGGCGGTAGCGTCGAGGCAGCAGCAGCGAGGCGCCAATGGATCGGCGGATTCCGGCGCCGCTCTTCCTGCGCTGGAGGAGCCCGAGTACCTGGCGAGGTTTCTCGTGATGAAGCACTCGTGGCGCGGGCGGTACAAGAGGATTTTGTGTATCTCCGAGTCGAGCATTATCACGCTCGAGCCGGGGAGCCTCCAGGTGACGAATTCGTATGATCTGGACACGGATTATGAGAGCGCGGCGCCGGTGGCTGGGCGCGAGGATCCATCACAACAGCAGGGGCTCGAGTTTACGATCAATGTCCGGACGGATGGGCGTGGGAAGTTTAAGTCGGTCAAGTTCTCTTCCAGGTGAGTTTGTGCGTGGCTTTTGATAAAATGCCGGTGGCTTATCTGAAGGAACAGGTCCCGTGCAGCGATTCTCACCGAGCTACACAAGTTGAAGTGGAGCAAAGGTGGCACCGCGCCGTCGGTGGCGAGCTTTTCGGTTCTTCGGCTCCGGCGAAGATCTTCTCAGTGGTCACCTTGTGTGAGTCTCTTTTTTCTCTCTCTTTTTGTGCTTTTTCATGATCTCGGGTTCGTGCAACTTGTAAAGGTGTTGAAGGTAACGCCCATTGGAGTCGAGATTCGAGATTCCAAGTCAAATGATCTTTGCTGGTGCTTGGACTTTCGGGATATGGATTCTCCTGGAATCATCTTGCTCTGTGATGCGTACGGCAAAAAGGGAGCTGAGGGAGGAGGTTTTGTTTTGTGCCCTCTGTATGGCAGAAAGTGCAAAGCCTTCATCGCTGACGTAGGAGCGTCTAACGCGGCCATAATTTCTAAGCTGGTATGCAAAGAACTCAATTGCGTAATTTATCGAATCTGTCTCTTGCAGACCAATACAGCAAAGTCCAGTGTGGGGGTCACGACTACTATTGACTCATCCCAGACATTTGGTGCGCCGGAGTTTCTTAAACAAAGAGGTAGAGATTCTTTTTGCCATCTTCAGAAGGAAATTCTAATCTTTTCGATTTTAGCCAGTAGTATGGTTGGTGTAAGTGAAGCTCCTGTTGGTGAATGGTCTGTAACGAGAATTCGTTCCTCCGCGCATGGGACTGTAAATACGGTTGGATTGACGCTTGGCTTGGGGCCAAAGGGAGGACTAGGAGACCATGGCGATACCGTTTACCGAAAGCTTGTTCTTACAAAGAGCTCCTTGGTCGAACGAAGACATGACAACTATGAGGTATTTCTCTACAGTTTGCATTCAAGCGTGATTGTTTTTTTAGCTTTCTTCAAAACTTGCCTGAGTGCATGCTGGTGTTAACAGGTCATTGATGGTTGATGGAACAGGCAGTGAGTGGTCGGCCTCTATCGTCAGCAGCAGCTCTCGTTCGATTTGCTGAGGAGCCCCAGATGTTTGCTATTGAGTTTGGTGATGGATGCCCAGTCCATGTAAGTGTTTTGCTTTGGTAAGTGCACTATGAAGCTCTTACATCAAAACCCTTTCAGGTCTATACAAGCACGTCTAGAGACAGTTTGCTGGCGGCTGTGAAGGATTTAATTCAGACTGAGGTTTGTTCGTTTCGTTTTGAGGTTTAGTGACTTACGTTGGTCACAGGGTCAACGTCCGGTCGCTGTTCTTCCCAGGCTGACAATGCCAGGACACCGTTTAGATCCTCCCACTGGAAGAGTGCCAGTACCTTTAGTAAGCTCGCACCATCATCGTCTATTCACAGAACCGGAGGGTGAAGTTCTTCATCTCAAGCACTTGGTGGCAGCTGCAAAAGATGCGGTTGCAGAGGGTGGCTCTATTCCTGGATCAAAAGCAAGACTTTGGCGAAGAGTGCGAGAATTCAACGCCTGTGTTCCATATAGCGGTATCCAATTATCTACGGATGTTCCAGACGTGACATACATGGCATTATTGTCGATGCTGCCAGCACCAGTTAATCTACCAGCAGAAGCTCCCCCGCCACCTCCGCCGTCACCCAAGGCCGCAGGAACATTGATAGGTCTCATCGCGTGCTTAAGACGGCTACTTTCGTCTTCAACAGTAGCTTCGGTGGTAATCTCAATGCCAGTGGCGGTTGGAAGGATAATGGGATTACTGAGAAACGGCTCTGAAGGCGTGGCAATGGAAGCGTCCTCTTTGATCGCCATGCTTATTGGAGGTGGGCCTGGGGATGGGAACTTCGGAATCAACAGCAAAGGCGAACGGCATGCCACCATGATGCATGCGAAGTCAGCCTTGTTTGGTAACCAGCTTCACACGACCGTTCTGGTTAACAGGCTGAAGTCGCCGTCGGTCTCGACGTTACTTTCAATGGCAGTGGTGGAAGTTCTGGAAGCTATGCTCTGCGAGCCTCAAAGCGAAACAACAGACTCGTCGACTTTCATCGAGATGTTAAGACAAGTAGCTGGTTTGCGGAGGCGACTGTTCGCACTCTTCGGCCATCCTGCGGAGGGTGTGAGGGAGACAGTAGCTGTTATTATGCGCACCATTGCGGAGGAAGATGCTATTGCTGCTGAATCCATGCGAGACGCAGCCTTGCGTGATGGAGCTCTATTGAGACACCTGGTGCACGCATTCTTCTTGCCACCTGGTGAACGTCGGGAAGTGAGCAGGCAACTTGTGGCGCTTTGGGCTGATTCTCATGCACCTGCGCTCGATCTTCTTTCCCGTGTGCTACCTCCGGGGCTCGTGGCTTATCTCCATACTCGTCCTTCGGACGACGACGAGGACTTGAAGCTTGAGTTCAGTCAAGAGAACATCTTCGGCAAACGACGACAGAAGCGGCTTCTACAAAGACGGAGGGGCCGTTTGCTACGTCCAAAGCCGGCAATTGTTACAGAGGCAGAAAGTGCTGGGCACAATGGCGATTCTCAGCTTACAGACAGCATTATAGTTACCAGAACCAGGGACGAGACGCATATAATAACGTCATCTGCGGATACTGTAGAACCATCACCTGCGGATTCGATGCAAGCTCTAGTTCCTGCTCCGGCCCAAGTTGTGGTAGAGAGCTTGCCGGTAGGCTCTGGACGCTTGGTCTGTAACTGGCCCGAGTTTTGGCGAGAGTTCAGCCTCGATCACAATCGAGCTGATCTGATATGGAACGAACGAACCCGGCAAGAGTTACGGGAGGCACTGACTACAGAAGTCCACCTCTTAGATGTTGAAAAGGAACGATCTACCAGCATCGAGGCGCTCGGTGTTGCAGTGCCAGACGAGAATCAGACTGCTCTGAGCCAGCTATCTTGGAACTATGCCGAGTTCTCCGTCCGATATCCGAGTCTTTCCAAAGAAGTCTGTGTTGGACAGTACTACTTGAGGCTGCTTCTCGAAGGTGGTGAAGGGTCGGAAAGCCATGCTCAAGACTTCCCGTTGAGAGATCCTGCTGCTTTCTTCAGAGCACTCTACCACCGGTTTCTTTGTGACGCGGATATGGGTCTTACAGTGGAAGGGGCCGATCCAAGTGAACTAGTTGCGTCTGGGGACTGGTGCGATATGGCTGGGCTTGACGGCTTTGGTGGTGGTGGTGGCTTTTCCGTGCGAGAACTATGTGCAAGAGCTATGACCATTGTCTACGAGCAGCATTGTCAAGCTATCGGTGCCTTTGATGGCACCGCACATATCACGGTTCTACTTGACAGAACGAATGACAGAGCACTCCGGCATCGACTTTTACTTCTCCTGAAAGTAAGAAAATATATATTTGTTTCTTTCATGTTTTTGCTGTGTCTCGTAGGTTCTAGTCAAGGTGCCGGCGAATGCTGAGGCGTGCATTTCAGTTGGGGGATGTACCTTGGTCGTGGACCTTTTGACAACTTCCCATGAAGCTTCAGAGAGAACGTCCATACCTCTGCAATCGAACTTAATTGCTGCCTCTGCGTTCATCGAGCCTCAGAAAGTCTGGCACTATGTTGACCTGGAAGGAAAGCAAGTTGGACCTGTTGAAAAGGACTCCATCAGGCGGGCATGGTCTAAGCAAGAAATAGGCTGGAACTCAAAATGTTGGGGATCAGGGATGACTGATTGGAAGCGGCTGCGAAGTATTCGTGAGTTGCGGTGGGCTTTATCTGGCCGCGTGGGTATTTTGACACCAAAACAGGTGCGTTCGTTTGAATTGCGTCTTGAATAAGCTTACGTTTTTTTTTTCAGGTTGGCGAAGTTGCTTTGTCTATTCTGCACAGCATGGTTTCTGTACACTCCGATCTAGATGACGCTGGGGAGCTTGTTGTACCAATTCCTAGAGTCAAGAGAATTCTTTCAAGCTCCCGCTGCCTTCCGCATGTTGCACAGGTGGGGTGTCTGAAGCTATTTTGATGTTTTTTTTTTTTTTTTTCCTGACGCCGATTTATGCAGGCAATGCTAACGGGAGAGCCTGCCATCGTGGAAGGAGCAGCTTCTTTATTGAAGGCAATCGTTACTCGTAATCCTCAAGCAATGGTCAGGCTTTACAACACTGGTGCCTTTTATTTTGCACTCTCTTATGGAGGTTCAAACCTGAGTTCCATCGCCAGTCTATTTGCTGTCACTCATGTTCATCAAGCATTTCATGGTGGTGCGGAAGCAGCTGTTTCTTCTTCTTTACCTTTGGCCAAACGAAGTGTTCTCGGTGGATTACTGCCCGAGTCATTGTTATATGTGCTGGAAAGAAGCGGCTCCCCTTCGTTTGCTTTGGCAATGGTCGCTGATTCGGATACACCAGAAATAATTTGGACTCATAAGATGCGTGGGGAGCGTCTTATAGATCAGGTGCGTTGGACTCTTGTTGTTTGAACTTTTTGTCTGACTTTATCTCTGCAGACACTAAAACACCTTGGAGAGTTTCCGGCAAAGTTGTCTCAGTTTTCCCATTGCTTATATGAATATGCACCTATGCCTCCTGTGACATATCCAGAGCTGCAAGATGAAATGTGGTGTCATCGTTATTACCTTCGAAATCTTTGCGACGAGATCAGGTTCCCGGATTGGCCGATTGTCGAACATGTGGAGTTCCTCCAGTCTTTGCTTAGTATGTGGCGTGAAGAGCTCACGAGACGTCCAATGGATCTTTCGGAGGAAGAAGCTTGCTCTATCTTGGAAATTTCCTTGGACGAGGATGAGACATCTTCACACAACGCTGAGCCCCCTGAAGATGAAGAAGGCAAAGTACCTAGTAAACTTTCTGGGCGGGTTGACGAGGACCTTCTTAAACGACAATACAGGAAGATGGCTATGAAATATCATCCAGACAAAAACCCGGAAGGCCGAGAAAAGTTCGTTGCAGTCCAAAAAGCATACGAGCGTTTGCAGGTATGTGTTAAGGTGGCAGTAGGCAACTGTCTCAGCTCTGATGGTTTATTTCAGGCTACTTTGCAAGGACTTCAGGGACCTCAACCATGGAGATTAAGGCTGTTATTGAAAGGGCAGTGTATACTGTTTAGAAGATACGGAGACGTGTTGGAACCTTTCAAATATGCTGGATATCCGATGCTGCTGCAAGCGATAACCGTTGATAGCGAGGACAACAATTTTCTCTCGTCCGAACGGGCTCCGCTTTTGGAAGCTGCAACAGAGCTCGCATGGTTAACGTGAGTTTCCAAGTTCGGTCAGTAGTTTGCTGGTTCTGACCGTTTTGCTCCTGCAGGTGCTTGTCTTCAGCCTTAAATGGTGAGGAGCTTGTGCGAGATGGTGGAGTGCCTCTTCTAGCAACGCTTCTTTCGCGTTGTATGTATGTTGTGCAGCCGAACACAGCACCAAACGATCCAGCTGCGGTCATAGTCACGAACGTGATGCGGTCTTTCGCCGTAATAAGTACATTTGGAAGCGCCCTGCAGGAAATAGTGATGTGTCCGGGATTCGTGGAAGATGCTGTACATTGTGCTGAACTGGAGCTTGCAACTTCTGCTGTAGACGCTGCTCTGCAAACCATTGGTCTACTTGCTGCTGCTCAAGATCTTCAGAATAAGCTGCTTAATGCTGGAGTCTTCTGGTATGCTTTGTTAAAGTGTTTATGTGCTGATACTTACAGATAAAACTGCAGGTATCTATTACCTTTGCTTTTGCAATACGACTCTACCGCAGAAGATGGCGATGCGACGGAGCCTCATGCTGTTGGCAATAGTGTCCAGGCTGCCAAGAATACACATGCAGTATTAGCAGCCAAGGCTTTGTCTCGAATATGGGGTATTTTGGATGACAAACTTAGTAGTCCCCACAATCCTACGGCAGCAACTGTATTGCGATCGTTGTTGACACCGAAGCTAGCATCACTGCTCCGCGAGGAGTCCCCGAAGGAGCTTTTGCTTAAGCTTAACTCGAACTTGGAATCGCCCGAGGTACAAGAGTTGTTTTATTTAGGACTTTTCAGCTCCTTATTCTTGCCAATTGCACAGATAATTTGGAATTCCACGACAAGGTCGGAGCTTCTCAAGTTTATTGAGAAGGAACGTGTTTCTCCTTGTCCAGATGGATCTTTCGACATGTCTGCTGCCCAGGAGTTCAAATATAAGACTTTGAGCAACGAACTGCACGTTGGTGACGTCTATCTCAGAGTTTACAACGAGCAGCCAGATTTCAAAATTAGCGAACCGGATCTATTCTGTGAAAATCTGATGCGATACATCTGTGCGATCGTCGAACAGAGGAAAAACGCTGACAAAGAACACGCAACTATATCGCAGCCTGACGGTGAAGAAGAAAGTTCCGAGGGAAACAAAAAGGAGTCCGGCGCTATACTTGTTGAAAACTTGACAATGGCACTTACGTCCTTGCAGGTAATGACGCTCAATTGTTTTTGTGTTTTGTTATCATCTTTTTTTTTTCTTTTCAGAATTTACTGACTGCAAACCCTGGACTGTGCTCTGTATTTTCCACCAAGGAGCAAGTGGCGCCGTTATTGGAGTGCCTTTTGGACACAGAGCCTGGAAGTGGTCAAATACCGGAGCTATGTTTGAGTATCCTCTCACAATTGACGTCCTTCGCTCCCTGCGTGGAAGCCATAGCAAGCGACAGATCTGGATTACTACTACTTTTGCAACTGCTGCTGACTTCACCGGCCTGCAGAGATGGAACGCTACGTGTTTTGTATGCTCTTGCAAGTACTTCTGAGCTTGCTTGGGCAGCTGCAAAGCATGGAGGCGTAGTCTACATTCTCCAGCTTCTTTTACCCCTTCAAGGTTTGTCCGGGACCTTTTAAGAATTTGGGCTAACTTCACATTGCAGAAGAAATACCCAGTCAACAGCGGGCTGCAGCAGCTTCTTTGTTGGGTAAACTTCTCAGCCAGCCTATGCATGGTCCAAGAGTAGCTATTACTCTCGGTCGGTTTTTGCCGGATGGCTTAGTCTCTGTCGTCAGGGACGGACCTGGTGAAGCTGTTGTGATAGCACTTGAGCAAACTACTGAGACTCCTGAGCTTGTATGGACTCCTGCTATGGCAACTTCTTTGAGTGCGCAACTCGCCACTATGGCTGCTGATCTCTATCGGGAGCAAACGAAAGGAAGAGTTTTGGAGTGGGACTTACCGGAACAACCAGCTGGTCAGCAAGATATGCGTGATGAGCCTCAGGTAGATTTTTTTTAATTCCTCGATCTTTGATCTATCGTAACGCTTTTATTTCTTGCTGTGCAGGTTGGCGGCGTGTACGTAAGATTGTTCCTGAAAGATCCGAAGTTTCCTCTTCGGAATCCCAAGAGGTTTTTGGAAGGACTTCTGGATCAGTATGTAGCCGCCGCTGCCGCGACTCATGCAAGAGGACCTCAACCTGCAGATGCCGAACTTCCTTTGCTGCTCTCAGCAGCACTAGTGTCGCTTCTACGGGTTCAGCCCGCTCTTGCTGATCATGCCGGTCACCTGGGATATGTTCCAAAACTCGTGGCTGCTATGGCCAAGGAAGGACGAAGGGAGATTATGTCGTCAGCAGAGATAATGGTCTCGACTGGTGGTATCAAGGACGAGTCTTGGGATTTGGACGATGGTGACAAGGGCCAAACACTACAGGAACGCGTCAGATTGAGCTGCTTGCGAGTTCTTCATCAACTTGCTTCCAGCACAGTGTGTGCCGAAGCCATGGCAACGTCTGGACTCGGCTCTCCACAGGTACCAATTCTAGCAAACATTATACTCTTGTCATAACTGGAACCTTGTAATACGTTTCAGGTTGTTCCTCTTTTGGTGAAGGCCATTGGATGGCAAGGCGGTAGTGTTCTCGCTTTGGAAACATTAAAGCGAGTGACGGCCGCGGGTAATCGTGCGCGTGATGCTCTAGTGGCCCAAGGATTGAAGTAAGCTTTTTTTTTTTTCTTTTTTTTTCTTTTTTCTTCTTTTTCGTCTTGTGTTTATGTTAATGTCTCCATTCTACAGGGTTGGACTCGTGGAGATCTTGCTAGGATTGCTTGATTGGCGAGCCGGTGGCAGAAACGGTTTGTGCCAGCAAATGAAGTGGAACGAGTCCGAGGCATCAGTTGGGCGAGTCTTAGCCGTCGAGGTTCGTCCTTCTCTCTATTATGAGTTAACGCCAAGCGCTCTGCGCTCTAACAACCCTGCTCTATAACAGATTCTACGTGCCTTTGGCGAGGAAGGCGCTCACTCTGCCAGAGTTCAGGAGATTTTAAATTTGTCCGAGGTATGAGAGACACTTTCTTCGTTGGTCTTCGTTGTCCTCACCTTTTCCAACTCCACGTTCCAGGTGTGGAATGCATACAAAGACCAGAAGCACGACTTGTTCCTGCCATCAAACTCTCAGATGGCCGCGGCTGGAATAGCTGGCCTGATCGAAGGCTCCACCGCCGGTGTCACTTACTCGTTGCCAGCTCCATCCGGCGCGAAATCTCCTCGAGTCAAGGTAACACCGGGGCCTTCTCACATTCCTCCTTTGGATTGAGACTACGGGATATGTTTGTATCATAGCAACAGCTTTAGAGGCCTCCGCTCAAAACATTTGGTACGGTACATATTTGGAATTTTCGGGTCAGGTCAGCTTGTAAATTCTTTGTATAATTCGCACTCGCTGTTAATAAGAGGGAGAGAGATAGCTTCGTGTTTTTTACGCCTACCACCGCGTCACAGAGCAGTCCAGGTGATGGAAACGATGATCATGCGACAAAAGAAGTATTTTTCAAACCGCCACCACCGCTTCTCATGATTTCTATCAGCACTCTGAAGCAACCGGTACGTTTTCTGATAAGTATTTAGTCACCGCTTTGTGTTGGAGTGTGCTTGCTTTACTCAAAAGAGTGAAGAAAATGAGAGTGTTTTGGTTGCTTGTCTTGCTGGTTCTCACAAGCTGGGATTCTACGCAGAGCAGCGGCAGTGATGATCTTCGTGAGCTCTCGAGTGGCGGGGATCAGCGTGTTCACTTGCCGCCATTTCCTCATCGCAAGCACCACCCGCCGCCTCCATTCTTCTACCGGTCGCCACCTCCGCCATCGCCTCCACCGCCGTCGCCACCTCCGCCACCATCGCCACCTCCACCGCCGCCGCCGCACCACCACCACTTGGCTCCCTTTCCTCATCGCAAACACCACCCGCCGCCTCCATTCTTCTACCTGTCGCCACCTCCGCCATCGCCACCACCACCTCACAGGCATCCTACAAGGCATCCATGCCTTGGAAAGCGCGAGTTTTCTCCACTTAAGCTGGTCATCCAAGGCAGGGTCGTGTACAAGATCGACAAAGGACTCGAAGGTAAGCAAGCTTATCAGATGCGATTAACAGATGGCTAAGACTACCTTCTTTCTTATCAAGGTGCGAGAGTTAAGGTGGAATGCTTCACAGGCACAGACGCTAAGGACGCCTATGGATACACCAATTCCTTTGGAAACTATGAGGTGATGGTGAGCGGCCTGGAGATTGGCACGGCTGATATCAATTACTGCGCGACCTCTCTTGCCGGAGGTGGAAAAACACGCGAGAGAAGTAGCGATCTTACTCTAAAATTTGTGACAAAGAAGGAAGTAGTGCTCCAAGCCAAAGATATAGTGGCCACTTGATAGATAATGTTAAAAGCTCTACAGTTTAAATTATGGCCGTTGGATTGTCCCTATATTCTTGGTCGATTCTTGGTCGATTCCATGGTTCTCTGGCAGGCTCTCTCCTGGTAAGTTTCTTCTAGCGGCTTAGTTCTTTCTTTCCAATTTGTGGCTGGGTTTAGTTCTTTCGTTGCAATTGGCTGGGCTAAAATGGTTTTGGTGGAGTGTAGCGAATTATCTCTAAGTTTCGAAGATTTTGGAGAGGGATTTTTTCTTGCTGCGTGATCACGCCGGTTTGGGTTGTCAAGGCGTGATCCTTGTGATCGAGCTAGCTTCGCGAGATGGATGGAAGAACCCTGGACATGGTTTGTTCTTATCTATGAGATTTTTTGTTTAAAAAGATCTTTAGCTTACTTTGCAAACCAGGTGGATTGAGAGATCTTCCATAGCGGACATGTCCATCAACGAGCTCTATCTTCTCTCCCAGGTGATGAGCACGTATCCCCGCCAGTGGAATGCGGCTCTCAAGCGCTCGCTTCTCATGGTAAGTCACGAGGAATTAGAATAAAAAAGAGGTTTTGGTCTTACTGGAAAAAATCGCGTCCAGGATATCGCGGTTCTTGCGAACGAGAACAGAGATAACGACGTTCATGCCCGGATAAATCGTCTCAACGAGTTTCTCCTAGCTCCGCTGGCCAGGATAGTGCTCACCGAGAGAGAAGCGATGAAGTCGTCCAGAGAGGCGGCGGCTGCGCGAGAGCAGCAGCTCAATGCGGCGGTGGCGGCGCTGCAAGACGAGAAGGAGGCGGTGTCAAAGCAGCTCGAGGAGGAGAAGGAGCAAACCTTGCAGCAGAACATGTTCATCGAGACTCTCCTCAAGTAAAAAACTTCTTTTGTTTCATCGCTTTTGTAGAGTTCGTTCGAATGACCTCTCGTTCTTTCCTGTGCCATGTACAGTGATATGGACAAGATGGCCAAACTTAGCGATCACCGGAAGAAGAAGATCCTCCAGCTGCAGCACACGCTGTTCGTCAAGGACTTGCAAATCCACAGGCTTACGTCCGGCGAGCGGGAGCAGCCAGACTCTCAGGTCCAGAGCTTCGAAGACAGCATCAAAGACTGCCTCCAGTGGGTTTCTGCAGCTGAAACAAAGACGACAATGGTGTCTCACTCACTGGATGACGACCAGAGCTCGTCAAGAGCTCCGGTTTGCAGCACGTCATCAGTCTCCAGCAATCTTGGAAGTGGCATGACCACGTCAGGCCCGGATCCACAGAAGCAGAAACTTGAACAACAAAGCATTCCAGTGTCACTCCAAGATGACGTGGGGTTGCTCCAACTGGTTCTTGCCGGACTTTGGCACGAAGGCGTGACGAGCGTGAAGATAATACAAGACTCTGGTTTGTGCTCTGTACCGTCAGCAGTGGTACATTTTTGGCTGGGACTTGCCACGCGCATTGCGAGCCGCATGGCAGAGACGGTACAAGACTCGGCCTTGGGATTGTTTTCCCAGCTCCTGTAAACGTCGGGCCACAGTACTGGCCAGCCTAGGACACGTAAAACCTTGTCTAGAGCTGCAATAAGCAGGACAAAAAGGAAAGCTGGAAGTTGCTAGTGAGGCAAGACGTCAATGAGCAAGAAGAAACAACAAGGAAGAGATCATAAAGTATAAGGCAAGCAAAGGAAAACAAAGATTCGACGACGATGTTGACTATTAGCAACGATGCCGCTGCTCGTCAAGAGGGTCATGCAGACACTTGTTCGCGGGAATAAATGGCACAGGTTCAGGACCGATATGACGACGGCTGCTTTCACGACTCACGAGAGAAGTGGACGAAATCTCTCCCTCTCTTTCCCAGACTAGTAAGAATAAGTACCTTGAACAGTGTGGACCAGAGAACATGATCGACGACAGCCGAAGGGAAGGTGCTCTTCATCAGCGTCCTAAGTACGTGCTGCTGCCACTGCAAAGGAGTTAACAGATCGATCAGCCAGGTAAACTGTTTTCAAAAGGAGTGAAAGAAAACAGAAGAAAGATTGCAGTACTTACAAAAGTAGTAGGGTCCCTCCCAGGTTATCAGGAATAAAGTATCGCACTCAGACATCAGCCTAGTTCATCGTCCCCCGCGAGCTGCCGGTGCGCGCTCATAGGCTTGAGCTGGAATCCAAATGTCGAGTGCCCGAGTTCCACGTAGTATCCTATGCGAACGGTTGAAGGGACACCATCCACGGGTCAAGCTTTTCCTTTGCAACTGGACCGCTCGTCGTTTCCCATCGGTTTCAACGATGCCGTTCGGCCACCTCTTGGGCTCAGCGATTGGAAAACATTTGTCTGGAAGCCTATCATCTTCGTTAACGTCCGCATTTAAGGCTGTGTTGAAGTGGCTCGTTAGAAAATCAAAGCCACACTGGTTTTTTCCAGTTCCTCGTGAAGTTTTCCAGGCAGGAAAGCATTCTCTCGCCTGCGGAATGAATCGAGCTCATTAGTAGGGAAGTAAAGTAAGGACTCACTAAGTTGGTGAAGTTGCGAAGGTCCCGGAGCGAGCCGTTTTCTAGAGAAATTCCACGGGAATATTATGGAAGGACGAGCAAGCAACTGCGACAATTATCATACCTTTGAATCCGGAAAGAGAGATCGATTCCAGTGGCCCCTGCTAGCGTCACTCACCAATGCATAAGTGACGAGATTCTGGAGTTTTAGTCAACATTCGGATTCACGGGAAACCATTTCTCTGACCAGCTCTCCCCTGTCTCGCTGTCCCGTGGAGACTTGTTCGCTTCTCCAGGACTGTCCGGAATAACATAAACAATGTTTGAGCCAAGGGTAGAAAATGAAACCCACCTGGAATGCTCCTGGTTAAAATGTCTCGCTTTCGGTCAGCGTTCGTGTTCCGATTCCTTACGTTTCCACGATTCTACAGATTCCGCCTCGAAAGTTGGTTTTTTTCTTTTCTTACATTCCCGAGAAGCGGTGGAGGCCATCATCGCATGAGGACACGGACACTCTACAGGAAAGTTTTCAGCTTTCCGTAGTGGCTCCCAGTAATTTCTTGTTGTCTGCTGCTACTAAAAACAAAAAAGTTCTTCCGATACGAGAAAAATGAAACTATTTCAAACAAACATGATCTTACTCGAGGTTGGAGTTGAGTACCGCCACCATGTAGTGTAATGTAACTTACATTCTGTGGTCATCATGGAAGCATATTTCCTTCGCTCTTTTACTCGAGCATGCCAAGCTTGTTTGTTCTTACAATCATTTCGAGACTCCTTTCACGTGGTTATAGTACCACTGCAGCCTCCTGGACGCCTCCCAGAGATATGAGATATGTATCAATCCAAGCAGGTCAAATCGGTAAGAGTGTTGTTTACACATTCCTTGTCAATCAAACGCTACAGTTCAGTCTCTCATGAAGAAAAAAACGAAACACTTCAGAGACCTGTGCGGCGGTAGCAGACTGTGGCACGTTCAGAAGATCAGAGCTGCAAAACGAAGGTGCTAAAGCAAGTGTAGGGATCGAACCTGCGATGCCACCACTGATTCTGAAAGAGAACTTAAAAAACCAAAAAGAAAAGAAGAAAATAACTATCCTATGAGAGAAAAGAAACTCCCCTCTGGCACAAGAAGCACGCCTGTAGCTTCGCCTCTGCCAGGCACCCGCTGTAAAACAATCTGTGATCTGAAAAATAAGAACGAAACAAAAGAGACACGGCGAGCATAGGACCGGTTCTACTCTTAAACTGGCAAAAAGAAGATCAAGGCTTTACCGTGATACTGTGAACCGCGTTGCATCCAGCTGCGTCCTGGCCATTACCAAGTGTAGTTTACTCCCGAGCTGCTAAAATGGCCCACAGCTGCACTCACTAAAGAAACCAGCTGGCCGTAGAGACGAGGAGAATTGGCGAATAACAATCTCCAAAGGCCGGCCGTCTGGGGAACGTGGCTCTCACGTTCGTTCATTCTTCTCACACACTTGCCATGTTGTAACGAGCGTCGAGACTACTACCGTCTAGCTGCTGCTACAGTTTACTGGGCCCCAAGTCGCCATAGAAGACTTCGGACTAGTCCCCGCCAGTATATATAAGTCCCAGAGGCAATCCACCGGAAGAGCAAGAAGGTTTCAGGGAGAAACACTTCCTTCTTCGTGGAGGAGGAGGAGAAGCCGGGACTAAAGGGGAGATTTCTTTTCAGGAATCTTCTGTTGTGTCTGAGAGAGCGCTGGTAAGCTTCTGCTTCTTCAATTCCGCAATGTGTGTGCCTTGCCTGCGATGCAGAGCTCGCCTGTACTTGCTTGCTCTCGAACTGCTCGAACAGCCTTCTGACGTTCTGTTCTTGATGTTTTTCCTTCTGTTCGTTTTTGCTTCTTCCAGCAGCAGGGAAAGAGAAGAGAGCCCGAGACCATGGGGCCGCCCCGACGGACAAGAATGCCAATGGAGGCAACAGCAGCTCTGAGTTTGGTGGTGATCGCACTTGCGTTTGCTGCACAGGTCGAGGCGTCGCCTTACGAGTACAAGTCTCCGCCCCCGCCTGTTTACGAGACTCCTGCTCCAGTCTACAAGTACAAATCTCCGCCCCCTCCACCACCGGTTTACAAGTACGCTTCTCCTCCCCCACCTGTTTATCACGCTCCTGCTCCTGTCTACAAATACAAATCCCCACCTCCGCCTGTCTACCACTACAGCTCCCCACCACCACCAGTCTACAAATACAAGTCACCACCTCCTCCAGTGTATCATGCTCCCGCCCCGGTCTACAAGTATAAGTCTCCTCCCCCGCCAGTCTATCACTACAGCTCGCCACCACCACCTGTTTACAAATACAAATCCCCGCCGCCACCTGTGTACCACG